>NC_045434.1:41087929-41258242 GCF_002776525.5 Piliocolobus tephrosceles | reverse complement strand
AAAAAAAAAAAAAAAAAAAAAAAAAAAGAAAATAAAAAAATTAAAAAGTTGTGCCTGAAAAATATATATTTAAATCTTATTTAATATAGTATAAAATTTGTTTGCCACCTCTACCTAATTCCTTGTTCCAGGGTAACCAAGGCAGAATGATATTATGTAACTAAGTGGCAGCTTTTCCCTCAAATAAATATCCTTTATCTATTGTCAAGAGGAAACTGCAGTTCCGAGGATGATTTGGATAGACCAGACTGCAGTGTCCATGCTACTTTTTGAATACTCAGTTAAAGGGTCCTAAATTCTTGGCTTCTGTAGGCTTTGGCTTAGGACATATGGCTATGCCATAGTCCTCTCCACAGCACATGGCCTCTTCCTGAACTGACAACGGTGAGTCCTTTACCAACCCTAGCTCACTGTTCTGACATCCCTGGCCCCAGTCTTCAAAACAGTACCACCCTGTTGCAACCAGTTTCTATCATCATTCTGTGTTGTACAAAGTTTTATTATCTATTTTATTTTTTAGAGATGGAAGTCTTGCTATATTGCCCAGGCTGTCCTAGAACTCCATCCTTGGAGTTCTCCAAGGATGGTGATCTCCATCCTCGGCCTCCCAAGTAGCTTGGACCAGAGGCACCTGCCATTGCACCCAGTCTGGAGTTTAATTTTATTTTTCCCCCCAAATTAAGTAGTTGTCTATTTAGGTAATTTTATTTGAAAGGAGAATACTGTAATCCAGAAATGAATGAGCATTTCCTCATTTAACCTTCCAAAGAAAAGTTCAGCCTCCGACAAAGTATAAGGCAAGTAACGGAATTCAACTTATCTGTATACAAAAGGACTTTCAACCACGCTCTAGAAAATGTGCACACTTTCACTTAATGACCACTGATGATGGAAGTGAGAAGCAAGTGGCAATGGGAACTGCTGCTGCCTTGTCCAAATTAGCGAACCACCACCTGCTCTACTGCTCTGTATCACTGGAACAACTCCAGTTCCTCCAGAGACTATGAAAAGGAACTGCAGAAGCTATCAAGGTAGTATGGCACACTCCATCATGCTTGTGAAGAAAAGCAAAAGGAAACACCATGCTGACACCCTCTCGTCCTGGGTAGAACGACTGTCTCCCTCCCTGTTCTTGGCAGAGACTTATCCCAACGCCTTGGCTTATCTGTTTACGTATCTGTCTCTTCTTACTACAGGCTACTTTAAATGCTTCGACCTAATAAAATGCAAACCCCTAAAGATGGTGTTCATGTCTTATCCATCTTTGTATATAGTAGGTAATGTGACAGGCACTCAATACAGGTTTGCTGGAAGAATGAACGAAAGAGCATTTGTCCTCCTTTACTTGTGTGCTACACGGTTCAGCAATGTTACTCCCACTCAGAATGAAGCTAGGCACAGAAAGGGCAGAATGACCTTTGGAGCTGACGCACAACAATGGAGGACCATCAAAGGGAAGGAGTGGTGCTTTCACTTGACTAAAATTGCGATTGTGGCTCCATGGGAGAAAAAGAGAGCAAGAAACAGCAGTCACCCCAGTGCATGGGCACCATCACTTTTAAGCTGAGTTATAAGAACCTCAGGGTGTTTTTTAAAAAACAGGTTTTAAGTTATTTCAAGGAGAAAAAGAGCTTAACATGCATCATTTTACTCTAAATATCTTTGATATGTTTTCACCATAAGACTTTTAGGTTGTCATGCTAATAAATACCAAGTATTATTCTCTTATAATACTCATAGCATCATGTAAGAACTTCTCTAAAACGCACAGCAGCCTGGAGTAGTCAAATTCATGGAGACAGAAAGTAGAATGGTGCTTGCCAGTGACCGGGGGCAGGGAGGAAGGAGGAGTTAGTGTTTAAATCGGTACAAAGTTTAAGTTTTGCAAGATGAAAAAAGTCCTGGAGATGAATGGTGGTGATGGTTGCACAACAATGTGAATGTACTTAATGCCACTGAATTATATTCTCAAAAATGATTAAGATGATACATTTTATGTTATGTATGTTTTACCACAGTTTTTTTTTTTTTGTGTATGTGGTAAAAGGAAAGTCACTGTCAAATGCGAACAGATAGGAGAATGCCTGGGCTCTAGCCTCAAGGGAATCACTTCAAACTTTAGGCTAGAGAGAGGTTTTTAAATGATGAACATGGAATGGGAGGTATGCAGGAGTGTGCTGGGTACAAGGTCTGGGTGTCTTGTTCTGCTGGCTGTCTTCAGTCATGGTGCACCTGGACTGCAGCTGAGTGTCATCTCAACAATGGCTGGGTTGTGGATTAACTGCCTTGAGGCCATCTCTAGAATTTCACAGCTCAGTCTTCATGCCTGGTTGTCTCAAGATTAGCCCCTGGAACTTTCGGTGTGGTTCATTCCTTGTGGTTTCATCTTGGGGCATGTAGGAAACAAAAGCTAGTGTGCGGAGGGCCTTGAAGTTTCAAATGGCTTGAACTTCCTTGTAATGCAGTTCAGCACGGGCTGGGTTCACCATAGCAACAATTGACTGTCCATCTTCCTTTGACTTTAGTAGCCTGGAAAAATCTCTGCTTGACCAGTATGAAACTCAAAGCTGGTGATGCCATTGTAGGCTGTAGTCTGCCTGGCATCCTCCACTGCCTGCCCCACCAACAAAATCCCAAGGACCTGCAACGTGCTGAGCCAGAGGGAGGCTGATCACACCAGTTCCACAGCAGATGGCAAGAAGGATGGTGATAAGAGTTCACTCCACTCAGCTTCCCTCCAATCCAGCACAGCATCTCTGCACCAGCAGTGTTAATCTGGAAAAAGGCATCTGGAGAGACGCAGACCTTCAAGCCCAGGAGATCTTTAAAGATATGAGATTCCCCAAACAAGAGCTAGTAGGCGGACTGATGATGGTTGAAAACGGGTCATGGTGCTTTCCTGGAAGTCAGTTGAGGTCAAGTCATAGACTGTTCCAGGACCTTTCATGAAAAATTTCTTTACAGTCTCTTCCTGAACATGGAGCTCCCCTGGACTTAATTCCTGGGGGGGGATGGAATGTGATGACAGCCATTGTGTGCCTTATGCTATTGGTGCGGACTGTGAGCTCACACCAGTATCGACCTTCATGAAGCAGAAGGCAGGGCTCTGTTGGAAGGAATACTTCATCGTACTGTGCCACCTGATTGTGTTTCTAAGGGATGTTTTTCAGATGGGTAGACGGTACACAGACGATGTTCCCATCTTTTCAGGTTCCCAGGTCATATCCCACAGTCTTTGGATTGCCATCTGGACCTTGATTCACAGAGAAGGTGGACTTATTTCTGTAGCCACTGATGACAGGAGATGGTATAGTAGGATGGAGAAGACAAGCAGCCCCTCAGATTTAGGTGCAGCTGTTGTCACATTGACTCTATCAAGCATTTGAATGTGAGACTCTAGTCTTTGTAAATTTTCACCTTGAGCCATTCATAGTTCAGCCTCCAGCGCAGCATCACAACACCGGCCAGCCTTTCCTGCCAGGAATCATCTAGTAGTCCCAGATGACTTGGTTTCTTCTGACGTTTTTGTCCTTTTTGATACTTCTTGGCTACCACATGGGTGAAATTTCCCTTACATACTATGCCCTAAAAGAGCTGTGACCAACCTGGTGCTTTTACGGCACACCAGGGAAGCAGTCTTGGTTTGGAGAGGAAACCCACCCTGGAGAGGAAGCACGTGAGGCTGTGTGTTAGGACTCTTCTCTTAATGCCTGCCATCTAAAGACACACTGAAATCCACCTCTCAGGGTTGAGGTGAGAACAACAAGCTCATATATATGGCGCGCTCTGGACTGTGCTGATGCTTGACATGTGTCACTACCCTTCCTTAGGCTCTGATTTGAAGTGTGTCACTTGGTTTCGTCATGCCTTAATGTCTCCAACCTGCAAAATCGAGGCAGCAAACCAAAAGGGCAGTAGATGACCCCGTTTACTGTGGCAGGGAGTCATTTCCTGTTGAGTAGGGCACCTCTACTACCCCCCTGGCACACGCAGCCAACAGGGGGGCAGGCATGGCAGAACGTGGGGCTCCTCCCAGTGCCAGTGTAGCAGCTGGCCTGGGCACCTCAAC
The DNA here is from genome assembly GCF_002776525.5 of Piliocolobus tephrosceles. Classification (NCBI taxonomy): domain Eukaryota; kingdom Metazoa; phylum Chordata; class Mammalia; order Primates; family Cercopithecidae; genus Piliocolobus; species Piliocolobus tephrosceles. The sequence goes on along the minus strand of NC_045434.1, from coordinate 41,254,173 downwards.
TGCTCTCAGGGAGTACCCTTCCCTACTTGGCTGGGGGATCTTCTCTTGAGACCTTCCTCAAAAGCATTTATAACCCTAATCCGCAATTTTAAACAATGTACAACAAAAGTTGGAAGGAGTTCTAACCCCCAGCTTCCCCTAAGCTTCCCCTCCCCTTTTAATGTATTATCTCTTTCATTCCATCTATTAAATGTCCTCTCCTTATTTTTATACACTCCAAAATCAACATTAAACAGAAAATTTACACACACAGATTGGTTAAAATATTTACCTGTAGATTTATAAATAGTCTGCAGTCCCAAGGACAATTGGCCACATAATCTATTGAACAACAGTGATCTGTGTAGGTTTGGACACAATGGAAAACTACGGATCCTGTAAAGGTTTAACATGCAGGACTTCAATAACGTGTAATTTCACACAAGCAAGGCCTTTTACGTGCCTGTGGACTTTGAGAATTCAGAGCAAACCAACTTTGTGAGAGAAATACGGTACTTGGCTTGTTTATAACTCCAATGCCAATCCACTCTACAGGGGGACACCCCACTTAATTTTCCAGTTGGAGGTAATAAAGTCATACTACAAACTGAAAGCAACCATAGGAACTGGAATGAATGTGATGACCTTTCTGGAGAAGCACCAGAGTTCAGAAAAGAGGTGCATGGTGAGGTCTAGAGAACCAGGGCTCTGCCACTTAATGTTTGTAAAGTTTGTGAGTAACTTAACCTCTTAGAGCCTTAGTTTCTTAATCTGCAGACCGAAGATAACAGAATCTCTCTCACAAAACACTATTATTATATCAAATGAGATTAAGTAAGATAGTGCAAGCACCTGAAACATGGTGGATATTCAATAATTCTCAGATACTATTAATTATCCTCATGAATAACATCAGAATATAATATTATTCTGTTCTGAAAAATAACCAGGTCAACCTCAGCGTCTTGTCCTGAAATACTTTTTTGTTCTAATATCATGAGGTTTGAGAGCAAGGATGGCACTTTTAAGGGTAGTCTAGTCTAGCCCTTCATTTTACGTTAGTGGTAACTAATGTCTAGAGAGAGTAAAAGACTTGATGAAGGTCATACTGTTAGTGGCATAATTAAAGCCTATTCTTTGATCCAGGTCTCCTTCCTTTTTCTACTGTGGAACTTCTGTAGGCAGCAGAATGAAAACAGGTGAATTTTCAAACTTCACCTTCTAATTCTGGACTGTGTGCCATGTCAGCAGCAGGTGAAACATGGCAGAGGTGACTCGCTGTGTCCTGTGATGGCTGAAATTAGAAAAGACTCTAGCTAAGGTTTCCAGAGATCCCTAGTGCTAGCAATTCCTGAGCCGCTGGTTCATTCTACATATAACTGGCTTTCTTGGGTTTGCTAAGAAACCCAACTCTTCACTCTCTCAGCTTTCCAATTTAGAGAACGTTATAGTATTATTGTCTCCTGTTCTCTTAGCCTTAGAGAATTATTATTATTAGGCCAGGTGTGGTGGCTCACACCTGTGATCCCAGCACTTTGGGAGGCTGAGGCCAGATCACTTGAGGTCAGGAGTTCAAGACCAGCCTGGCCAATATGGTGAAACCTGGTCTCTAATAAAAATACAAAAATTAGCCAGGTGTGGTGGTGCGTTCCTGTAGTCTCAGCTCCTCGGGAGGCTAAGGCAGGAGATCACTTGAACCTGGGAGGAGCAGGTTACAGTGAGCTGAGATCACGCCACTGCTCTCCAGCCTGGGTGGCAGAGCAAGACTCTGTCTCAATAAATAAATAAATAAATAAATATTATTATTATTCTGTAAGACCAACAGCTGTGTTCTATCTCTTCCACCTAGTCCAGTCTAGGCACTTTGCATATATATTCTAACTCTAGAGTAGTAAGCAGTAGTTGCTATTATTACTTCTAGTTAGAAATGAGGAAACCAAGTTTCAGCAATTTGCCCAAGGTCTCTCAGAGGGTTTGAATTCCGGTATCTCCAGTGTCAGAGCCCAGGTTGTAGATCCTGACCTCATTCAAGCATCCATGGTGAAATAATGCTAACAATGACTGTTGATCACCTCTGATAATTTACTTTGTGCACACTAACCACAACAGCCTTATAACACAAGTACTATTACCATTTCTCAATTTTATAGAGGAGGAAACGAAGTCACAGAATGGTTAAACTGCTCAGGATCCCAAACCCTTAAGACTGTGTTCCTAAAATTCACGAAAGACAGTTAAATATTCTCCATCCACCTTGTGGATTTCCACAATCTTCTTTAAGAACTTCCCCCAACCTTGTATTTTCTTTCCTAGATGGCTTGTTCCAAAAGAAAACAAAAATCTCCCTGAACCAGCCAACCAAAGCAAAGACAATGGATAGAGGATAGCTAGAGTTCAAGTAAAATCATTTTGAAAATATTTTCACAAGAAATCATTTTGCTAGATTACACTATTCTGTGCTTATAATTACCTTCAGACATTCAATTCAGGAATAATGTCAAGAAGGTGCCCATGTAACCAGACATGTAAAAAATGACACCGGGAATTTGCTTTCTAGTCTGACAGCCTGAAATTATGTATGCTAGGGGGTGCTGTTGAACAATTTTAAGGTTTTTGTCCATCTGGCACTTTTAGAGTTGCATGTGGTAGTGCTTTGGGGTAGGGTGAGCTTGTAATTTTTAATTAAAACCTATTTAACCTCAGCTTGGTAACTTTTAACCAACACAATATTTTGCTGCAGAAGACATTTTAAAATAAGTTGTATTCATTACATGTGCAGTTAATTTTTATTCATGCAGAAGCATTTATCACGCATTGTTTTTTCTCCCGTCACATTTAAGAACGTGATTAAAAGATAACACAATGTAGATGTTAAACCTAAAGAAAGTGGCAGTGTCTCTGGAGCATTATTGATGATGGTAAGATGTGCGTCTCATAGTAGTTAACAGAATCTCTAATATACAGGAAGCAAAGAACCAAAACCTTCGCAATCAGGGAATCTTAGCTCTAACTCTCTTGCTCCACAATTCAGCTAAATGACATAAGTACTTGTTAATAAATCATGATGCAGAAAATACACAGGACTAGGAAGGTTAGAAAGCAGAGTACCGCTTATGCTGAACTGACACAATTTTGGTCACGTAGGCTCAGTCAAAAATAGAAAATGTGATGTAGTTAAACATAAAAGGTCATACAATATGCAGAACTACCCCAAAGTCTATATAATTAGGAATTAAGCACATGTACAAATATACATCCTTCTCTGAACTTTCATTAGTGGTCTACAAAATTATTTGTTGTTGAACAGTGCCACAGCTACACAAAATAATTTTAGTAGTAAATGCTTAAATTTTTTGAATGAATAAAGATGATTACGTCCAGCACTTAAAAGTTTGCAACACTTTTAATACTTGCTTCTTAAAAGAAAATGAAGGAGAATCATTTGTGTGTGCTGAAAGGCGCTGTGTAGACAAATGACAACTTACCAAGATATCACTATGTTGCCTTAATTATTCCCTCGCTGCTTCATACATCGCTTCTCCCATATGGGGTGAATGACTCGAAGTAGGAGGCAATGTCTTTACATGCTGCCCAGATATTTTATGCAGCTGCTAGGGCTGTGCTAGGCAAAAGGAACTCAGTGAACACTTGTTGACTGATAAACTGTGCAGATGAAAATGTGAGTTGTTCCTATGTAGTTTATCCAAGTTTATGGGAACATTCCTGTGGTACAGGGAGAGCTACTGCTATATAACTACTGTTTAAAAGATGGAGTGAACAACCTAACACCATTTGTTATAATTACTCTTTGAAAATTACTAAATCAAATATAATTTTTTTCTTTCCATTCTCGGGTCTAGGATAATTGTTGCTTGTGATTAGAAGATCTGACAGCTGCTGGAACCCTGGGGCAAAGGGGTTTTCCTGCTTTCCATGAAAATACGTGAGTTACTCCATGTACTATTTTCTAAAACCATTTAGTTTGTTCTTGAAAATAGCTTACAGCAGCATCCACAACACATAGGTCCTTTTGCAGTTGGCAACATTGAAACTACTATTCTGGTACATGGGCTAAAAAAAGAAAACCTAAAAAAGGCCTTTTGGTGGGTGAAAAATGATCTTAGATTATTTAAAGAAAGAAAGAAAACTGGGGGTGGGGGGAAGGGCCCAAAGGAACACGTTTTAAAAAACCCCACTTTGGGAGGCCAAGGCGAGCGGATCACGAGGTCAGGAGTTCGAGACCAGGTTGGCTAAAAGACCAGCCTGGCCAACATGGTGAAACCCCGTCTCTACGAAAAATACAAAAATTAGCCAGGCGTGGTGGTGGGTGCTTGTAATCCCAGCTACTTGGGAGGCTGAGGCAGGAGAATTGCTTGAACCCGGGAGGCAGAGTTTGCGGTAAGCTGAGATCACGCCATCGCACTCCAGCCTAGGCAACAAAGCAACACTCTGACTCAAAGCAAACAAGCATACAACCCTAGAAACATATCTGTTCAACAGACAAAGTCAGACTTTTGGAATCAAAAGTTACTTTTCAGGGAGCAACTTTAAAAGATTTAGGAGAGAAAGCACTTTGAGAGGTACTGGGGCTAAGGCACATGATCTGATTATGTCCTTTGATTCAAATCTACTGATCCTAAAATGCCAGATTTTGGCTTCATCTCACCACTGACAGTACCCTGTCATCCAGATAAAGTCTACTTGGATTATACCAGCCCAGGGGCCTATCGCCCTGCTCAAGGTGGTTTGGCAAAGTTCAGTAGGTATCCTTCCCCCGCTCCACCCTGAAGCCTTAAAATTAGGAGGAGGAGGGAGCTGTACATCAGAGTGTCTTTGAGGAGGGCAGTGGGTTGGGTGAGAGAACCAGCTCTGCAACACATTAAAATGCGTTTTTGCTGTGGCACTGGCAGGCTTAGGCTGGGCTAGGCAAACCCACTGCTCTGCAATTTATTCTAAATATGGTAAATGCCCTTGTCAAGATGATCTTGCTAAAACTGGATTATTCCACAAAGGCTGGAAATATACCTTTACTTAGCAAAGGATTTCTTATAGAGAACACAACAGCATTGTAAACAAGAGTCTTAACAGAATTAAGAAAATAAATCTTTCAAGAGGCCTTAAGTATATCAGAGAGCATCATTTACATATAGATAATTGGTGTACTAATTAAAAATAATTCCTATTGATTCATTAAAACAGGCAATTTCAGAGCTGCCATTAGTCACCATCTCATTAATCCATGATCAAAGAATCATTCAAGGTAAAGTGAAGAATTAATTTCATAGGGGCATCTTTGCCAGGGACAGACACCTTTCAGAGGTGGTAAGCTGGGGATCATGCCTGTCACGTTGGAGGATTCTGGAGAGCCTGTTCTTGGGGCCTCCAGACTTGCTGGTCTGGAGTGTTTGTGGTCAATGGCTGGGAGGAAGCTGATCGTCTCCCCACACTCCACTCGAGGTGTTTCTTTACCTGCAGAAAAGGTTCCTAACAATGATTCTTTTAGCTAATTAGGTTTTACAGGAAAGGGGTAGGGGGAGGATATTGTAATATTTGAAATGAAAAGTTTGAATTTTCTTAAAAATATTCTAATTTGCCTTTTCTTCTGGCTCATATGAACCAGTGCAGTTTTGCTGTCATTGAAATTACTAGAAATTTGGAGTTGACACACATCATCTTATTCATTCTAGTGGGTTACTGTAAATGGTTTTTAATCTCTAGATTTGTAAAGATCTTACGGGGCCTTTTCTTTGGTTTCCAGAAGTTCCAAACCTGAATTACTCTCCAAAGTCATCTAATATCTATTATGTACTAATGTGACAGGCACATTGCTATTATGTCTTGGGCAAACATAACCTTTTTTTAATCTTCTCAACTAAAAATGTGACTAATCATAATTGTTTAATGCACGTCTATTCTGTACCACAAATGTTATATGAATTCTTGCTAATCCCTTAAATAACCTGGCATGTTACTGATCGCTTGCTACATGTATCAGGCCATTCTTGCATTGCTATAGAGAAACCCGAGGGCTGGGCACGGTGGCTCACGCCTGTAATCCCAGCACTTTGGGAGGTCAAGGTGGGATGACTGCTTGAGCTCAGGAGTCTGAGACCAGCCTGAGGAACATAGTAAGACCCTGTGTCTACAAAAACAAAAATACAAAAATTAGCCAGCAATGGTGGCTCACGCCTGTCATCCTAGCACTTTGGAAGGCTGAGGCGGTGGATAACTTGAGCTCAGGAGTTAGAGACCAGCCTAGGCAACATGATGAAATCTCATCTTTATAAGAATTACAAAAATTTGCTGGGCATGGTGGCATGTGCCTATAGTCCCAGCTACTCAGGAGGCTGAGACAGGAGAATCACTTAAGCTTAGGTTGTAGTGAACCATGATTGTGCCACTGCACTTTAGTTTGGGTGACAGAACATGTGAAAGAAAAGAAAGAAAGGAAGGCAGGGAAGGAGTGAGGAAGAGAAGGAGGGAGGGAGGAAGGAAGGAAGGAAGGAAGGAAGGAAAAGAAAGAGAGAGAAAAAGAAAGAAAAGAGAGAGAAAGAAAGAGAGAGAGAGAAAGGACCTGCCACTAGGTAATTTATTAAAAAAGGGGTTTAATAGGCTCATGGTTCTTCAGGCTGTACAGGAAGCACAGCTGCATCTCCTTCTGGGGAGGCCTCAGGGAGCTTTTACTCATGGCAGAAGGTGAGGCGGGAATAGGCATTTCACATGGTGAAAGCAGGAGCAGGAGAGAGAGTAGGGGTGGGAGGAGGTGCCACACAATTTTAAGTGACCAGATATTGCAATAACTCACTACCGCAAAGGTAGCACCAAGCCATGACGGATCCTCCCCCATGATCCAAACACTTCCTACCAGGCCTGACCTCCAGCACTGGAGATTACAATTCAACATTAGATTTGGGTGGGGACACATATCCAAACTATATCACGACAGCAAGTACATACTAGGGATGGACTCCCTATCCACATTTTACAGTCAAGGAAACTCAAGCTCAGAAATTATCAAGCAACTTAATTTTCATGTTCACAGGACTAGGTATTGGCAAATTCTTGTCACTCTGACTCAGGTCTATCCACTTTCTTCTACTCCACAATCCTGCCTACAGGGCCAGTATTACCAACTAGCAGGGACTGAGTATGTGGCTCTTGCCAGGCATTGTCCAAATGGTTTTGCACGTATCAACTGATTTATCACTTACAACAATTCTATGAGTAAATACTATTAGTATTACTAGTGCCATTATTGCTATTGCTACTATTACTATTATTATCACTATTTCAGAGAAAGAAACAGAGAGCTTAAGAAGCTAGCCCAAGTTTACTCGAAGGATCCCAGATGGCCAGCAACCAAGGTGGGCAGCCTGGTGACCCGAGAGTTCCCTCTCTCATCAGGAGTGGCCATCTGCAGCCAAAGGACTCTATGTCTGGGATGCTGGAAAAGGGAGTCTATATTGGGTAGATGGCTGCATTTGACCTCCAAACTTCTTTCTAAAGATTCCTAGATGCTTACAACCTAATGTTTTATGTACATTTTGACTTTGGAATTCCTGGCATATCAGATAGGTGTGCTTTAAAAAATCCTAGCAACTACTCTAGAAAATTTTTTTAAAAAGCACGATTTTTCACCTTGTCAAGATCAAGTGTTCTGAAAGCATTAGCAGTCATTACACAAGTCAGGGCCATAGAAATCATGAATAATTTACTGATGAACATTAAGATTTTATATTCTGTGACATACATGGTAGAAGTTTATTGGTGAGTTTTGAAGGAGATGTGAAGAGGCTGCTTGTGGGAAAGGGAAACAGAAAGCTAAGGTGACTTCTACTGTACTGGCTGCTAATGAATTAATAAGAAGTGGTGAGTAAGAGGAGACAGAAAATCAGCTGGAGAAACTCAGCCTGTAGAGAGCCACCTTTACCATGTCAAAAACCAAAACGGTAAAGCAGGATATAAATGAGACTTTGCATACAAACATGTTCCTGAATTCATACAAAAGACAGGGGTTTATTGTAATGAAACCCATTAAGGACAACTGCATATGCCGGACAAGTTCCACAGGAACTCCCCACTTCACATCTGCAGAGCTGTGCCCAAATCACAGTGATTTTTATCTAGAATGAAGAGCTCCATTAGCTACACTATCCGGTAGTACGGTCAACCAGCTGGTGGTGGTATTTTATGTTAAAACAAAATAACTGAAAATAATACATAACCAAAGATCACCAAAATCAATCTAAGTACTTCCTAAATGGAAACTGAAACTTAAAGGGGATGAGGTTTTAAATTGAACTTCTCACACAATTCGCAATTGCAAAAGTATGGAACCAGCCCAACTGCCCATCAATCAACAAGTGGATAAAGAAAATGTGGTATGTATATACCATGGAATACTACTCAGTCATAAAAAGGAATGAAATAATGGCATTCACATAAACCTGGATGGAACTGGAGACCATTATTCTAAGTGAAGTAACTCAAGAACAGAAAACTAAACATTGTACGTTCTCACTCGTAAGTGGGAGCTAAGCTATGAGGAGGCAAAGGCATGGGAATGATACAATGGACTTCGGGGATTCGGAGGAAAGGGTGGGAGTGGGGCGAGGGATAAAAGACTACACAATGGGTACAGTGTACACTGCTTGGGTGATGGGTGCACCAAAATCTCAGAAATCACCACTAAATAACTTACCCATGTAAGTTAACACCACCTGTTCCCCCCAAACCTATTGAAATTTAAAAAAACATAAATTGAGCTTCTCAGGCTAACTAAACACTACAAGAACAATAATGGCACAGTTCATGATCCCCACACTGACATTCAAGAGAGTCAGGAGGCTAAGACATATACGTGGAAAATTCCATCTGATAGTGCAAAGGTGGGAGCAGGGAGCAGCTCACATGCATGTGAAGAATCAGCAATAATTCATGAGTTGATGGAACGTTTGTCAATGAGGAGAAACTACATATTGTTTGGAGCAAGATAAAAATGAATATAAAAAAAACCAGCCATTTTGGGAACAGAGTGGGAGGGGAAATGACATAAAGGTTAGTTAAGTCTTGTGATGCTCAGGCCGCTTTTATCAGAGTGATTCAGTTGGACAAAAAATAGAAATGGGTTTTCTAAGCCAAGACAGTCTTCCATTCATCTTTTCCTTTCTAAAATAATCCTTAACAATAAGGATCAAATTTTCAAAAAGTGAGTGTGGCTCATGTGTTTTTCCCTAGGCTTGGTCATATGATACAGATATCACCTTTCCACTCTTTAGAAGTCTGATTCTGTTTCCCCTTCCTTCATTCTTCCTCAACATGCGGAACAATTCCAAAATAAAACACAGTAGCTTTAAGATTTTCCATTTAAAATCATGATTTGACCACACAAATCTGAAAAACTAATGGGCAGTGGTCACAATGGTGGCCAAGACGGTGGAGGGTTCCTTCCTTCCTGTTTTGTTTTTAAATAATCAGGGGACTGTCCTCTGATTCCCGTTCTTTGGCTTGGACTGGCCTCTGGCAGAGGCTCCTGTTCTCCTCTGCCTGGGTCCGTGACAGTCACCAGCCTTCTGGAACAGAACTTCCTTCACCAGCAGAGGCTCTCTGATTCTTTTTGCTCTGGAAGCAAGAATGGGTTTTTGAATATGCTTTGATAATATGCAAGGAGTATACCTGGTATGAGGGCATGCCAGCAGGAACTGCAGGTTCCTTTTCTAAAACTGGGAGCCTGACTCAATCCCCTGCTACTGACCCACCCCACCGTGTTATCCAACAAGTACCTGTATCAGCTTATTTGGCCAAGAAGCCAAATAAAACCCTGTGAGAATCCATACTGTGGTGAACACTGTGGATGCCTCTCAGTGTATGTGTGTGTGTTTGGGGTCAGGGGGTGAGGGAGAAGAGAGAGCAATTACCCATTAGGACATTTCTTACAGATAGTTCTAGAGTACAGTTCAGGACAAAGAGGAAGGGAAGTGGTAAAGCTTTATCTCCCTCTAGCAGGAGTCCTAGCCTGTGGCTACAGTGAGATCCCCTCAGGGGTCCCTTGTGTCCAGATGGCCTGGAGGGCCAGTGGGCTGATCCTCGCAGAGGTAATTGGCATGAGGCACCACATTGTGCCAGGGAAATTATTTTTCCTGCCAGAAGCTTGTTTGGCTAAGTCAGAAGAATGCCTCCATGTTGGAGGGGAGCCTTCCTCACTCGGAACTTCTGATTTAGTTAACCCTCCCACCTCCAGTCCTCCTTCCCCCAACTCCTTGCCCCGCTCCTGAGAGTAAAGCCAGAAAGTGAGTTTCACCAAAAGAAAAAACCTGGGGGCACAAGGCTGCTCTGGCCCAAGAGTCTGGGTAAAGAAGGTAACAGGTGTTAGTGCATGCATGTGACTGTGTGTGTGTGTGTGTGTGTGAGGGTGTGTGTGGAGTGTGTGCTATTCCCACATCATAGCACAGTTTCACAGAAGAGTGGACTTCGGTGAAGATCCTTCCATGACAGAATCAGCAGCATCTGGCTGTGAACATACATCAGTGCCCTTAGCTTAGGATCTGAGGGGCTGCCTCAGTGCAGACACTGACAGCAGCTCACAGGGGCCTCTGCCTACCACCAATGGTTTCTTGGGTGTCAGAGGTCCGGCAGAAGATGCCAGTCCCTGAGATTTCCCAGGAATAACTTAGGGACCTCAAAATGGAGGGGAGATGTCTGGTTCCAAACGGCTGATAAGAGGCAGAAAACTGATTTGTTTATTCATTCATTCCATATAAATGAAAATGAGGGCTAGTTATAGGCCAGACATCGTTCTAGGTGCTGAGCAGGAAAAATGGCAAAAAACTTACGCCCTGACAAAGCTGCCATTCCAGTGAAGGCAAAGGGAAATGAGAAATGAGCAAAAACATACCTAATATCAAGTCAGCTGGTGACAAGTATGAAGAGGAAATTACAACAGAATAATAGAGACTGGGGGCTGACAGGGACCACTCTAGCCAGCCAGATAAAGGGCTGTCTCTGGAATCAGAGAAATGTGTATGTTCTTGTTACACACATGCGCGCACACTTTTGAACTATAGAGTAAACAACAGAAAGCCTAAATTTTTACTTCTATTTTCAAGAATCTTCCAACCATCACCATCAAATTAAAAGAACCCTATCATATGCCAATAAGTTATAACGAATTTTTAAGAGACTGTCCCTCATTTTTATTTACTTAGATTTTATTCTATAAATTAGAACACAAATGACAGATCATAAAGTTTACAAACATTTGTTACATGGATTTCCTTGAATTCATGTTTGTTTTATTCACTGAATGAATGAATGAATGAGGCACTATAAGCCAGTTAAAAGATGAGGTTAAAACCATCACTTACTTTTTTAAAGGCACTAAAATACATCAATTGTATTGTTTGGATATACAAACATTTATTTGCTACTGAAAATTGAAATAACACATGAAAATTTTATTGTAATTCATATTTTTGAAAACCAAAATATCCAATCAATTACTATGCTCTAGCCAAACCACCCAATGGTTTCTTTACCTTCTTTCTCCATACCTTACTTTGCTTGAAATTCTGGACATTGGGTTTCATCTCACTGATTTAAGGCTTCTAAAACACAGGGAAATGTCTGAGACCTACTGGTGCTTCCTTGGGTCATATCAAAAAAGTAGAACTAAAGTATTATTGAAGTCACTCAAATACATTCAAACTATATAGATCCCTTATAAATTACTGGTATCAAGGCAGGAAGGAAAAGACACAAGAAGAAAAAGACATCACAGAACTCATTATAGGTTATCAAAATTATTGGTATACAGTCTGTCTCAGAATAAAGTAGCTTTCTCAACCTGCTGCATAAAATTACCAGCAAGAAAGGAAGGTAGAGGAATAAGGTTTATGACTGAATTGGCCCTGTGTCATAATTCTCCATTGTGGCATTGTCAGAAGGATCCCATTAATGCAGAAACTGCAGCTACATTGGAATGGTTCACGTCTTGATTTATTCTTAATTCCCTTAAGCCTAGTGTCTGTTAATTCTCTTTCAAGCTGAGAAAATCAGTTGAGCAAGATGTAACCGAGTTTTACCATCTTTTCTTTCTGAACGAATAACAACAATGACCTTGTTCCTCTCCTCCTGTGAGGCACGCCATCTCTGGTGTCCTGGAAGATCTTTTCTCTTCTACCCTGCCCTTGGGATAGATCTTCTGGTAGAGGGGAAAGGGATTTAGTACCACGGCTGAGAGTCAAGTTATGCTTTGTGATGAGTCCATTGGTGATCTAGCTACAGCTCTAAGCTGCTCCTGGATCTTTGGGTCTCAGCAGAACATGATGCTGGACTCACAGATTGCTACAAGGTAGCCTGGAATAAAGTCTATAGCCCAGAAAGAGCCTGAAAACCTGAATTCCAACAAACGGTGCCCAAAGGGCCAACCCATTACTCATTAAGTTGACTTCTAAGCCTTTCTGTAAAACAGGAATAAGAACCTTAACCACCAGATTGTAAAGATAAGGTAAGACAGTCCATTCAGCATGTATGGCACAGAGCCAGGAAAAACAGTAAGTAGGTACTCACTTCTGTAGGTTTAAAAAAAAAAAAAAAAGAATGAAACTTATGTGAATTCTAAATTAGTTTAAAAAATCATTTAAAAACAACCTATGAAATAACCTCTTTGCCTAGGATTATTAATGGAAATCCAGCAGATATTCTCAAGAAAAAAATGGAAGTAGTTTTTTTCCCCCTTGGACTTATGAATAAACAGTGTTAGAACTAAATTTTAGTTTTTCCTATTCTAAAATCAAAAAAAAATACACCGTCCCTCATCCTCATATCTGTGACAAGTCGTACCCAGATTGTGTTAAGAATCGAAAAGCCATCCTCATTAGACTTGAGGGCCCTTTAGACATGCACAATGGACATTTATTGAGCACCTATTATGACCACCAGGAGTAGACCAAGAGTTTTAGATGGACTCTCTAACTGAGTCCTTCTTAACCAATATGCCAGGATTCATGGAAATAACTTCATTCTTGAGCAGACATGTCTTTTTCCAGGTCAAATGACAAAAATGTATATTTTGCTTGGTATGAATACCAAATACGTTGTCGCTGTTGTTTTTCTTATAACCAAAGCAATATTTCACTGTAGAAAACAAATCGCCTGTTATCCTACCAATTGAATGCCATTAAAATTTGGAATGTTTCCCATGTCAGTTTTTTCTCTCTCTCTGCTGTTTATCTACAAAATTGGAATTATGTAATCAAACATTTCTTTGAGCAAATGCTTTTTTGGTGGTTTATACTATCTCATTATATGGATAAGCCATTAATTAACCATCTGGGTAATATTGGGAAATTTGGTTATTCCCATTTTTTCATCATGACGAAGAAAGCTGTAGTAACCATCTTTGTACATCTCTTTGATTTCCTTCTTCCTAGAAAAATAATTATTAATTTGAACATGACCATCTTTTGGGCTTGCAATATCTTCATTCAGAAAGGTTGTGCCTATGTACACTCTCAGCAGCAGTGTATGAATATGAGTGCCTGACTCTTACTTTTGTCAGAATTGACAGTATGATTTTTAAAACACACAACAAAATTTACAAAAAGTTGCCAATTTCCTAGGAAAAAATTATCTGATTGTTTTCTTAAATCTGCACTTTTAAACTACATACTATAAGGTTATTCTTCTACCTTCCTTCCATACAGGCTATTTTCTTTTTTCTGCAAATTATCTATTCCTATCCTTTGCCCATTCAAAAATCTGCATTGTTAGGTATATCCTTCTTGTCTTACAAAAACACTTTCTATGTTAAAGGTATTAATTTTTTCCTGTAATATTTATTGCAGTTATTACAGTATTATAACAGTATTCCTGGGCAGTATTTATCTTTTAAATGCTTACTGTCCTATTTCATGTAAAAAGTTTCAAATTTGTATTACAAATGAATCATCCATGGCCTGCCCAAAGCCCTCTTGTTTTCTTTCTGTTTTAAAAAAAACTTTAATTCTATCACCTCGAGGTTCCTTTTTTTTTTCCTTTTTTTTCTTTTTTTTGAGACAGTGTCTCTCTCTGTCACCCAGGCTCAATCACAGTGGTGTCACCATAGCCAGTTCTACAGGCACATGCCACCACACCTGGCTAATTTTATTTTTTGTAGAGATGTCGTCTTACTACATTGTCCAGGCTGGTCTCAAATGCCTAACCTCGAGTGATGCTCCCACCTCAGCCTGCATAAGTGCTGGGATTATAGGCATGAGCCACCGCACCCTGGACCTCCAAAGCCCCTTTCTGTCCAATTCATTTCTGCCTAGAGGAGGTGATGGGTCCACCCTCCTGCCAAACATGGTAGATTGGTACAGGGAGGGGCAGCTGACCAGAAAGATGCAGATGAGGGTGATGTAACAAAACTACATTAATGATGAGCCCCGTGAGGGAAGATCCTCAGATCCAGTGCCCAGATCCCGGTCCTTCCAGAATCTAGCCTTGCTTCTCTCTCTCAGCCTTGAGAAGGTCCAGCCCAATGACCATCCCTGCCCTGAGGTTAATCCAAGATCACTTTCCAGCAAACTCTGCATTTACTTGTGGTAATCTGAGTTGGTTTTGTTACTCACACTCAAATTTATCTTCACTAAAACATGACAAATAATTCTTTCCCTTGTGGTTTCTTCCATTGCTTTTATATTTAAAAATACTTCCCCATCCCATTATTAGTTATGTAGTCATTTTTTTCTCCTAGATTTTTTAAAAACACAACTTATATAAATACACACATAGTTCTCTAAGTAATGTGTCTGAAGTTTATTTTAGTGTAGTTTGCTGAATAATCTACCTCTTCCCCATGGGATTCCTGCATTCCTGGGATCATATGTGTCTGTATATTGTCTTTCTGTGCATTTCAGGGCTATTTATTCTGTTCTATGTGATTCCTATGCTGGCACTAAACTGTTTTCAGCTTAATTAGATATTTTACATTTGAAATAGCAAGTTTCTCTTCACTGCTCTTTTAAAATGTTTCCTAGTTATCCTCTCTAAATCTATTTTGTTATCAGAAAATTCTTTCTTTCATCATGTCACTGACTGAACTATCTCAATCTCCAGACAGCCAGTTATGGCTTAACCAAGTCCAGGAAATCCATCTTTACAAAACCAGAAGACAGCCTGGTGCAGCAACTCATGCCTGTAATTCCAGCACTTTGGGAGGCTGAGGCTGAAGGATCACTTGAGCCCAGAAGTTTGAGACCAGCCTGGGCAACATGGTGAAGCTCCATCTCCACAAAAAATATGGAAAAGGTAGCCAGGCTAGGTGGCATGCAGCTGAAGTCCCAGCTACTTGGGAGGCTGAGGTTGGAGGATGGCTTGAGTCCAGGAGGTCAAGGCTGCAGCGAGCCATGATTGCACCACTGCACTCCAGCCTGGGTGACAGAATGAGATCCTGCCTCAAAAAACAAACAAAACAATCCCCACAACTTGAAGAGATGAAATCACTTCACGACAGCCATGTCTACTGCTATAACTTCTGTCTTGCAGCTCTGCCAGATAAAATTAAGAAGGCAGCAAAGAGAAATTTAGCAAGTGTGTTCTAAATAGTATTATAATTTGCCTCTTTTTTTCTTGTATTGGGTGAAGAAACTGAGCAGTGCATGAAATTAAAACAAATTAATTTACTTTCCTGCTAAAAAGTTTTTTTAAAATAGACAATAACAATCTTTACAATCTCATCTAGCACTATATGCGTTCCCTGATATTAAATCTTTTTTATTCTTAAACACTTATACCATTTGTTTTTACAAAACAAGATTCAATAGCCATTGGGACTTTAAGGAAAAATATCTATTACAACCCCAACCAACTACTACATTGTGTCACATCAGGACTTAAACTAGCTTACCTTAAATGTGCTGAGAACACTGACATTAGCCTATAGTCGGGCAAAATCAGGTAACACAAAACCTATTTTAAAATTAAGTACTGAATATCTCAGGTAATTTATTGAATATTGTGCTGAATGTGAAAAATACAATGATTCCACACCATCGTAAAGTTGAAAAATCATAAATCAAACCATCGTATGCCAGAGAGTCTGTGTATGATTGGATATTTCCAGTGAAATATAAAAACATTTATACATTATCTAAATCTAGTATTTTGTATACTATTTGTATACATAAAAATAAATAGGAAAATTCCTCATATTGGGACTGTAGTGATGAATTTTTCATTAAAAGGAAAAGTGATAGACTAGAGATAAAACATCTGCCAGGAATGTTCCAGAACTGCCTGGTTGGCAGTCTCCTGAATTTTTACACATCACAAAAACAATCAAACAAAAAACAAAAAAAAAAAAAAAAAAAAAACTCCAAAGATGTTATATCATAGGGAAAAGTATGACTAAGGAATATAATGTTATCTCCTTACCAGAAAACTAGAGACTACAAAATATTTTAAAATGCAACAACTAAAAAGGTAAAAATGTTAGTGTATGTAATATGTTTTTACTTTATATATTTAATACATATATTTAAATATAAAGTTAGTATATTTTACAACACTACTGTTGACTGAAAAGACAAATGCAAATAGACAGATTTGAAGATTTCAGGTGATTTCTTAATGATTCTACTTCATTAATTTAAAAGCAAAGTGCTTTAAAGAAGGCTGCACACTTTTTAATGTAACCAGAGGGAGAAGAAGTCGTCCCTTGACTGAGATTCTCACCCACTTCACCAAAATCATCACTCATCTTAAACCATTTTGCAGATGACAAAGCTGAGTCTTAGATGTTGCTGTTCTAAAGTTTCATGGCTAGGAGACCGAGTAGGACTTGAGCCCACCACCCCAGGAGTTCTTTAGCTTTTTGTGCCATGTACTCCTCTGACAGTCTGGTAAAACCTATGCACCTCTTCTCAGAATAGCATTTTTAGATTCCTAAAACAAATACATAGCATTAGAAAGGACAAAAATTATAAAGAAATAATAATCAAAATATTTTTAAGAAAAAAAATTGTGATAGAGTAATATATGTTCTTTATTAATGTATTAAATAAGAAGATATACTAGTGGGTCTGATAACTATGGTAATTTTAAAGGAGTCATGAGCATTAATATTTCAACAACTTTAACGTGGTATGAAAACAACTGTGACTTTTATTGTTGAAAAGTCACAGGTACTGCTATTACTACTGGCTTGTTGCCTACATTCATAATGAGGGTGTCATTTGCTGAATACCTTAGTTCCTTCTCCAAAGGAAAGTACCCTGCAAATTTGTCCAAATCAAAAGTCTAAAATTTCTGTTAAAGGTTAGTGAAAATAAAGATGTAATTTTTTTTTTTTTTTTTTTTTTCTTCTCATGGAAGTTCACAGACTCCCTGAATTCTGTCTACAGACCTCTTGAGAACTGCCCATTCTGGCTAAGTGCTTAGTGTAGATTCCAGGTAGACTTCTCTAAAGAGTCTGCAATGGGTATAAAATGAATGAATAAATGTAAGTTCCCACTAAAACACTGAAGTGGGTCAGGCACCACTGCCAGACGGTTCCCTTCCTCTTACGGGGCCAATTTAACCAGCCCATGCTCCGTGTGTGTGTGTGTGTGTGTGTGTGTGTGTGTGTGTGTGTGTGTTGGGGATTTGAGATATGGATTACTACATTTCCTAGAGGTACCTTCATTAACCTGCCTAACCAGTATCTTGTATCACCTGATTCTCATTTTCTAAGATCACACAGCCTGAGGTACCAGACGGTATAATCAGGTCTTTGGGAAACAGACCAGGTTGTGAGACCCAGCAGAGAGTAAAAGCCTCAGCTAGTCTGCAGCAGCCTCTGCTATGGTCAGGAGGAGCAGGAGATGGTTAAGTGGGTACTGATGGGACAGCAGCCAGTGCCACCGTGGCCACAGCAGGTATCCATTTCCAATGGTATAACTTGTCTGCCTTGGAGCAGCACATTTCTGATGCCCTGGGTCAACATTTCAGATTGTTACGAATGTCAAACAGCTGTTACTGGGATTCTTGTCTGATATTCCCCACACCATCTTTCTAGAGAGGAGCATACTCCAGTATTTTGATTATTCTCCTCATAAAGGATGGGATATGCTCATTTCATCTATTCAATTTTTTAGATTAACTTAAGATAGCTAAAAATTTAAATATCTAAAATGCTGCCAGAATAAAAGAGAAAACACATTTGGCTTTATTCTCTCAACTTTGTATGTGAGAGAGAACATTCCTGTGTTTATGTGCATGTGTGTGCACATGTGTACACTGCTTCGTGGGGAAGGAAACAGAACTTCCCATGATTTCCTAGATTTCCTCCTTGTGGTTTTCAGAAACCATGTTCCCAGCAGCAAATCCAAAGACTCGCCTTGAGCATGCATGCCATTTTTGCAAAGAGACCAAAAAAAAAGAGTCTGGATGTATCTTTAAATGGCAAGGAAGTAGGATCATAAACACAAATTTAAGTAAGCAAAGAATGATTAAACTTAAATGCAAAAAAGGAAACAGAATAATTCAGACCCTGATATAAATAAAAGAACGATACTCTAGTTCAAATTCCCTAGCTTGGCATTCAAGACCATGCTCAATCCAGCCCTACTGACTTGTCCTCAGAGGTCCTGCCCTGCATGGTCTGGACTCTTCTGGTTGCTCTGGCTTTGTATCAACCTACTCTTGCCCTCATTATTCTTCTCTAGACTGAGTTCCTGGAATGTCCCAGGCTCTCTCCTACTTTGGTGACTTTTAACATGCAGTTTTCTCTGCCTGAAAGGCTCTTGATGGTCTTGCCCACCACCCTTCTCCCATCCTTTAGTTACTGCTGTTCATTCTTCAGGTTTCATCTCAGGCCTTCCCTGATCCTCCAGATCAGCCAGATTTCCAAGTCCTGTGCATTAGGTTGGGTCGACAGTGCTGTAAATCAAGTTTAGAGTCAAGTACGGGGTTTAGAATCAAGTACGGGGATGGGGAGGCTGCCCTACTGGTCAAGCCACGCACCTTAGTGTGGGGCTTTGTCCAACTGGACACTTCTTCTAGTCCTTTGTGTGAACTAGGAAAGACTCCAATGGCTTGCCAAACTGTGTGCCTACAAGTTTTCATATACCTGGGGGTTGCCTTTTGTTTTGTCCTCTGACAGCGGATGGCTTTTTCTAATGTTCACAAAGGCATGCATATCGTATCACTGACCCTACAAATCTCCCTGCTTTACATATGCAATTGGCCTTTTCATTCATAGACTTAACAGAGTCTGTGGTCTGTAGTCATTGATGTGTATGTGTAATTGAGTGGTATCAGAGTTTCCCATTAGACGGTAAGATCCATTAGGGCAGGAACCATGGCCTTTTGCTCACAATTATCCCCAGTCCCTAATGCAATGTTTGGCACAGAATAGATGCTAAATGCATTTTTTTGGTTGCTTTTGAGATGGATTCTTGCTCTTTCACCCAGGCTGGAGTGCAGTAGTGCAATCTCGGCTCACTGCAGCCTCTGCCTCCCGGGTTCAAGCAATCCTCCCATCTCAGCCTCCCAAGTAGCTGGGACTACAGGTGTGCACCACCACGCCCAGTTAATTTGTATATTTTTAGTACAGAAAGGGTTTCACCATGCTGGCCAGGCTTGTCTTGAACTCCTGGCCTCAAGTGATACGCCCACCTTGGCCTCTCAAAGTGCTAGGATTACAGGCGTGAGTCACTGTGCCCAGCCTGCTAAATGCATGTTTATGAAGTGAATTAATTAAGAAGAAAGCCAAGGATATGCTGTAATGAAAGAAATAACCAGACTTAGGGCAAGATGGAGGTGTCTAGCAGATTTACTTATACTTACTGAATAAATGAGGATTTGACAGATAGTAAGAAGCAAAAGTTGGCAGACCAAAGGACAGACTTTGCAACTTCATAATCGAAGTAGAATTTCCACTGAAGCATTTCACCCTAGGGCTAGGAAGAAACATGTTGCTTCTAGAAGAAAGCAGAGTCAGGTCAGCAGTGCCTCAAGAGCCCACTTGGGAATAAAGGGCGTTTTAGACAGGATAGCAAGCTGGGAGGGAATCTAAGTGAGACAAAAATCTAATGATTCATGAGATTCCAGGCAGACCAAGCACCCTGGAACTTGCAAAACTTGTTGCAACAAGAATTCTTGCTCAGTTGGCTGAAGACACTGAGGCAGAAAGCCTCTGTGTGTCACTTAGTGCACTGCACAACAGGAAAACCAGCTTCAAGTGAAGATCTGAGGCGAGCATAGGAGCAGTTATGGCCCGAGCAGCCCTGAGGCTTGGAAAATAAACATCTGTATAGTTCCCTGAACACAGGCAGGGAACACAAGCATCGGTACAGGCTTAGGTGCCTCAATTCTAAATTTCTAAAAATTTCTCCCTATGGAAAGCGAGGGAGGGAAAATGTAAAACACTTTTTCATTCCAGAAAAAAATATATATGCTACACCAGATTACATGTATATATATTAAATTTATCTAAAATATATCAAGCTATATAGCACTGTCTATTATAAATCTTTACTTAAAAGTATAACTTAAAGATCTTTTCATATCTGCATATACAGATTTTTTACTCTTTTTAACAGGTGCGACACATTCCACAGTACGATGGATCATTCTTTAGCACACAGAGGGTCATTCAGCTTGTTGATACAGCTCAGGCTTTTGTGTTTTTAGAGTAGCCCCATGGGGTAGGAAGACTCCAATATGGCCTGCAGGGACCCCAGTCTCTAAGATTCACACCCTTGTGCAATCTCTTTTCACACTGTACCTGTACCAGGGTTGGTCTATGTGATCAACAGTCTACAGCAGACATAATGGTAGGCCACTTCCAAGATTCGGTTATAAAAGATTGCAGCTTCCCTCTTGGGTGCTCTCGGGCTGGCTCCCTCTGTCTCTCTTGGTTCATATGCTTTGAAGGAAGCCAGCATGTACATCATAAAGACACTCAGGTCACCCACGGAAGATCCAGGTGGTGAGGAACTGAGGCCTCCCAACAGCAAACATGAATGTGCTTGGGAAGTGAATTCTCCAGCCCCACCTGAGCTTTGAAATGAATGCAGCTGCTGCCCACAGTTTGGCAGCAATTTCATGAGGGACCCTGAGCCACAAATGCCCAGCTAAAGTGCTCCCAATTCCTGAACTCAGAAACTGTACGAGATAATACATATTTGTGGTTTTAAGCTGCTAAATTTTGTGGTAACGTGTTACGTAGTACTAGGTAACTAATACATCACATATGGTGAAGTCCTAGCAGTAGACTATGTAGATCAATGGTAAATGCATTAAACATTTTGAAAGATATTGATAAATTATCTACCAATGAGGAGCCACTAACACAGCAAGGGTTCTGGTTTCCCCAAATCCTCACGAGCATCAGAAATTATCAAACTCAAAAATGTTTGCTAAACTAAATGGGTGAAAAATGGCCCCCGATTGCTTTCACCTCTGTTTTTTTAATTTCAAAAGTTCTTTTTTTTTTTTTTTTTGAGACGGAGTCTCGCTCTGTCACCCAGGCTGGAGTGCAGTGGCCGGATCTCAGCTCACTGCAAGCTCCGCCTCCTGGGTTCACGCCATTCTCCTGCCTCAGCCTCCCGAGTAGCTGGGACTACAGGCATCCGTCACCACGCCCGGCTAGTTTTTTATATTTTTTAGTAGAGACGGGGTTTCACCGTGTTAGCCAGGATGGTCTCGATCTCCTGACCTCGTGATCCGCCCGTCTCGGCCTCCCAAAGTGCTGAGGTTACAGGCTTGAACCACCGCGCCCGGCCTCAAAAGTTCTTTGGGGTCCACACCAGGCACCATCAGTAATGCACAGGAAAAGGTGTGTGGTAGGGTTCAAGTGATTCATGACACAGTAAGAGACTCTGAGCCACCCTGCCTCAACCTCTAAACCACTGCCTTTCATTTAAAATTCCCATCAAGCAAATAATTTTATAAAAGAAATAACCACTGAAGTTGAGTCTAGGAGTGACAGTAAGCATCCGATTTTGATTACTTTCTCAGAAATGTATAGAACATTAAATGATTTTAATAAGAGGCATGCCCTTGAACCTCAAGCCATGAGCCTCAAATCAGAACAGATGTAAATTCAAGTGTTAATTCCCTTTAATGTTGCTGAACCAGAAGTTTGATAACAAACTAGAGTGAGTAACTGGGATCAAACGGCAACCAAATGTCTGTATTTTCCAAAGCTACTTAAATGAAACATGACTATAGTCTCAAATCAAATATGAACTCAGCTATGTCTTTATTTGAATTTAGTTCCTGGTGAGAATAAATGGTTCTGAAAAAAATTTATCTTTTATAAAAAGCTATAAAGAAGACCGAAACTCGGTGATATTTGAGAGAAGCAAAAATAATACCCTTTGCTAGAGAAAAGCATCTAAAATCATCGTAAGTCTCCTACCGCCAGCAACCCCAAGTTCCACAATAATGAAGACAAATGTACATTTAGTATTTTTTAAAATAAACACTATTCTTGATGACATCTTACTAAATTATCAAATATATCTGTTTCTACTCCCAGAAGTGATAACATTTTTATAAAAATAAACCTACCTCTTAGAAAGATACAGTGGACATAATGCATCAGAGAAATTCTAGAAAGAAGTTCCCAGATATCAAGGGCCAAAAACCAAGACAAATAGTTGTAGATGATTTTAAATGATCTTTCATGACAAAAATAAACAACTCAGAAGGCCTTGTATGGTTATTACGCTAACTAGCTGATTTTTCACTTGTACATGACGAATAAATGACAATATAATTTAATTATTACTGTAACTTTCCCAGGCTACGATAGTCAGAGAAAGATTTTTTTCTTCTTCTTCTTGTAAGAGATTGAGTCTTGCTCTGTTGCCCAGGCTGGGTGATCATGGCTCACTGCAGCCTTGACCTCCTGGGCTCAAGTGACCTCCCACTTCAGTCTCCAGAGTAGGGGGGACCATAGGCACACACCAGCATCTAGCCTAGCTAATTTTTTAACTTTTTTGTGAAGAAGGGGTCTCGCTATATTGCCAAGGCTGGAATTCCTGGGTTCAACTGATCCTCCTGCTGCAGCATCCCAAAGTGCCTGGATTACAGGCGTGAGCCAAGGAAAGGAAATTAAAGTGTTGGCTCCCACAGCAAGGTGGATGCCATGCTCAGGGTTCTCTAAGGTTCAAGCCAGAGGACATTTTATTTGCACTAAGCAGTATCATCCCCCAAAGCACTCTTTCCCAATAATAGTCAAAGAAGGCTTTGGATAAGGCCATGGAACGCTAACTCTTTCTTTCCTCCCTTAGGATAATGTGGCCATGGAAGGCAAGCAGTCTCCAAAAAGGCAGGAGAGTGAGGGGCTCTGGGTTCATTGAAGTGAACTCTCCTTCTTCTCTCCAGAGGTCTGCTGGATCTTCACGGAGACACAAAGACAGTCATCCTTGTCTTGTTACTGGCACATGCTCCATAAAGATTTTCGAATACCTCATCTATGTATAAACACTATCTTTTTTTTTTTTTTTTTTGAGATGGAGTCTCGCTCTGTAGCTCAGGCTGGAGGGCAGTGGTGCAATCTCGGCTCACTGCAAGCTCGGCCTCCCGGGTTCACGCCATTCTCCTGCCTCAGCCTCCTGAGTAGCTGGGACTACAGGTGCCCACCACTGCGCCCGGCTAATTTTTTGTATTTTTAGTAGAGATGGGGTTTCACTGTGTTAGCCAGGATGGTCTTGATCTCCTGACTTCGTGATCCACCCGTCTTGGCCTCCCAAAGTGCTGGGATTATAGTCATGAGCCACCGCGCTCGGCCTGTATAAGCACTATCTCTTATTGTACTCACTAACTCACCACCTCTCCATGTAGGAAGGAGAAAGGATTCTCTGACATGGAAGTTTCCCATCCAGTGGCAGCTCAGAATTCTGACATGCTTGCCAGGTACATCATCTACAACCTTCAGACAACAAAAAACAAACACGTTTTGCTGAAATATGCATTCTGTCCTGTGAATCGTTATGGATCCTGTTGAATCCCTTGAGTGAATACTACCGGGAACTATGATTGGGTCATTCTGGCTACTGCAGTCAGCCTGCTTGGGTTTGAGTCTAGCTCCATTCTTAACTGGTTGTGTGACTCCAGGCAAGTCCCTTAAGTGTTTAAGTTTTCCTCATCTCTAAAATAAGAATACTAAAAACACCTTTTCCTAAGACATGTAAAGTGCTTAGAACTGTGCCTGGCACCCAGTGTATGCCATTAGTAGTATTACACGAATTGCCCTGTCTTTTACCTTGATATCCCCACATCTGGTAGGATGTTCATGTGAGACCCTGAAGAAGGGCTGGGGTTTCTGCTCAAATATTTAGGCAACTCTAAGTGGCTAAGCTGATGATCTTCCCAACAAGTTGTGACAATAACTGACAAGCTAAAGATGACTGCACCCAGTATAGAAGAGGAATTTGCCTGAAAGCAAAAACAAGAGCACAGTTCAATCACCTTCGCCCTTCCTTTCCCAGAATATTCAACTTCAGCATATTCAAGAGTTCTGTACTTGTAAAACTGTCATAGGATAGCTGGCTAAGCTCACAAACCACACCGGCCCGAAGCCACACTGAATCCTGTCACCTTCCCACTCAAGTTCAGACGCTTCTAGCTGAGCAACCCTGCATGCCAGTCCGCGATCCCCTGGTTTCCAGATTATTAAATGAAAACACATTCACTGGCACACCTTTCCCAAAAAGTCAACCAAGCAAATGAGCTTTCCCTCTGGACTGCCAGGTCCACTCTGCTCATCATGCAAAGAAGAAACCCAGGCCACTGCTTTTAAAGTTTTAAAGGGAGAGCACTGTAAACAATTAAGGTTCTTTGGGTTCTTAACATCATCAGAGGACCATGATAAGATCTCTTTGTAAATATTTAAGAATCACATATTTTCTCCCTGGCATTTCTGCCAGGGTCTGAGCACAAGATATATATTCATATCTGTCACCTGAAGACATCCAGACAGGCCACTTATAAATAACCTTAGCTGGAGACCTAAAGAAGAGGTGAGGTCATAATTCTGTGGGCTGGGGTGGAGACATGCGGTAGATGGTGAGGTCAAAGCTAGTTCTTCTAATGATGACAAGAAAGTATAATCATTGAGGATGGTGCTCAAAGTAATTATTTTAAAGACATTTACTTAAATAAACAAGCAAATAAATAAAAACTAGGGGTTCCTGAGGGGGAAAATAACACACTGGCTGTGTGTGAAAAAAGTATAATTTATATTTCATCTGTACTGCTACCTTCACATTTGGGCAAAATCAACAACAGACATTAAGTAGTTCTGGGATCCTACCCTTCTCCAAGAGGCCAGATGTCACAGAAAACATGTCTTTAAATCCCAGTTCCTTCATACCCATTCCCCCAACTATGTGGGGTTTAGTAAATTTATTGGTTTCTCTATATGTCCATTTCCTCAGGTAAATGATGATTGTTATGAAGATTTTTGAGATAATTCATATGGACCACTTAGATCCACATGGCAAATAGGAGCATACAACAATCGTTAGCTATTATCATTTATTTTTGGAACTGGCTTTCAAATAAATGAAATAATTCTTTTAAATGGTTAAAAAATAATAAACATTTGGAGAAAAAACTGATATGATGGCATTTACGCTGTTTGTGGCAATACCATTTACAGGTACAGATCAAAAAGTCACCAAATTGCAGGGCATCAGAACTACAAAAATAACTTTTTAGCTTCATAAACTTTTTCTAAAACTAGATTAGAAATTCCTGGATGGGCACAGTGGCTCATGCCTGTAATCCCAGCACTTGGGGAAACCAAGGCAGGCAGATCACCTGAGGTCAAGAGCTCGAGACCAGCCTGACCAACATGGTGAAACCCCGTCTCTACTAAAAATACAAAACCTTAACTGGGCGTGGTGGCATGCACCTGTAGTCCCAGGTACTTGGGAGGCTGAGGTGGGAGAATTGCTTGAACCCAGGAGGTGAAGGTTGCAGTTGAGATCGTGCCACTGCACTCCAGCCTGAATGACTCAGTCTCAAAAAAAAAAAAAAAAAAAACCCCTCCTATAGCCACTAATGCTGCCAGAATCAAAGATGGATCATAAGTCTATCAATCTCTTTTAAAATCTTGGTACATCTTATAACTTAAAAATTATGTTAAGATACAATTTGTGAATATACATTTACTTAAAATATTACTACTAACTACTAGGAAAGAACAATAACAACTAAATTGAACTAATACTTTGAGTACTAGTTTTTAGTATTTGGGTAAAAGATACATGCATTAGGCACTGGATTTTTCTGGCATTTATTAACAATTATTAACAATAATGAGTCTTTAATGACTTCACTTTCAATAGCTAAGTAGTAACTGACATGCTAGCACTCATTATCCATAGGTGGGGTATTTTAGTTTCTGTCTGTATCAGCCAGTAGGTTATGCTGTAGTAACAAACATCCCCAAAACAGAATGGTTTAAAACAACAAGGGTTTATTTCTCACTCCTGGATACATGTTCATCACAGGTCAGCAGGGTCACTACTCTGTGCTATGTCCTCATTCAGGAATGCAGATGGAAACAGACCAGAAATCTGGAACTTTGCAGGTCACCATGGTAGGCAGAATGGAATCTGTAGAATTCTGCATTGGGTCTTAAGACTTCCTCTTAAAGGTGACACATATCCCCTCTACTCACATTTCATCTGGAAAAACAAGTCATGTGGTCACACAGGGTCAAAGAAGTGCGCATGGACCCAGAGGGAGGAGATTTGGAATACTAGTGACCATGTCAAGTGACTACCATACCATATAAAGAAACTTTGCAGGATTTTTTCACTTTAATTTAAAGATTAAAACATGCAGCTGTAAAAAGTCCTGCACCTGATTGCTTCACCGGTGAGTTCTACCAAACATTTAAAGAACAAATACGAATCCTTCTCAAACTTTTCTAAATAACTGAGGAAGAGGAAACATTTACTAACTTATTTATATAAGACCATCATTACCCTGATACGGAAGCCAAAGACACTGCAGAAAAGAAAATTATAGACCAATATCTCTTATGAACATTGATGCAAAAATCCTCAACAAAATACCAGCAAACTGAATTCAGCATATTAAAAAGATTATACACCATGACCAAGTGGGATTTATTCCTAGAATGCCAAGATGGTTCAACATATAAAAATCAATCAATGTAATATGCCACGTTCACAGAATAAAGGGAAAAAACATAACCATCTTAATTGATGGTGAAAGAGCATTTGACAAAACTCAATACCCTTTCAGGATAAACACTCAACAAACTAGTAGTAGAAGGAAATCACCTCAAACTAGTAAAAGCCACGTGTGAAAAACCCCGGTGAACATCATACTTAATGTGAAAGACTAAAATCTTCCCCTCTAATATCAAGAACAAGGGAAGGATGCCCACTTTCATCACTTCAATTCAACATGGAACTGGAAGTTCTAGCCAGAGCAATTAGGTAAAGAAAAGAAATTAAAGGTATTCAAATTGTAAAGATAAAAGTAAACATTTCTTTTTGCAAGTAACACAATCTTATGTTTGGAAAACCCTAAAGATTCCACACACAATAAAAAAGTCAGTTAGAACAAATGACTTAATAACAAAATTACAATAATCAAAACAGTGTGGTACTGACATAAAGATAGACATATAAAATGAAATAGAATGGAGAACTCAGAAATACGCTTTTGTATATGTGGTCAAATGATTTTTGACAAGGCTGCCAAGACCATTCAATGGAGAAAAGAGAGTCTTTCCAACAAATGGTGCTGGAAAAACTGGACATCAATATGCAAAAGAATGACATTAGACTCTTAATACTATATACAAAATGACCTCAAAATGGATCAAAGATCGAAACATAGGACTAAAACTATAAAGCTGTTATTAGAAAGCATAGGGCAAAAGCTTCATGACATTGCATTTGACAATGATTTCTTGGAAATAACACCAAAGGCACAGGCAACAAAAGAAAAAAAAAATTGGATGTCATGAAAATGAAAAATTTTGTTCATCAAAAGATATGAGTGACAGAATAAAAAGGCAACCTACAGAATGAGAAAGAATATTTGAAATCATATATCTATTAAGGGATTAATATCAAAAAATATACAGAATTCCTAAAACTTAACAACAAAAGAAGCAAACAACTAAATTAAAAGATTGGAAAAGGACTTAAATAGACATTTCTCCAAAGGAGAGATACAAATGGCTAATAAGCACATGAAAAGATGTTCGATCTCACTAAATCATCAGGAAGATATAATTTGAAACCACAATGAATTACCACTTCACACTCACTAGGATGACTACTCTCATGAAAACCCAGAAAATATCAAGTGTTGGTGAGGATGCAGAGTAACTAGAATCCTTGTACACTGTTGGTGGGAATGCGAAAAGTTACAGCCACTGTGGAAAAGTTATGGCAGTTCCTCAAAACATTAAAAATCAAACTACCATATGGTCCAGCAATTCCACTTCTGGGTATGTGCCCAAAAGAATTGAAATTAGGGGCTGGGTGCAGTGGCTCACGCCTGCAATCCCAGCACTTTGGGAGGCCGAGGTGGGCGTATCACCTGAGGTCGAGAGTTTGAGACCAACCTGACCAACATGGAGAAACCCCGTCTCTACTAAAAATACAAAATTAGCTGGCATGGTGGTGCATGCCTGTAATCCTAATTACTTGGGAGGCTGAGGCAGGAAAGTAGCTTGAACCTGGGAAGCAGAGGGTGCGGTGAGCCAAGATCATGCCATTGCACTCCAGCCTGGGCAACAAGAGTGAGACTATGTCTCAAAAAAAAAGAAAAAAGAAAAGAACTGAAATTAGGATCTCGAAGAGATACTTGTACACTTATGTTCAAAGCAGCATTATTCACAATAGCTAAAACATGGAGGCAACTCAAGTTTCTACTGACAGAGGAACACGTAAGTAAAATGTGCATATACATACAATGGAATATTATTCAGCCTTAAAAAGGAGAAGCTAAAGAGGAAATTTCGATATAGGCTACAACATGGATGGGCCTTCAGAACATTACACTAAGTGAAATAAGCCATTCTCAAAACGACAAACATTGTATGATTCCACTTATATGAGGCACTTAGAGTAGTTAAAACTATAGAGACAGAAAATAGAATGGTGGCTGCCAGGGACGGGGGTAGGTGTAATGGGAAGTTACTGTTTAATGGGTATAGAATTTCAGTTTTACTAGATGAAGAGTTCTGGAGATGGATGCTGGTGATGATGGATACACAGAATTATGAATGTATTTAATGTCACTGAACTGTACACAACTATTAAGATGGTAAATATTGTTATGCAAATTTAACCACAATTAAAAAAATCCAAACATGCAGCTGTATCTAATTCAAACATAGTCCATATATACCCTGGGCCATGCAAGGGAGGGAATTAGTACTTTGTATTCAACAGAAGCTAACTTGATTCTTTGGATGCAAAACGAAACTTGGATGAGAAAGTTGCAAAAAGCAACTAAGGTCCCAGTTAATTTCTTACCTGTTTTCCCATTTTTAGGGAAAATAATCTTTTTTTTCTTTTCACACAAAGAATGCATTCCATCAGGCTATGCTATAGAAATTTACAAGGTCACCCCTGCTGGGCATTCTTCCATCCACCTCCTCTGCCACCTTCAAACACAGCCATCCGCACAAGAGGGATAGTGTCCGAACTTTTTTCACAGGTTGATAGGCAATTAGACATGGAACTTGCACGCATTGTTTGTTTTTAAAGCTGGAAAGGACCTCACATGCTATGGCAGGCACCTACTAGTTGTCCTCAGATATCTACCCCTCCCCAACACACACATTGCAGTTGTACATGACAACTCTATGACATGATGTGACAGCCATTTCTCACCTCTCTCCCAGTGAGGTGTGACCATGTGACTACATTCTGGTCAAAGTGGTATGAGTGGAGGCTGCGTGTCACTTTTAGATCATGCCTCTAAAGGAGGGGGTGTGTCTTCCCCTTGGTCCTTTCCCTCCTCTCACTGGCTGGTGTGTGGACATGAGTGCGGGCACTGGAGCAGCAGACTCAACCACAGGGTGAAGCTGTGTGGTGAGCACAGTGGAGCAATAACAGCAAGAACCTGGGTCCCTGAAAATGTGAAGTTCCCACCCAGCTCTTGGCGTGTGTATGCCAACATTGTATGTGGAAGAAATAAATGTTTGTAATAAAGTTTGACCCAGGTCAGATGGGTCAAATATCACTTTAAAATGAAGAAACTGAGGCCAAAGAGATTAAAAGGCATGCCCAGGTTCATACAGCCATCCCCTCTGTAAACTGTATATTACAATGATGGAAAATTACTCTTTTTTCCTGTTAATGGCCATGAGAATAAAATCTTTCTGTAATTCCTTCTTGAATGATTTAATGTCATACTCAGCAGGGGTAACAATAGAATGTAATGCTAAGAACAACATCATTTCAAGTTTCTTAGGATGATAAACGTGTCCTATTAACAGAAATTATTTAATTCAATGTAGATTGCCAGGGTATAAAGTAAATGGAAAAATCTGAAGGTTTTAATGGAGGAAACAGCTCAACTATGAGATAGTCTAGAAGTACATTTCCTAAAGTCCACAGGAAGACAATCAGTGAGTTGTACTGTATTTATACTTCCCTCTGAGTAGGAGCAGTAAGCCTTCAAATGTGATGGGAACTTGGCTCTGAGTGGTGAAAGTACCCAGCTTTAACAAGCACACATCCAAGAAACCACAGCCTTACCCTACTAAGATAAAGTCCATTCATGATGCTGCATTTGCTTTTAGTTAACTTTTTCACAGAAATGGAGAAAAAGCATTCTCAATTCACTATGTCCTTGGTATTCTCATTTGCTGTTTACAAATGACATTCACAAAGAATGATGCTGTTTGACGTACTTCATGTATCTGATGCTCTAAGGGATTGCAAAATGGCTTGGAATTGTTTCAGAGAGCACAAAAACATCTGACATTATTGGTTTAAGCTTTAGATACAGTTTGTGGAAAACAAGAACATACTTTGGAAGCACTTCTTTTAGGTTCTACTTAGTGACTTCCTGTTGAGAGAGCTGATACTAAGTCACAACATCACAGGACAACTAAAACCATCAGAATGCAAAGCCATTTGGTTCAATTTTACCCACCCCTCTTTCCAAGCTCCTACACAGCTGTCCCGAATTATTCTTACTACTAGCAGAAATGACAGCTGGTGTGAAGGGGGCTCACTTCCCTACCACAGATCGTAGTTCCCTGTTTCACTGTACTTGTAGCTCTCAAAATCTTCAATGCCAGTTAATGTTTCAAATCTGATGTCACATACCTGTTTTAAATGATTTCAAGAGCTCCTTGTCGCCTCGAGAATACCTTACCTTTAGCACCCAAAAACCTCAAGTCCCCCCATCCTGCCTCTCCAGATCCACCCCCTCACTGCTCCCCTTTGCTGCCACTACCTTGGACTATACTCCAGTTCAGGGACTTTCTCACCCCACCCTTCTGTACTCTCTGCCTGAGCTGTCACCCACCCCAGTCTCTTCTGTATTTACGACCTCTGCCTGACCTCTCTCCTACTCCCATGTAAAAGTGACCATTTCCTAGACTTTCCTACCTCTACAGAGTTACCTGTTCAACTGTGTTTTACTTATTCATGTACCCATGCCCCATTCTATGTCATGAGCACCTCCAAGGGAGGGATCGTGTCTTAATTTTCTTCCTAATGTCTGGGATGGTTCTTGGCACACAGATGTTCAATATATGCTTGCCGAATGACTGAGAATAAAAGAAAAAAAGAATCAGAAAGTACACAGCTTAAATCAGTAAAATTTTAAAAAAAGCAAACCACAACCAAATGTGTAAAATAAACCACAATTTGTAATAGTGTCTTTTTGTTAAATCTGTTATGCTGAGATGGAAAGAAGCAAATCATCTATGGTGCAGAAAAGCCCAGTGAGACGCAATTGATGTCTTTACACCCGGAATGAGAAGACCCAGATTTGAGTCTTAGCTCTACCACCTTCTGCCTCTAACTCTGGGCAATTTACATGTACAAAATGAAAATCTAAATTCCACCTCATTCCAAAGTAAATCTCGGCACTAGCTGGCAAGAAACACCCCTCTGAGTTTTTCTTTTCCCTTTCTAAATTCACTTAAACAGAATTTAGAAATTTAAACAGAGATGCAAATACCCACAGTACCGACCTCACACTGTGTGAAGCTCCGATGAGCTAGTGACTGTAAAAGCACTCTATAAACGATGCAATGACACATAAATGAAAGGCATTATTATCATAGACAGGAAAGAAAGAAACTATTCAGAGTGGTTACTGTGGGCCAGGTGTTAGGGATTCAAAGACAACTCAGAAACTCAGGACTGCCCTGGTGAATGCTCTCTCAGACAGATCCCACCCCACTCTCGGGTGGAATCAGAACCACTCACATGACTTCACTCTGCCAACCAACTTCTGTCCCCATAGGTCTGAGTATCGTGGACCAAGTACAAGTCTGGATATGGCAAAGAAACAAAGGCAGCCCAAGGCAGAGACATACACAGCAAATACGGAAGAAAATGCTCCGTCACATACCCCATTCACTGCCCACTCCCCAGCCCCGGCCAGGGCCTCCTGTGGAACTGACTGGCACCCACTCACCCTTTCCTGAAGGACTTTTTATGGGGGATTGTGTGGAGCCAGGTCCCAGAATTGGGGATATTTGTAATTAGGAAAGGTATACAAAACTGGTCACTTCTCACTTGAAATGAGGACTGCAATATAATTTAATTTTACTTTATTCTTTATCAAAGAACCAATAGCTAAAAAAAAAAAATGATGCTGGAACATTTATTTTTGAAATTGTTATGAAGCCTTATTTCTTAGCATCCAACCTGCCTAAGTCTTGGACCTACAGGAAGTATTAAAAATAAAAGACCATGCCTTCTTTAGCATTATGTTCAAGATCACATTTATTCATTCATTCATCCTGCAAATATTTATCTAGTACTTATGACCTGCTAGGGCAGTAGACTAGGTACTGGGGAAACAGCTATTAACCACCTAGAAGTAGGGGCCTAGAGCAAACAGGACTTTAATTACGATTATGATGAGTTACAAAGGAGAAGTATAGGGTTCCATGCTCTAATGAAATCTGTGGGGGGAAGAGGATATGGTGGGAGGGGTCAGGGAGCAGTCAAGGGAGGAAGTTGCAGGAGTGCAGGCTCTAGAGGGGAAGGAGCTTGGCCAGAGCTTGAGCCAGAGGGAAGGGAGAGAGAGGACCCCAGAGAGGCAGTGAGAGGTCATCCCTGCTCAGGTTATTACCCAGGAGCAGCAGGAAGCCACTGTAGGAAGGGCTTTATACTGGGGAATGACATGATTAGCTATATATTAAAAAACAAAAACAAAAGATGACTTTAATACCCATGATGGTAGTAAGAAGCTTGCAGACCTAGATAAAGGTGACAGGAAGAAGTCATCACTGCTGCACCACCTCTTCAATATATGGATGAAGATGCCAAGCCTCAAAAATGAAATGACCTGGCCAAGATCACACAGAGAGATTCTGGCAGAGCCACATTTTTCTGACTTGGTCCAGTGGTTTTAAAATTTTTCTACAATAAAACTGTAACTGCGAAGTTGGAGTCAGAGCTCTCCAAATCTTTTTTTAAAGAAACAAGTTCTGTTGCTCAGGCTGAAGTGCAGTGGCACAGTCATAGCTCACTGTAAACTTGAACTCCCAGGCACAAGGGATCCTCCTGCCTCAGCCTCCTGAGTAGCTGGGACGATAAGTGTGTGCCATCAGGCTTGGCTAATTTTTTTTTTCTAATTTTTAGTAGAGGCAGAGTCTTTTTATGCTGTCCAGGCTGATCACAAACTCCTGGCCTCAAGGGATCCTCCAACCTCAGTCTCTCAAAGTGCTGGTATTACAGACACGAGCCATAAGGCCTGGCCTCTCCTAACCTTCGACTTATATCCACATAATCACAGAACTGATAGTGCTTTCTCACCACTTTGAACTTAATGATACTACTAATAATAGCAGCAATCACTTACTGGAAACCTTCCAAATGACAGGCAACTTGTTAGGTACTTTCCATATCTTATCTTTACAACAATCTTGTAAGATGGGTATTATTTTTATTGTTTTACAGTTGAAAGAACTGAGGACCAGAAATATTTGTTTAATTGCTCAAGGTCACACAAGTGAGTTGAGTGTGATCAGAATCTGCAGTCATTTCCCTCTCACTCCAAACTCTGACACCATGCCATGCCAAATCTAGATTTTATCACTATCCAATGCTAACTTCTGGCTTTCTAGTGAAAATCAGAATAGAAAGGGAGAGCTACCTCTCCCTAAATTAAAAGAAAAAAATCCTACATGAAATTGTCTGAAAAGTTCAATTAATCAAATGTATACAAACACAAAGTATAATAAGCCTTGAAAACATTTTTATTTTTAAGCTACATTAGAGGCACAAAATTCTAAGAATTCTCCTCTAACCTGTTTTAAGAGATAAACATTGGGAGTAACCATGTGGTTGGGCCAAGATAAAAATGTCTCATTAAAATTGTCTGATCTACAATCTCAGCTGCAGGAAGTGCACTGCTGATTCCTGAAAAGGTGGGCTGTGGGGAAAAAAGAGATCATCTCTGACTGACCTGCTCTTGGCCCTCCAAAACTGGTGGAAATGAAATTTAAAGTCAGCTTCCATATGATAAACACTCCAAAAATTGGAGAGGAAATATAAGAAAATGGAAAAAAAAAATCTGGCCCTAGTGAGAAAGTTATGTAGCCCCAAAGAAAAATGGAAAACTAAGAAGATTTTATAAGCAATTATAGCCCCCCTTAAATAAACCTTGGACATCATGTGAAAAAATTATTCAGGAAACAGCTGTTATTCATTCTTAAGGAGATAGAAATATTCCCATTAAGACACAGGAACAAACCAGGATATACTCATTCTATGACAGATGAAATAAGATCATCACTGCATACAGTAAACATTAAAATCAACACTGCAGGAAAATGGGCTAGTGAATCAGAGATATATACAAGAAATACATGTGGAGGGTTGAAAGAAGGTGAGAGAAGATGGCAGACATAGAAAATAGAGCGTAGAGACGTAACCTGCAAGCAATGGGAGTATCTAAGAAGAAGGGAACAAATGAAAGACAGTCGATTTTCCAGAAGTTAACACCAAAGCCAGATACAAAATATCTGTGGCGTAAAGATGGGAAATACTCTGTGTTCTCTTATATTTGTAAGCAGAAAAACACACAAAGGCCTATCTGTTTTAAGCAAACAAAAAAGCTTTTTAAAGTCTAAAACCAGATCACTTTGAAACAGGTGGAAATTTGTAGCTTTAGTTTTTCCCACTGTAAAAAACAATTCTAATGAGAAAACAGGAGAGTGGGAGTATAGGGACTGGGGACTTGGGAAGAGGGTAAAACTTACATAATATTTAAATGGCTATAAGTATCCCAAAATGTTTCTGCATGCACCGATATTACCACAATGCCATTTCTACAAATATCAGACTGTTGCCCCAAATACCAGAAGAAAAGGGGCAGGCTCTTAAAGGGAGGATGCTGACGCTCAACAGGGCATGGGTGATCATGAAGTCAGTTTTCCACCTGGAAATAAGTAAGCAAGATCATAAAATCAGGGTAAGATAGTTGCTGAATAAAAATAGCTATAAGAAAAAAAGTCATAGACTTTATAAGAAAAAAAAGTCATAAGTGTTGAGCTTGATGAATCTAATAGCTGATGAAATTATTGAAACAAAATAGACAAAAGAGAAATAGAAGTGAAACCCCCCTTAAAAAAAAAAAGAAAAAGAAAAGAAAAGAGAGACTTTTAAAACTTTAAGGAGAAATTAATGAAGTATGACTAAGGGAAGGCATAAAAAGAACTCAAAAGGTACAGAATTACTTATATTCTTAAAATGGAGTAGTTATTTGGTCCAAAGATGTAGCCATCATCATCATCATCATCATTGCCTTCATCATCACTGTCATCATCATCATCATCAAAGCTATCACTGATGCAGCACTTATTATGTGGCAGGCACCATTCTTAATGCTCAAAATAAATCTATGTGGTGGGTGCCATTATTGTCTCCATCTCACAGATAAGGAAACTAAGGCCCAGAGAGGTAAAGTAACTTGTCCAAGGCCCAGAGCTAAATAACTGAGATTTAGTCCAGCTCTTAACTACTTCATTCTTCTACCTCTTTAAGACTAGTTATGACTAGAAGAATACAGCATGTATGGGATATGTTTTAAAATAATCACTACTATATTTAGAGTACTAATAATTAAAGCATCTACTATTTGCAAAGGACCTATTATGTGCCAGGCATTGCATTAAGCATTTGAGAGACATCAGTTCATTTAATTCTAGCACCCTTGCAAGATATTGTAAAGGTGAAGGGTGTAAAAGTAAAGATATGGTAAAGATTGCAAAGGCGTTAAGATTCTTGCCCAAGGTCATGCAGCTAGTAAGTTGCAAAGCCATGATCTGAACCAGGGTCTATTTGACCCTAAAGCCCAGGCTTCTTCTCTACTAAGCTAACACCCATAAAGGGACAGGATATTCACATTCCAAATGGCATTCAAAGGTAAAAAGATATCAGACCCAATGACTTCCAAGTAGCCCAATCTGGTAGAGGTGACTGCTTCTCACTTCTTTAAATTCCTTCCTTCCACTGCTGTCTTCTGATTTTCCTCCCACCTGACTGCCTTTTTCTTTCATTCTCCTTTCTTGGACTGCTCTTTGTCCATCTTCCTGTCATTGCTCCTATCTTTGGGCATGGCTTCCTTTTGTCATCTCATGATAATGATGATCCAATATGATACATCTCCAGATTTCTGTCTGATACACATGTGTGCATGTGCACACACATGTCTGTATGCAACTTCCTGTTAAGTATACTCATAAATATGTATGTACAGATAGACTCTATATATGTTTCAAAATATCATGGCAGCCAAGAATTGATAGTTCTTCTTCTCCCTCTACATCTCTCTGTTCTTATCATATGTGGGCACCTATCAAAGTCCTTACCACATAAAGCTGAAGTCTATTTGCTCAAATATCTTTCCTACCAGACATAAAATCCTGTATCTTTCACTTTACATTTGTATCCAAAACATGTAGCACTGGGGTCTGGTGCAAAGTAAACACTCAAAAAATGTTATTAATTGAATAATAAAAACTAGAGGAGAAAGAAAGCAGAAAAGAAAGTAGGAATTAAATTAGGTAGCAACCTATTTTAAAGAATAATCAAATAATGCAAAAATAAAATGGCCTTGAGGTATCATTTTTACTCTTAAGTAAATCAGCAAGAATTTTAAAAAACAAAATTCTCATTGCTAGTGAGGGTATCAATTCTGCCTCTTATCTCAGTGTTGAAATTGGCAGTCTCCATATACTGCTGGTGGAAGGCACCAGGCAATATATGTCCAAAACAATAAAACGATTCATAATCATCAATCCAATGATCCCATTCCTGGAAACTTATCTAAGGAAATAAATCAACAGAAGAGAATGGCTGTATTTGGGGATATGCTTACAGAAGTATTATGTAATATATAATAACGAAAAACAGGAAATAGACTAATACCCAACAGCAAGATAAAAGCTAAGGAAAATCAATTTGATGTGCTTTTACACATCCATTAAAATTTAACACGACTATAGAGGAAAATAGAAAATGATATAATGTTCACTTTGGGAGGCCAAGGCAGGCGGATCACCTGAGGTCAGGAGTTTGAGACCAGCCTGGCCAACATGCTGAAACCCTGTCTCTACTAAAAATATAAAAATTAGCCAGGCGTAATCTCAGCACCTTGGGAGGCTGAGGAAGGAGAACTGCTGGAACCCAGGAGGGAGAGGCTGCAGTGAGCTGAGACTGCACTATTGCACTCCAGCCTGGGCTGACAACAGTGAGACTCTGTTTCAAGGAAAAAGAAAGAAAGAAAGACAACGATATTATGTTAAGAAAAAAGTGGAATGCAAAATGTATGCAGGCTATGCCTACAATTCTGTAAAACTATTACTTGTATCTAGGCAAAGATGGAAAGCATCTCACAAAAATGAAAAATGTGTTGTGATGATAGGACTAGGTATGTCTTCTAAAATCATATTTTAAGGTGCAGCTGCTATAATATGAAATGAAACAGAGATTGAATACTGGTTCCATACTTTATTAGTTGTATTACTTTAGACAGGAAGTGTAACTTATCTGA
This sequence comes from Piliocolobus tephrosceles, assembly GCF_002776525.5. Taxonomy (NCBI): domain Eukaryota; kingdom Metazoa; phylum Chordata; class Mammalia; order Primates; family Cercopithecidae; genus Piliocolobus; species Piliocolobus tephrosceles. The sequence continues at coordinate 41,215,965 of NC_045434.1, read as the reverse complement.
CTTCTGCTTACTCATTTGTAAAGTGGAAAAATTTTACTTCTATTGCTTAACTGATTTCAGTAACTTAAAACATGGAATAAACACTTATACAGCACTTACTATATACCTGGCACTGTTCTATGTTCTAGGCACTTTACAAATATTAACTTGTTTAATCATCAAAACAATATTTTAACAGGATGCACAAAGAGGTTCTGGAATCTAGAGTGATAGCAGCAAGATAGTAACTTTCTATAGCTTTCCAATATCCATGGGATAAAATTGCAAATAAAATGAACTGCTAACGTTTATTGAGTGCTTGCTATGTGACAAGCATTGTGCTAGTGCTTTCCTGACCCTATCTCAGATAGCCCTTACAACAATCCTGTGAGGTAGTTACTATAAACTACAGTTTCCTGAGGACTCAGGAAACTCAGGCTCAGAGAGGTTAGGTAACATGCTAGTAAGTGACAGAGCCTGTATCTAAATCTAGGTTTGTCTGAGTTCACAGCCAGGTTCTTCACCACAGTAGGACAGCGTGTCCCATTTTGTTAGAGTATACAAAGTCTTTCACAACCTGAACCTTACTCCTGGTCCCATCACTCCAAATCTGGGACAGTTCTGGGTGGACACCCTCATCTTTTAAGTCCCTGGCCTCTGCTCCCGCTGTTCCTCACCTGATCTTCTTTAAATACCTATTCAGCCCTTAAGGCTCCGCTTTCCCATACCTTCTAAGACATAATCACTTATTCCTTCATCTGCTATCATTTAGACACTAATTTGAGCTTATAAGTCAGTGTGTAATACATTATTTTTATGCTTCTTTACCAGCCTGTTTCTTCCAGACTATGAATTTCACAAAAGCAAAGACCATGTTTTACACTATTTTGTATACTGTTGTATTCCTTGTTCTAAGCATAGCTGCCACACTTGATAAGGACCCAACAATTACTTGATGAATGCACAAACACTTTTGGCACAGAGGATATTCCCAGGACTCACCAGTCAACACTGGAGCATCATTTACTAAGAACAAAGGATGAAGCATCAGGACATAGTATTTCTCGATATTGTTTTTCACAGAGCTTTGATGCTGAAGGTAGTTTAGCTAAATAAGAGCATAAAGGGGACCTCTCCATTAGGAAGGCTTCCCTGATGTTCTAAGTTTGGGTTATGTGTGTATAATATTATGTGTTTCCCTGTTAGGTCCATTAGCATACTTTATGGAAACTGCCTACTCACTGGCTTGCCTCCTCCTTCTTAGACAGTGAACCCCTTAAGGACAGGACTATGGGTATTACTTACAATACCCAGAACCAAGGACAGTAGCTGGCAGGTAGCTGGTGATTAATAAATACTTGCCGAGGGAGTGAGTGAATGAATGAATGAATGAATGAAGGGGACTGAGACATTTTCTTTCTCTCAGTTCTCCCTTTCTTACCTCTATAAACATTCTATTCAGATTTTGAGCTATTTCTCAATGAATAGGTTATAATTAAGTGTTATGTTCCAAAGCTGATGCTTTTATTTTTATCAAGAAAACATAGTAGGTTTTTGCAAAATTATTAGATACACTTGGAGTTAGTTGGCCATAAAGTTGTCAAACAATTCTCATTTTTTAAAACAATAGCCAAAACACGACTTAGTCCTTGACCAGTTTTAGAAAGATGACAACCTGATTTATGTTTGTATTACCTGTCAAGTTCTACCCAAGCTAAGAGAGAATTCAGCACTAATGATCCCAAGTAAGAGAATTAAATGCTGGGGATGGGAGGATGCTTCAGAAATACCTATAGGTTTAGTATAAAATAAATTAGTGTGAAAATATTTTCTAGGGGATGTGAGAAGGCTAGTAAAGAATTAGTCAAACATCCTCAGCTTCTGATTCTATCATTCAGTTTTTTGGTGTTTTTAACAATGACCTTAAGGCAAGGCAAGATACTGAATCATGAAGAAAAATTCACTAATGTTTAAAATCCTGTATTTACTAACAAGGAGAAGGCAAATATATTTCAGAAAACTTTCAACAATAAGGCAAGAATGATCAACACATTCCATTCCTTGGACAATATGGTTAACTCCACATTTTGTCATTAACTCTAACAACAGAATTTTAAAATGACTGCCGCTTTCCTAAATAATGGGAATAGCTTCACAACAGTACTTCCACTGTGTCTTTTAAAGAACTAAAAAGCCAAATTTGTCCACATGGTGAATGTATTTACCTTATAAAGTCCTGAAATTATATATTGCTACAATCATTAATTTACCACTGCATCTACAGCAGAATGAAGTTTCCACTGGTGCTCCACAGAGATGGAAATTAGGTGACTGGACATTGTCCTTCCTCTCACAGAATGTCCATTACAACAAGAAAAGCAACAGGCTTTTGATGTGGCAGAAAGCCTGCTGTTCTGCTCAGCTGTAAATCCTTATGTTTTAAATGCTTTTTGTATAATTATATTTTCCTGAGTTGTAAAGTAATACCTTTCACTAAGGGGCAAACCTTTTTAAATGTAGAAAAGAATTTTAAAAAATAATCTACCATAACTCTGCCACCCAGAGATAATCCCTCATATCCTTGCGGTCAGTTAACACCGGCAGTAGCATAGGTTATTCTACAGGTGTGTTTCATGATCAGATCACTAAGTTCCTGTGCATATCACAACCTTGATATGACTTCTGATTATACAATCAGAACCCCAAGCCAATATTTCTTAATGATGATATGGATGATTTATTGGCTTAAAACCAAGCAAATACAAAAGCTAAATGATGGCAAAGAAAGAGGTCACCACATAAAGGAATAAAATTAAAACTAGTAGATAAAGTTGGGAAATCATAATTCAGTCATACTGAAATATAGTAGGAAGGGCACACTATATACATTTTATGATAATTCGATGACCAATTAAGATGTTATCACTGAAAGTCAACTTTCCATGGTAACCAACAGTATGAGAATAATCATCCAAGAATAATTACGAGAATAACCAAAATTTATATAAAAATAAAATGAAGGAGCTTTTAATAGTTAACTCTATGTTTAAAACAAAAGCTTTTTTTTTTTCTGTTTATCCCTGCAAGTATGTTTATTTTTCCCTAAACAATGCAAAATATCACCATACTGCAAAAACACAGGTGTGTAAGACTTTCACTCTTTAGGGAGAAAAAAAATTGCCGTTCTTCCAACTCAGAAAATACTGTTATTTTAAGAGGTAATCTCAATGTACTCCTCTGACTAATGGATACTTTAAGAAGCAACCTATGAAAATATTTTCTATAATAAAACCAATAATGCCCACTTAAAGATTTTAGTCCCTGCTCAATTCTCTCATCATTTACTAGACTACAAGCTACCCTAAGGTTGAAGCAGAAACCATATAAATTTTGATGTTCCTAGTCCACATCATTGAGGAAGGGTGCTCCTCTTTAGGAGTTTGAAACCTGTTGAATGACCTAAATCATCTAGCAGCCAGTGAAGTTATACTGTCTAGCTGTATTTATGTGTCTAATTCAATACTGTTGGAAAACTAATGAATACTTCAAAGTCATTGAAATAAAACCCCAGTTCTCTCTATATATAAAAAACCCAGTTCTGTATTCCAACTATATGGAAGAATGTACAGATAGATGAGTGGATGAGTGATTCTAGAAGAATATTTTAATCTGCAACAATTCCAGCTAATGTCATGATTTTTTTCTATCTTATGCAATATTCTTGTGGGGTACAATATTGGCTCAAATTCAAATGCAACATAATAAAGGATAAGTCAACTTATCTAAGTAAGGTTCAAGGAGGTCATTACTTAGGAATTCTCCATGAAGGTACCCAGTTTTATAGTTTTATATTCATATGTAAGAATAGAATTAACAAAATCTTTAGTTCTAGTTTTTTTCTAGATTCTAATGAAAGGCAAACTTAAGATTCTAGTCAAAGGGAAATGTACGAAATACAGTATATTCATTTGTTCAGCAAATATTTATTAGTATCTGCTCTTTGTCAGGTCCTGAATAAAACAGACAAGAATCTCACCCTTGTGGAACTTACCCTCTAGCTTATAAACACATTTTAGAAAGTGCAAACTCATTACAATAGTAATCAAAAAAGTACAAATCGAAACAAAAAGATACAAGTTGTTTATAAACAACAACTGAAACTCATAAAATTACCTGTAGTGGTAAAAAGTCAAAAGAAATCAGCACGCTCATATTTTGGCAGTAGGAAGACAAGTTGATGTAAGATTTCTTTTTTGGAGGGAGGCTCATTTGGTGTACATATCAAAAAACCTTTTTGTCTCAATAACCCTACATACAGTGGTTTATCCTAATGGAATGCTTGGAGGTACAAAGTATTATAGAACATTGTTCAAATTAAATATTAAATTATGGCATATTCAAATGGCATTTCACAGTGTGTACAGTACAGGTCCTTTTTCATACTTAAACAAATTTCATACCATACAGTTTTAGACTTTAAAAGTGAGGATAGTACAGAGAATTTGCATATATCCCATACCCAGCTTTCTCGTTTATTAACATCTGACATTAGACAATACACTTGTCACAATTAATCAAGTAACATTGATAGGACACTCCCTTATGCTTTTTATTTAGTGTGCTTTTTCTGTTCTAGGGTCCCATATAGACACCATGGTACATTTAATTGCTGTGTCACCTTAGATTCCTTTTAGGCTGTGACGGTTTCTCAGATTTTCCTTGTTTCTGATGACCTCGATAGTTTTCAGGAATATCAGTCAGATATTTTGTAGAATGTCCCTCAACTGAAGCACATTTTTCTCATCATTATACTGAACCTCAAGGTTTGGGGTGGAAGACCACAGAGATAAAATGCCATTCTCATCACAGCACATCAAGGGTACATGCTATCAACATGACTTATCACCGTTGGGGTTCATTTTGATCACCTGGCTGAGGTATTGTTTGTCAGGTTTCTCCATTGTAAAGTTCTCATTTTTTCCCAATGTCCATACTGTACTCTTGTAAGGAAGTCATAATGCACAATCCACACTTACTAATTGAGAAGTAATGTTCCACCTCCTCAAGGGTAAACTATCTACATAAATGATATGGAATTACTCTGCACAGATTTATCAGTTTGTCTGCATGTATTTATTCCATCATTTACATCGGTATGGACTCATGGATATCTATTCTGTATAAAGTATATACTTTGTAAGTCTGGGCATATTGGCTCATGCCCATCATCCCAGCACTTTGGGAGGCCAAGGCAGGTGGCCCGCTTGAGCTCAAGAGTTCAAGACCAGCCTGGACAACTAGCAAAACCCTGTCTTTACAAAACATACAAAAAATTAGCCAGGCATGGTAGTATGTGCCTGTGGTCCCAGCTACTCAGGAGGCTGAAGTGGGGGAATTACCCAAGTCTGGGAGGTTGAGGCTGCAGTGAACCAAAATTGCACCACTGCACTCCAGCATGGGCAAATTGGAGTGAGACTCCATCTCAAAAATAAATAAAATAAAAAATAAAGTATATAGTTTGTATTCTCCACTAGATTAATAGTGTAACCTAACACTACATTGCATATTTTGTTGCTCAAATTATTTCAGCTTTGGTCACTGGAGCTTTTCAGTAGGCTCCCACGTCCCTTTGACATATCCCATCATATTGTACGTATGTGTGTACACACACTTCCTAACTTTCTGACACTACAAGACGCACCAGGAGCCTCTTACATGTTCTCCAGCCCTAGACTCAGACATTTCAAGAAGCCCTAGTTCCTTTTATTGGAGAATGGTATTAGAAACAAGATCTGGATGTGGGGTATGCTTATTGCTACTGGGGTGTCATTGCTTCTAGGCCCTCTCAACTGACAGAGCAATAAAATAAGTGTATATATACAGGTATCTACACTTTTGCAACTATATATACATGTATAAATACTTGTATCTATACATATATACATGCCTATAAACATATGTATTTACACATGTATGTACAAATATCTATTAATATTTTTCCATTCAAATAGAGCTTAATATTAAGCTCTATTTTTCCAGCTTAATATTAAGCTAAGCATCAGTTCACCCTGACATCTCCAACTCTAATCTATTGCCACGGGCTCATTCTAGCCACCCCCTGTTAAATATCTGTAACCTCCCACTCCAACAGTGAGAAACCTGGTTTCAGCATTCAGTAGCCAATATTTAATTTTTCAGTTCAGTACACACAGTGTTTTCAGGATTGTTAATTCTTATCTCCACAGTAAAAGTTAGTACAGTGCTTACGTATGGTTGCTTTTAGTTTTGGTCTCACCGTCTTCGTTGATTTCCAAAGTTACTTAGGTTGGCATCTTTCCCTCAATCTCCTTCAGTAAGGTTATTTCACGTATTTGTAATACTGTTAGATTCTTTTGTCACAGTCTGCACTCTATACTGAGATCCCCAGGCTTTCATTTTTGTTTGTGTTTTTAATTTATGTACATTAAATTTCACTCTCTTTGCTATAAAGCTCTATGAATTTTGACAAAGGTATAGTAACATGTACCTACCATTATAGTACCATACAGAATAGTTTCACCATCCTAAAAAAAATTCTCTGTGCTTCACCTATACACCCTTCTTTTTTGTACAAATCTCTGGAAATCACTTATCTGTTTACCATCTCTACAGTTTTGCCTATTTCAGAATATCATGCAAGTAGAATCATACAGCGTGTATCTTTCAGACTGGCTTTTCTCACTTAGTGATATGCACTTATCCATGTTTTTTCATGGCTTGTTAGCGCATTCCTTCTTATTACTAAGTAATATTCCATTGTCTGGATGTACTACAGTTTGCCCACTCATCTACTGAAGGACACCTTGGTTACTTCCAGTTTTTGGTGATTATGAATAAAGCTCTTATCAACATTCACATAAAGGTTTTTGTATGGTTATAGTTTTTCCAGTCAGTTGGGAAAATACCCTAGGAGCATGATTTCTAGACATAGGGTAAGATTATGTTTAGCATTATAAGAAATTCAGATCCATTTTGCTTAGAAAAAAAAAATTATATTGGCCAGGCACAGTGGCTCAGGCCTGTAATCCCAGCACTTCGGGAGGCCGAGGCGAGTGGAGGTTGGGAGTTCGAGACCAGTCTGACCAACATGGAGAAACACTATCTCTACTAAAAATACAAAATCAGCCAGGCATGGTGGCACATGCCTGTAATCCCAGCTACTCGGGAGGCTGAGGCAGGAGAATCATTTGAATCTGGGAGGCGGAGGTTGCGGTGAGCTGAGATCGTGCCACTGCACTTCAGCCCGGGCAACAAGAGCGAGATTCCATCTCAAAAACAAAAGTTACATTTCTATATTTCTATTTATATTAGGCATAAAAACATAAATGATTGTTATGGGGTTTATGCCTGATTTTATTTTTTATTCACTTCTGTATTTCCCAAAGTATGTTTTAAAGTAATTCAAGCAAGTAGTATGTTTACAAACAAAGGTTAATTTTAAAAGTACAATTAAATAATTAAAGTACAATTATTTAAAGTACAATTAAATAAGAAAATAACAGGAGTAAACCAAATCCATTAGCTATGTGTGGTTTACTTTGTCTCACTAGATGGCCATCTCCTGGCCAGCAGAGATTGTTTGATTTGAGCGGAAACGTTATGGGCAGTAAAGCATCACTGTGAATCATTAGAATGAGATTCTCGGTTCTCTTTGTCTGCAGTTGTTGTTCCCTGCTGTTCCTTTTGGTTTCGTTGCATCTCAGACTCAGGAGAAGCAAAGAAACCCTGGCTTGTATTTGGAAGACCCTGATCATATCAGACCCCGGTGCTAATAATGAATCTTCTGCTTTGTTTCTGAGACCAAGCCCTACCTCATATTCCAGTTCCATTCACCGGATTCCCGTCTCATTTTATGCACTCAACTGTAAAATTCCTAAAAGAAGTATTTGCCTAAAATTAAGCAAGCTCTCAAGTTATCCAGTTATAAGCAGAAGTTTGCCAGTAAATGAGACTCTGTTATGTACCATTACACTCGGACAGGAACCAAAAAACTGAGTCATCTCATTACATTTTGGGAAATACTGTTTTCATTATCAATTGTTTTACTTTTCAAAGAAAGAAGAAATTTGGCATCTGTTATCATACAGAGCATTGAGTAAATAAATTAATCCTGTTATGAACATGAAGCAGGCACTTACAATGGCACCTTCATATACCTATTATAATGTTGACAGGCTAAACAATATTCCTCCTCCCTCCAAGGAAGATATATGAAATTTTTATGCCTCATTATTTATTTCTATCTTTTCTGGATGACAGGAATAAATTCCATTTTCAGAACTACCAAAAACCTTTTAAAAATAAAAATCATGAGGCTGGTGAATCTGTATCTCTGTTAATACTGGCTATTATTTGCTCACAAATGAAGGAAGAAACACTTACCAGAGCCCAGACTCTTAGAAACATATTGGTTGCTTTTGATACTCTCACCTCCAGGGCATAAATTATTAATTTTGAGTGAAGCTACCTCACTGAGTTTGCCAACAGATGAGTGAAACTTATATGCTCTGGTTTTATTTTTAGCATCACATAGGGAATAAGAGAGAAATCTGAACAATCTGCAGAAAGTAACACCACTGTGTTATTGTTCTGGGTACTCTAGCAACAGTGGCCCAGCCTTAAAGGTGGCCCTCTCAATTGTTACTCATTTCCCTCTACTCGGGTGTCACAATGGGGCCACTTGCATATAAAAATGCTCATGTTTTAGTGAGATAAATAAATCCTGTATCTAAAATGACCATGTAGGTCAGACAGGATCACGCTTTGAAGACAGCTTCTTTCCATTTTCTACTTAAATATCAGGGTCCTGCTCTTGGAGAAGAGGCCAGAAATCTAAAGTATTGCTTATGATTGCTGTATTTCCAAAAGTTAAACAGGAAAGTTTCAGGGGATAAACTAGATGCTATCCTTTACTGGACAGGAGGAGGTCAAGAGTAAATATGTTCAACCACTTTTAGATAGCACCCTGCATCTAAGGAAAGCATGTTTAAAAGCAATCACATTTTATAACAATGCTGGGAAAAGGGAAGTCATTATCAACACCCCAGTCTTTAAATGAGACCAGCAGAGGTCTGTTCTATTTATTCTGTAGTTACAAATACTGCAAACTGGCCAAACAATGTGACTATTGGTAAACCAAAAATTACTGTGCCAACAGGAAAAAAAAAAACAAAACAAAACCTAACTAGCTAAATAAACACTTCCTAAATTATTCCATCAGCCTCCCAAACCACTTCATTATGCATGCCACGTCTCCATTCCGGGGTGACACTATTCCTTCTGCTTGAAATCCATTTCCCAATTTCATCTGCCAATGAAAATCTGGTCTCATTCGAGGCCCTGGTCTCATTCAAGAACCTCCATCAGAGACTCACAGTGTGTTTATCTGTTTTCTCTTGAGTTTCCTGAGACTTGCAACTGTGCGTTGTCAATCCTTACACACTTTCAGTGCCTATATTATGCCTAAATGATAGTGAGAGTACACTGAAATAGAAATTGGTTCAAGAGATATGTTGTACTGGGACACTAACACTGTGTTCAACTGAATATGGTCAGTTCAGTATTGAGCATGTAAAAGAGAAAAAAAAATTTAAAACAGGATGGCAGTTATGTAGTTGCTTCAAAAACCATGGGAATCATTAATTTCTGTGTATGTTAAGTTGAGATATACTTTAATATCATCCTTTCCTCACAGGAGATTGAAGTGTAATATGAAGATATAACTCTTTCTTCAAGGGAAGTAGGTATTAACTCTTACCTACACCCACAAGCATGCTGTGCCTTAACTTTGTTTCCAGTATAAAATAGCAATGAACAGAAATGAAGCCAGGTGTCCTTTTAACTAGCAATAACAATAATCGTTATAATTTGTTGGGATTTTTGTTTACAAAGCAATTTTGTGTGCATTATTTTATTCTCCCAGTATTCTATTCCCGAATCAGAAACTTTGCTTCTGTTCAACACTTGGAACTTGGAAGACTGATTTAACAAATATCTCATCCTTAGAGAATGAATCTCTACTCCAGCTCTACTCTAAATCAAATTGCCACAGTGCCAGAATAATCTCTAAGACCTTGACTGTGCTTGGTTCAAGTAACACAAAAATGCTAGCTGGATATAGGAAGTCTTCCGAGATCGATGAAGGGGTACGATTCTTCTCTCTTATACCTTCTATGCCACAACAAAGAGAAGAGAGAATGACACTGTCAAAACCATTTACTGACTCCTGTGAGTAAGGTTATTTCCTTAAGAAACTAAAATGTTCAGGTAGATGGTGTCTGGGATCCTGACGCTATTCCTCTAATTATCTGGAAGAAGTTCAGGCTGATGTCACCATCACATAGGCATGAGAGAATAAGGAGAGAGACTATTGAGTTAGAACCATGAGATCTTTGGGGATGAATCTGATGCTTTAAAATGGTATTTATTAAGCTGTCTAGAAAGGTATATCTTATTTAAATCAGATACCTAGAATCACCATCTATCTTCACTTTAGTTTGGGGAACACCTCAGTCCTCTAGAGGTCCCCCAAACTATGAAGTACTTCCCTCAAGTCTAGAACTCTCTCTTATAATCCATCCCAGCCTCAGCCTGTGCTCAAATCCAATCTGTCCCTAGAAGGAGACAGGTGAGAAGAGAAGTAGTACTTCATATAGCTTGACACTTTGTCTATTAATACCAGTTTCACTCTTGTCGGTTTCCTTTACTTTATTCTCAAAAGTGCTAGGAATGTACAAGTGGCTTGGGAAATTGGGGCTATTCAAATCATGGTCTTTTGCATTAGTTGGTCTCTAAAAATAATTACTTGACCTTGCATTTGAGAGTGAGAACTCAAAGGTAAATAGTCATCTCTAAGGTCATCAGGAACAACATTTACACAGAAAAGTCAGTTTGCTGTTATATTAGCTGCTCTACAGAGTCACAGGAAAAGTAAACATAGTACTTATTAAAGAGTTCAAATGGACTTGTAGAGGGTTCCTAAATATGAGAACATCTACAGGGGAATGTATATTACTATAACAAACATTTTGTTAGTGATTGAAAGTTTATAACATTCATTCACAAGCCTTTTATTCCTCACAAGTTATATTCTAACAAATAGAGTAATATGACGACTCTGATCTTGAGCTCTTGGCTTTGAGCTGACCTACAGTGAATGAGGGAATTACAGAATATCTTCTGGTTTATATTTCAGGCTGCCAACCAATCAAATGCTTTGGAAAACACAAGCGCCCTTAAAGGGGACTGCTTCAACCACAGCTTATTCTGTGGATCAGGGCCACTTCCCAGTTTTCACCAACTGGATGCCACTGCTCCAAAGAGCTCACATGAGCTTCTGAAGCATTTCATCTGATCAGGGATGCCTCCTAATTTCCAAGTCTTCATTTCTGCAGCTGGATGTTAATATGGTGTGGCTCTGTGTTCCCACCAAAATCTCACTTTGAATTGTACTCTCATAACTCCCATGTGTTGTGGGAGGGACCTAGTGGGAGATAATTGAATCGTGGGGGCAGTTTCCCCCATACTGTTCTTGTGGTAGTGAATAAGTCTCATGAGATCTGATGGTTTTATCAAGGACTTCTGCTTTTGCGTCTTCCTCATTCTCTCTTTGCCTGCTGCCATCCATGTAAGATGGGACTTGCTCCTCCTTGCCTTCTGCCATGATTGTGAGCTTCCCCATTCACGTGGAACTGTAAGTCCAATTAAACCTCTGTCTTATGTAAATTGCCCAGTATTGGGTATGTCTTTGTCAGCGGCATGAAAATGGACTAATCCAGTAAAGATATCCTGATATGTACTGGAAATTCAATGCACTGGAGATTGGTAAGGAAGCTCTCATAAGCTCCATAGGTAGTGGGGGACGTAGTCATGCCTAAAACTTGATTTCACTCTCCTTTTCTGCTAACGCACATTAAAACATCCTGTTTTGTTTGTTTTAATTTTGTCATATAATTGTTTTCAGGAATTGATGACTGTGAACGGGTGTTTCAAATTAGTCCTCAACTCTATAGATAAGACTGAAATCAAAAGCTCAACCAACCATGTTATATGTCATCAAAGATAAAATAATCTTTTCATTTATACAAAGATACCCGGAAACAGTGAATCAAAAACCAATGTAGGCTGGGCGTGGTGGCTCATGTCTGTAATCCCAGCACTTTGGGAAACCAAGGCAGGTGGATCACTTGAGGCCAAGAGTTCAAGACCAGCCTGGCCAACATAGTGAAACCCTATCTCTACTAAAAATATAAAAATTAGCTGGACATGGTTGCAGGCGCCTGTAATCCCAGCTACTCAGGAGGCTGAGGCAGGAGAATTGCTTAAACCTGGGAGGCGGAGGTTTCAGTAAGCCGAGATCATGCCATTGTACTCCGGCCTGGGGGATGAGAGAGAGACTCAAAACAAACAAACCAACCAACCAAAACTAATGTAATATATGTAAAGCTAGGAAATACAAGCAAACAAACAAACAAACAAACAAAAATCCATCATCAAATGGCTTAATATGCTTAAGGGAATATGGGCTGAGAATGACAAATGTTAGTTAAAGAAATAATTTTCCTTATTTAATGTCCTTAATATTTTCCTTAAATGATGTTTTATTGTATAGTAAGAAGGAACACTTCGAAACTAAAATGGGAATGTCCTTTATCTGTCAAAATACTTACTTTAGAAAGGCCAAGGAATCTGAATACTGCCAAGTCTTTTAAATCATTTATATGCAAAACTGGTAACCTCCATAAAGCAAAGCCGATGATTCTCGAGTTTCCTTCTAATTGTGTTCTAACAGTCCTAATCTGTTCATCAGACTTCACAGAGGACTAAAAACTGAGGATATATAAGATAAGGAGAAAATGTCATAATTCTACTTGCAGATTCCCAAGTAGTCAATATTGGATTTTTATTATTGTTATCTCCCTTTTTAAAAATCAATTCTAAATCACACAGATAATATACTCGTATTTTCTTGAAAAAATTAAAAACCTTAAGTTTAAGGATAAAAATGCCCTTTACCACATGCAATTCTTCTAATCCATTCCCACCGGACCCAACTCCACTAATAAAAGTAACATGAAAATAGCCAAGAATGGTATTTTCTATGCCAGGAAGTGTTCAACGAGGTTACAGGTATATCTTATTTAATTTTCATAACTTCCCACTAAAGTGGCTCCAATTATTCTCCCCATTTTGCAGAGCAGGAAACTGAACCTTTACATTCTTAGATTCCCCATCAACTCAGGTATCCACTGTTAGTCATTTGGGATACATCCACCCAGTTTTTAATCTCTGAATACCTATACATATATGGGTACCCACAGAAAATACAGAGTGTTGCTGTTCTGTTTTATTTTATTTAATAAAACCTTACATGACATCATGCTATACATATCCATTCCACAATCTGCATGATTTTTCGATGACAGCTCATAGAATTCTAACTCATTCTTCTTAATTGCTGCCTTGTGTAATACAGCTGTATTATTCTTATATTGACAAACAGGGAGGTTATTTTCAAATTTTCACTAATATAAACAATGCTGTAGTGAACAAGTCTTGTGCAAGCTTCCTCATGCACACGGGCAGCTGCTAGGGTGGACAGCAAGATGTGGCAGTGCTGGGTTATGGGTGTGCATGTTTAAACTTCAACAGATGTTGTTAAACTATCCTCCAAAATGTTTACCATTAGAATTTGAATGCCTATTTTCCTATAATCAGGTCAAAATCTGACATTATCAAACTTCAAAATTTTGCCAATCTAATGGGTGAAAACTGGGATCATGTCATAATCTGCATTTCCCTGATTACAGTAAAAGTCCTATTAGGCAACACCATCCAAACTGGTAATTAAACAATCCAGTGAGTTAAATGTATATATACATTAAACATATGATTTTATTTTAAATTACATGAATGTACATTTCTTCTTTTTAGAGACAGGGTCTTGCTCTGTCACTCAGGCTAGAGAGCACTGGCATGATCAGAGCTCACTGTAGCCTTGAACTCCTGGGCTCAAGCGATCCTCCTGCCTCAGCCTGCTGAGTTGCTGGGACTATTGGCATGCACCACTAGGCAGAGCTAATTCTATTTTTCTTTTATTTTTGCAGAGACAAGAGTCTTGCTATGTTGCCCAGGATGACCTCAAAGTCCTGGCCTCAAGTGATCCTCCCACTTTGGCCTCCCAAAGTGCTGGAATTACAGGCATGCACCACTGCACACAGCCCACTCCCATTTTTTGATGTAGGAACAAGGTTTCTCGTTTAAGCAAGGAACGACTGACAAGGGCTGCACATTCACCTCCTGCATTGACCATATCCTCAATGCTCATCTAAGATCCCTGTTTTGGTTTCTTATATGAAGCGGGAATGTAAAGACCTTGTGAAATAATCCGAGCACAGAATTTAACACCAAGCTTTTAGTAATTCGCCTTCATCAAGACTTTCCAGAGCATTCAATTTAATTTTCACTGAAACAGCTCTTTCCATACTTGTGTTTCATTGGCTTACACATTATTTAAATAAATTACATAATTACAATGGCATTCAACCAGTATGAACCAGTTTGGGAACCAGCAAACCAGCTCTTGGAAAACACACAATTAACTGTGGAAGCAAATGCATAGAGGTGTTCTAGTGAATAGCCTACCAGCCATTCAGGCAAGCATGCTTTGGCTGCAGCCAGTATCTTTCAGAGAGAGATTGGCAGAGCTGGTTAAGAGGGTATCCACGGTTCTAGTGATACAGAACATATTTTCATATGCTTATCATCCAATATCCCCTCTACTGTAAACCATCTGTTCATTTATCTATTTTTCTAACAGATTATCTTTTTCTCAATTATTTACATGTTCTTTCTAAATCCCAGATACTAATCCTTTGTCTTTTATTTATCATAAAAATTTCCTCCCAGGATTTTGCCTATCTATAAACTACTTTTTGTAGCTATTCTGCTTTACAAAAGTATTTAATTTCAATGTAATGAAAGAAAGCTTTTTCTTCATAGCTTTTGCTTTCCCTCCCCTTGCGTGGGTTGTAAACATATTCTCACATAATTTCTTCTAATATTTTAATACAGTAGTCCCCAATCTTTTTGGCACCAGGAACTAGTTTCATGGAAGATAATTTTTTTTCACAGACCAGGGTGAAGGGGTAAAGGGGTGGGGCTTCGGAATGAAACTCTTCCACCCAGATCATCAGGCATTAGTTAAGATTCTCATAAGGAGCATGCAACCTAGATCCCTCACTTGTGCAGTTCACAATAGGGTTTGTTCTCCTATGAGAATCTAATGCCACTGCTGATCTGACAGGAGGCGGAGCTCAGGTGGTAATATGAGCGATAGGGTGCAGATGCAAATACAGATGAAGCTTCGCTCCCGCACCTGCTTGCCGCTCACTTCCTGCTGTGTGGTCCGGTTTCTAACAGGTCACGGACCAGTACTGGTCCAGGGTCTGAGGCTTGGGGACCCCTGTGTCAATAATTAATAATTTTGTGATTCCCCAGGTTCCAGATGAGGAACTTGAAGTCTGAAAGTTTTCTGTATTTGGCCAAAATTATAAAGCTAGAAATGGTGAAGTTAGAGCCCATACTGATATTTATCTATGTATACTCTCCAAGGCAAATGCTACTACTTCACACCACCATCCTTAAGATGGAATTAAAGTCTGAGAGAAGCAAAGTGGAATATACGACATTAAGCAATGATGAAAAATGGGATAATGAACATCTTCATATTGCGAGTACATAAATGACTGACGTATAAATCATTTATCATCAGCCTCAGAAAACCAGCATGATCTTCTCCATCGCATAGCCCTGATGTCAAGTGGCTCAAGAGACTGGAGGTTTGCAGCAATTATTGAGCAACTACTAGGTGTTAAGAACTGTCGGGTGCTAGACACCTAACTATAGGCCAAAAAGATAAAGTTCTTAGCCTCATGAGCTTACAGTCCAAAAGAGGAACACATATTGTGCAAATTATGCAGTTATCCCAAACAGTTGTGTTGAGTACTATAAAGAACTTGGATATAATCGGAATGAATAAAGGAGAATCTTAAACAATGAACCAATGATGAGGCCTGCTGTGAGCAAGGAGGGCAGTGGCAAGACAGAAACCAAAGGCTCCTGTGGGCACAGATCACCTAGGGAGGGCCTTGAAGTGGACCTTGGAGTCTCAAGAGGCTTTCTTTGACCATTGTCTCTTCTCTTCCTTTTGGCTGCCCCATTTATATTCAAGACACCGGCTCTGTGTCCCCACCCAAGTCTCATCTTGAATTGTAATCCCTACGTGTAGGGGGAAGGACCTCATGGGAGGTGATTAGATCATGGGGGCAGTTCCCCCATGCCGTTCTCATGACAGTGAGTGAGTTCTCATGAGATCTGATGGTTTTATAAGGGGCTTTTCTCCCCTTCGCTATGCACTTCTCTCTCCTGCCACCATGTGAACAAGGACGGGTTTGTTTTCCCTTCTACCATGATTGTAAGTTTCCTGAGGCCTCCCCAGCCATGCAGAACTGTGACTCAATTAAACCTCTTACTTTATAAATTACCCAGTCTCAGATATGTCTTTACAGCAGCATGAAAACGGACTAATACATCAAGTGTTCAGCCATCAACTTGATCTAAATGTATACCTATAGGCCCAACTATGCCTATTCATTCATTCTTCTGTTCATTCAAGTCAACAAAAATATTCTGAACACCGGACATGTCCCAAGCAATGCTGCTGAGCTGCACGAGCTGCACACCTTCATTTCTATCTCTTCACCAGTTTTCCACATGAATGTTCTACAGTTCCTAAAGCTCTGCTTACTCAAAACCGACCTCTATTTCACATAGTACCCTGAATTGTGGTAATTTAGGTCACATGCCTGCTATCTGCTATCAGAAAGTGGGTTCCCAAGGGAGGTTTATGTCTGATGTGCTTTTGTGTCTCCCAAATAATCTGACTGCCTAAGAATCTGGTACTAACAGGTGAAGTTCTGTTACTGCACTTATTACACTGTCGTATGACCCATGGCTTAACTTTTCCTTCTGTGTACTACACTTTGAGCTTTTTAAGGATTAATAGGAATAAATAAATAATGAATGGATGGATACCTTATATTTCCCTCAAACACAATCTTCCTGCTGATTTCACCATATCATTATGGTCACTACTTATTCTCACCACCAGCAACGCATCATCTTTCCAGCAGGTCTAAATCTTGGCATTACCATTATCTCCCAATTCACTCATCTTCTTTAATATCTAATGAGCTGTCAAATCTTGTTGCTTCTACTTTTGCAACCTTATCCAAATCTTTTCTACTCTCCCTGCCAACACCTTGGTTCAGGCTTACTGCCTCTTGAAAAAATTATTGTGACTGGTCTCCCATTTTGGCTCCCCAACCAAATCTATATTACACCAGCTGTTGCCACATAAACTTTCCTGAATTATAATCCCATCCTGCCAATCCCCAGTTTATGAACACTCAAAGCCTCCATTTAATCCACTGCATTAATTTTAGGCCTCTCAGTTGGACATTAAGGCTCTACACATTAGCCCATCTATGTTTTGATTCTAATCTCCCACTGCTTCCCTACTGACACTTACTCCTCTTCTCTGCCATTCCCCAACCAAAAGGACTATGTGCTTTTTATTAAATATATCTTATGTTTTCCACCTGTTACTTCTGCTTGGGCACTTGTCCCCCATTCCATACTTTGAGGCCCATCGTAAATGTCAGTTTTTTCATGAAGTAGGTCCTGATACCCCAATCGACGAGCACTCTGCCTCCTTTGAATAGCTGCAGCTCTTTGTGTTTTTTTCTTCAAGTTCAATCTCACCTTATTTTACTTATAGTCATTCTGTATGTACTTTGTACACTGCAATACAAGCACCCTGAGGATCAGTGGTTTCCTTATTTACCTATTTCTCTGCAGAGTCTAGTGCAAAGGCACTCTCTTTGCAAGAGGCAATCAAATATTTGTTGAACTGAATGAAATTACACTGTAAGCTCCTTGAGGACTGTGACTTTAAGCACTCTGTGTCTCTCAAAACTTAGTGAGTGTTTTGTACATCATAGGTACTAAATGAATACTAAATGAATAAGTATTCATTTAGAAACCTCTCACCAATTAACATAAAGGAAAAAAGAAAGAAACCTGCTTTTAACATTCTTTATTCTTTCTTTTTGTTTTGTATGATGATGCCTAACTCTTACAGGTGCTTATTACGTGCTAAGCACTGAACTCAGGCTTATGACTATCATCTCACGTAATACTCACAACAGGACTGTGAGGCACTGTTCTTTCCTCATGTGATGGGTGGGAGGTTTAGAGAAATAAAGAACTTGATCCCACAGTGAGCAGGTGGCAGAGCTGAGCCTGGAACCCTGAGTCCTCACCATCATGCCATACTTCCTTGGTTGTGTTTGTTGAGCCCCTTCAATGCAACAGTTTGAGTTTAAATAAACTTTCAAAAAACACGTTAACCTGTATCTTAATATCATTCTTTGAAACGTAAGAACTTCTTGACACTTATTTTAAAGAGTGGTTTTTATTTAAAAAAAAAAAAAAGAATTGTTAAATCTATTTTATCCATCTTCCAACGTTAAGCTTCAAGTTTAGGAGGCTATTAGTACTTTTTCAAATGATGTGTATGGTCAATACTTGATTATGAACCCCAAAGGATGGAGTAGTTAACAAAGACAACAAATTACCAAATAACTAAACAGTCACTTAATTTTAGAAAACAGTCTAGAAATTTCAGGATCAAAGATAGCTATTTACTCCCCATTCTCCATGCAGACCTTTACACACTTCTTTATTGGAAGCCTGGACTCTGGCTGGCTGGCAGAGCAAAGGGGTGAGGCTTGTCACAGATAATCCACAAATAAATCAGAATGACCAAAAAATTTTCTCTTTTCAAATCTCTATTCAGTCTGCTTCTGACCACAATGCTGAAAAAGAATACACCAAGCACCAAGTAGCTGAAAGACTGCAAAACTGAGAGAGAAGGAAAAAAGTTATACTGGTCCTAAATACGACGAAAGCACACTGAAAAAAACTCACGAACTATACAAGGTGCTGCTTCTTTGGTTCTAGAGACATAAGCATGTGAAGCAGAGACACAGATTAGTAGATTCAAGGAGAAACCACTGCCAGACTACTCACAAGTAGCTCTCTAGCCTCTAAAGTAAATATTATTATTAAGGATGAGATTGATAACTCAAGCTGAATCTATATCAAGCAAGGACAAACTCTGTTGTTTAGCAAAATAAAGTAGAAAAATGACTACTAATATCTCAATACTCAGGTCTTCGAGTTATCCATTCAAAACAAAATAAACACTACGTAGACAGTCTGGTAATATTAACTTTTAGTATTTTGTCATAGCTACTTTCCTGGATTTAAGTGTTAATGTTAAAATACATTATCACTCTAGATATGATGAATCTCTGTGTCTTAAGTGATATTTAAAATCCAAATCCCATTTATGAAGCAAAACTTCAATATCTAGGTATATTTTCATTCCTTGAAAATGATCTAAAATGTTCACTTGTTGATACTTCAGTATTTCAAGTTATAGATCATATGTTCAGAAAAGAATTAGGGAAAAGAATTAGGGAAAAGAATCAGCCTTCAATATTCACAAATGTGTAATGGAAAATGACAGCCCTAAACACTCCTGTGCACTGCTTAATATTTTGCCAAATTCCTCTGCTGTACCAGCAGTTATTAAAACAAAAACAAAGCACATGATAAAAAAATGAGTTTAAGTCAAGTGAAAGTATTATATGACATTGCAAGCTTCTTAAAAATATATTTTAACTCAATCATGAAAAAAGCAAATATAGGTAATCCAAAAATAAAATATAAACAACAAAAACAATTTTGCTCCAATACAACTGAGCAAATACATATTCTTAACAATTTGTAATCACTTTTAAGAAATCATCTATGTTATAATTAGCTAAATGTTTTTATAGATATGGGATGTTAAGATGGAATGTGTATGCTGATTCCTACTCAAAAAAAGGATTCTTAACTTCCTGTTTCAGATCATCACAATTCTCACATAAACTCAAAACCCACAATACCATTAATATTGTGAATGTAAAGGACTGACTCTTTGGAGAAAGACTTACCTTGAAGTAAGTTGCTTTTACTTTGAAAATGACCTTCGATTCCTTCGAAAAGCAACTTTGTCAACATTACATGTCTAGAATAATGAAACAACCATTCATCCTGATTTGGATATGTGTTAAAAGAAGTAGAAAAAAAACAACACTAAAACAATCCTCCCCTCACAAACCTCAATCCTACTTCATTATTTTTCCCTTAAATTTAGCTATTTTAAAACACTAATAGTTTTGATATATTTTCCCTGGAGCATTCCCCATCAAGATTAAAGAAGGGCTTATTCAGAGACAAACAGGATACAGGAATAATGGTACAGCTTCCAGGCAAGCTATAAATAGCTGCAGCATTTTCAAGAAATCTTGTGCCAGTGTGTAAGTGCAGTTAAAACATGCAGTGCAGATTTTATTACAATGGTGTCACCAAAATTCATTGTTAAGTGAGAAAGTCAATTCTTACCAAGTTTTCTTGGTTCCTGGCTGCTATTTTCTGCTCTTCTTCTGCCCCATTTTTCATGTATTTGACCTCTTCCACTGGTTTGATCCTATACTCATCTGAGTGTCAAAAAAAGAAAACACATTTTATAATTTTTCCCCCAACAGTAGAAAAGTGTCAGTCAGAAAATACCAATAGCGTAATTTGCTAGACTCTTTCACCTGTGACCTTCATATGTGGTTCATTTGGAATAATCTGGAAGAAGCTTTACCAGGCACCTTAGATCTTTTTATGAGGCCCTCTCCTCTGTCTGCTGGAAAAAGCTCAGCATCACAAATGCAGCTAATCAAAGTGTCACTTCTGGTCCTTCCACAGACAGCAAATGTTGCAGAGGAAACAGGATACTCCATCTCTAAAGACTTTTTGAAATGTATGTTACACTAGGACATATCACAGAATTGTCTGATAAGATTCAAGAGAATATGCTTATTTTTCTTCAAGAGAGTATTAGTCCAAAATGCCAGTGCCAGCAATTTTCAGTGATATATTCATTCTTTAATTTCTGTTTTGAAAAAACAGAGTAAGACTAAAGAGTTACATTGATAAACAGAAGCAACTGAAGAATTGAGACTTTTCTTTCTGTGATTCCTATATTAAATTTTAGCAGTCTACAATTATTTCACATTACATATATATATTTTGTATATATATTTCATATATATATAATGTATACACTTTAATTCAATCTATCTGTAAAGTCATATGCATGAAGAGCTATTACACTTAACAGATGAAATGGGTAGGTATACCACTCAGGGCTGGAGAGTACAGTGGGATGTGGATGGGACCTAGCCTCTGCAACAGCCAGAGAGAGAACACAGATCCCAGTATTAATATACATGATAGAACAAACTCAGGAAAACTTGCAGCTTAAGTTCTCCAGAATAGTGATCACTATGATGACATTTCCATCAGATTCCTGTCAACAGGAAATGACTTGAGCACATTAAAGTCAAAAATAGGTGTCACTCTGAATCACTCTTAACCCAATTTGTGGGAAACATCACAGAAATTGTGAAATTAGAAAATATCATCAACCAACAAACTGACGATTGTCTGGCATATGGCATGGAGTAATGTCTAACTATAGGGGCCACCTGAAAGACAGCTGTCTATCACTAAGAGAGTTTATATTTCAGTTCAGAAAGTTGCAACATATTTTCTTATTAACTATGATTAAATAGGTACAAAGACTATATTCTTATATAATTTCTTGTCTTAGTATCTATAACACCACTTTCTAATATAGTTTCAGGTTTCCTCATCATATTACCCCTTAACACACAAATCCCAAAGATGTTCGTTATAGTAATATATCTGCAAGTAATTATGCTGTTCAAATGTTTCTCAAAATTATCATTCTTAAGAATGTAATACATTTGCATGTATCTGAATAAAGACTTCATGTTCACTGCTAAGCCAACTGTCTTTTCCATCTGACAATTTAGAGTATTATTGATTCTATTTTTTTGTAAAGATATTAGAAAGACTAGTGTGAGGTTCAGTAATGAGTTCTTTAGGAATTATCAGGTCCTAAATGTATTAACAAGTTAATCAACAGATTCTGATCCACAATTACAACACACAAGAATTTTACATACCAATGTGGTAATTTGAAGAGACAAAAATGAATGTAAATTAATAATACTGACAAATCTGATGAAGGATTATTTACTGAGAATTTGGAAAAACAATCGTTAATTAAAAAAGAGAAGACACTGACAAATTTGCCCCCGATACAATTACACAGAGATAAAAATAAAAGTAAAAAAAAAAAAAAGGTAAAAATGGGCCTAACTTCAGTTTGGGACATTAATATTAATAAATTCTGGCAGACTGAGATAATTACTATTAATAACCTTTTTTTTTTTGACAGAGTTTCATTCTACCATCCAGGCTGGAGTGCGATGGCATGATCTCGGCTCACTGCAACCTCCGTTTCCTGGGTTCAAGCGATTCTCCTGCCTCAGCCTCTCAACTGGCTGGGATTATAGGCGCCTGCTACCATGCCTGGCTAATTTTTTGTATTTTCAGTAGAGACGGATTTTACCATGTTGGCCAGGGTGGTCTCGAACTCCTGACCTCAGGTGATCCACCCGCCTCGGCCTCCCAAAGTGCTGAGATTATAGGCGTGAGCCATCACGCCCGGCCTACTATTAATAACCTTTAACTGAACTAAATTGTGACTTAATTGCTAATGGGGAGTTTCTAATTATTTAAATACACAGATACAGATATATATATATATATATCTCACAAGTGAATTCTATGATTTTGTCTGTAGGATGGGGAAGAGGGTAACATTTTTGGACCTAAGGAGAACCTTCGGAAAGACCCAGATGGCCCCTTGTCCATTGCTTGGTGAAGGTTTCTCCTAGGAAGGAGATGCCCTTGCCTTGTCCACAGTCCTCTCTCATCCGCCAAGCCACAGACTAGTGCAGACATACTCTGAGCAGCCTAGTAACATTCAGTCTTCATTTTCTTATACCTCCAGGGAGCACAACTAAATTGAAGGTAGTGGACAAACTATTACTATTTTTCCAATATGTTTCTCCAATGAAATGGAAAAGCTACCAGCTACACGACTTTCAAAGCAGCATTATTCTAAACACAGGCCATTTTTTAAATCAAGACAGAATCCCCACCAATTTAGACAGAAGATAGGCTTTAACATGTCATTAACAATCCTGGCTGGCTAGCCAACGTGGTGTTAGAGGATACAAAGGAAGAGAAAACAAACAGCCACGACTACAAAGCCAGACCTATCATTATTACTTACACAACACACCGCACAAAATCCATCATGGTATAAAACAAAAATAGCTGGGCAAGACCCTTCAATAGGCCACAATTTGTACAAAGCAAATATTTAAAAATGGTCTGCCACATTCTCAAAGGCTGGTGTCGGGAAGGAAGATGCCCATCTGGAAACAAACGTCTCATCAGCAAATGCACCACACATTCCCAAGGCAAGGCAGCCATCAGGAACGTCCTACCTCACCAATCCGCCTCTCAGCGAATGAAGGAAGCATTTTGGATTACGACAGTAAAACAATCACTACCAAAATTCAGTTTTCCTTTTGTTGAAGACATGGGTGATTAATTTGAGATTTTAGGTTCCCTTTGTCAGAGCCCACACTGGAGGAAATGTGGACAGCCACTGTTACAGCCAGAGGGTCCTGGCAGCAGAACAACATGCCGACTCGAGGAAGAGCAGGGAGACACAGGACCTGTCTTCCTCCCGCTCCCCCCAGATCCCTTGCACCTGTTCACAATTTTTCTTTTCTTCCTGTTGATCTTGTCAGGTGGCTTATTAAAATGCACGTCGGGAACAGTAGGCTGACTCCTGTTCCCTGCATGTAAACAGTTGCAGGCTGTGCTAGTCAAAATAGATGTGGGGTAAAAGCAACGCCTGGGTGATATTTTTAGCATTTTATTCCTCAGATTACATCCAAGAGGGGCTGGGATTGTTTGGTGGCATTGATCAAAATAAGATGAGAAGGTGTCAGAGTAGACTCAAATTTTCATTATTTTAGAAAACTGTAAGATCCCTTCTGATCTCAAACAGTAGTGGGTACAGGCTGCTTCTGCTGTTTTTCCTGCTTCACCCTTGAACATGTACATCTATGAACATTTTTAACTTTTTAATAACCCTGACGTGCCAAACTCATTCCAGCAACCATTTCTCTAGTTGATTCCTTTAAAAGTCAGTTCTATTAATTATAAAGGTAACCTCGTGGCAGATCTTCTCTCTGCAAAGCTTAGAAGGAATGGGGTCTGGTCCATGAGTTCTAGTTTTGTAGCTAGTAATAAATAGGTCAGGATCTAACATCTTTATTGAGTTGAACACAAGTTTGTTGGAGGGGAATTAAAGAGCAGAGAAGAGTGAAGGCGTCAATCACTTCAGCATAGCTAACTATGGTTTACTTCTACACTGTTCTCATCTGGAAGGTGTACACTCATTACAGTCTGAGTACCTATGTGCTGGGCTCTGTAGTAACCAATGCAGGGATGTGGAGGAGAGGGGTTGGAGGACAGCAGAGAGGGCCCAAGGAAAACCAGCTGTCTTGAGGGGAAGACTAATGCTCTGAGAGCCCATCTTCTACTTGACTGACCACAGATAATGAGGGCTGACTCTAAATTTGGAATAAACTTACACACAAAAATTCAGCTGAAGGACCTCATATACCACTATCAATTAAGGACCTCATATACCATTATCAATTCCCTGAGTCGGGCAGTCCCTGAATGATAACTACTGTCCTCACTAGTAGAAAGTGATTTAGTCAGTTCCAATGTAATAGTCATTATTTGGTAACTTTTAGGGTAGTTATAAACTTCCTAACAAGAAGCTTTGGTATACTTAGTATAAAATATTCTCAGTTCCTTCCAGAACTCACTTCAAATTAACCTAATAAAGGCAAACATTTCAAAATAAGATTGCTTGATACATCTTTTTTGTTTGTTTGTTTTTTTAGACAGTGTCTTACCCTGTCACCCAAGTTGGAGTGCAATGGCATGATCACGGCTCACTACAACCTCCGTATCCCAGGCTCAAGTGATCCTCCCGCCTCAGCATCCTGAGTAGCTGGGACCACAGGTGTGCACCATCATGCCTGACTAATTTTTGTATTTTTTGTAGAGGCAGGATTTCACCATGTTGGCCAGGCTGGTCTCAAACTCCTGGACTCAAGCAATCCTCCCACCTCAGCCTCCCAAAGTGCTGGAATTACAGGTGTAAGCCATCATGCCCAGCCACGGTAAATTCTAGTACTCTAAAAATATGATGTGTTAAAAGTAACAAGCAGGAAAATTATGTCTTTAGACTTTAAGTTTGTAGAAACTAAACATGAATGGTGTCTGACCACTGTATCTCTACTAGGGGAAGTATAAAGACTCTACATATGTGTACATATCCCTTATGATACTTCACAATCCAAAAATGTTAATGTCACTAAGACAGCAATTCTCATATGCCTTTTGCATCCTTATTCACTACTGAAACCTAATGCTTATTTACATTTAAACCAGAGATAAACAAACCAACAAACAAATAGAGATGAAAAGCCCTGTGGTGATGCTTATTATTGCCTTGGTAGTTGCTATGGTTTGAATGTTGACGTTCCTTCCAAAATTCATGTTGAATTTAATTCCCATGACGGTGGTATTGAGAGGGGGGGCCTTTGGAAGGTGATGAAGTCATGAGGGCTCCACCTTTATGAACGGGATTACAGCCCCTTGTAAAAGGCCTTGCAGGAGTGAATTTAGCCTGCTTGCCTTCCACCTTCTGCATGTGAAAGCACAAGCAGGCTCTCATCCGATACAAAATGCTGGCACTTTGGTCTTGGACATCCCATCCTCTAAAGCTATGAAAAATAAATTTCCATTGTTTGCAAATTACCCAGTGTGTGGTGTTTTGTTACAGCAGCACAAATGAACTAACATGGAGGTGTAAGACTCATCTCAGTGCAGCCTCACTAATAAAGGGTATTTTCATTTTGTAAAATACGTAATAAATTGAAGGATGAAAATGGTATCTAATTTTTATTTTTGTTTAATGTTTTAAAATTTACTAGTGACACTGGATACTTTTCCTATGTGTTGATCATTTATTTGTGCTTCTTTATTTGTGAAGTGTCTCTTCATATCCTTTGCCCTTTTTTTCTTATTAGAGGTATGGCGTTTTTCTTATTGACTCCTGTGAGCTCCCACAAATCACACCATTTTATGGGTACACTTCAGGCCCAAAAAGTTCTGAGCAAAAATACCTCTTGATTTTACTCCAGACATAAAGATGAAAGAAGCTATCTGCTTTCTGTCCTTGAGTCAAGTGATGGGCACTATCCCTTGCTATCCTTTCTGTGTTTCTTCTTTACTTCAACAATATTTATAAAGCACCTACTGTGTGCCAGAGACAACACTCAGCCCTGAGGTTATGTCTAGGAAAGGAAGAAGTCAGTCCCTGTTCTAAAGGAGTTAATGGCCAGTAGGAGAGGATGTAAGAAAATAAGAAAGCAGTGTGTACAGTTTTTATGGCCATGAAAAGCACATGTGAGGGTGGTGGTTATAAGATTAGAAAGGAGAGACCCCTAACCAAGGTTAGGCAGAGTCTTGGAGGACGTGACATATCTCAGTGGAGTCCTGAGGAACACAGCTCCTACATATGGGAAGGAGCTTTTGGGCAAGGGGTCAGTGTGTTCCAAAGCCAAAGGGAACACGGCAAATGGGGGGAGCGGCAAGTCATGCAACACGGCAAACATGTAGAATTCCAGGGGTTAAGACAGGTGTAACGAGAAAAGGCTGAGAGGGCTACGGGAACCGAAGACCTTATATGAGTCTTACTAAGGTGTCAGGCTCCATTCTGAAGGTGATATGGCCTCTCCAGCCAGTGTCCAGGCACTGAAGCTGCCATTAATAGGCTAAGCCTCTTTCCTCTGGCCTGTCCTCAAGCATCTCCTCTGGAGGGACTCCTAACCAGCTTAATCCAGGGTTTTCTGCCTCTCTCTGAAAAAAGGCAAAGGTGGAATTGATTAATACATCCTGAGATGGACCAGTCTGTTGAGGCAGGTGAGGAAGAACACATGGGGAAGACTAGGAAGGAGCCAGAGAAACACACGAGTCTCAAGAGGGCGGAATCCTTATCCCGGGTCAGCTGCCGGGGGGCTGGGGTTATGAGGCTTAAGATGCAACATATCCCAGGGCCTTGTTAACTGCCTCCTCCAACAGACATGCCTTCACCTGCAGACCGGGAGGCATCACTGTCCTCAGAATGAGGCGCCGTCTTGACTTATCCTAGGGGAAAAAGAGAATGCCACTGAATCATGATATCAGCTCCTTCTCCTTCAACTGTCACTGAAACAGCACACCAGTGAATTACAATGAACACAGCACTGGCTTCAAAAGGCCTTTCTCTTCTGCACCTGGCTCTGTGACTTCCCAGCTGTGTGCTGTGGAGATTGAGTATAGACCTTTCTGGGTGAACTGAATGAGTTGAGATGTATATGCACAGGATGATATGGTCTCTTAGCAATCCTAGGGTCTTGCCCGTGTTTTTGAGAGGACAAGATGAAAGGTGCCCTCAGCTGCAAAGAGGAAAGGATGACCTTAGGGTTCAGAGGTTCTATAAGAAAGATCAAAATGATAAAGCTTCTGTCATGACAGCACCTTTAATAATTGAGAGGTCCAGGACCTGCAGGCCCCATTCCTGAATCATTTAATCATTCCCAAGGCCAGACAACACATTTCCTTCATTCATCTGGGGTTCATTATTCAGTGACCAAGGAACTATTATCCAGTCATTAAGGACCCTGGAACATTCATCTTCTGACAAGCTCCAACAAAAGACATACAACCAGATCCAAACCCAGCCTGGACTCTTTCAGGAAGGTGCGCTGCAAACCAAGGCTCTCCCTAGGAGGAGGGGGCTTAACACCTGTGCTGTACAGTAATCATTCCCAATCAAGGAACAGAATAGTGGCCAATGACTTGAAGCCGCTTCCAGAAAGGGAAGACACACATGGTTGTTCTGAGAGACATTTATCTAATTTCTCAAGAGCCCTTCTCTGACTCTCCTAGCGGTGCTCATTTTCCACCCACTGAAGAACTGCTGGGACTCTTGAAGTCTCAGGTCAGCCAAATCCTCTCAACTATTCCTAGCAGGATTCCTGTTATCCTCGATAACCACTCAGGATAAAAGGCTGTCCTAGTCGGCTATTCTCTCCCCTGCTTTGAGTTAATCATCGTGTCTACCCTAGGAGGCTAGTATCATGACTCTCTTTTATAGCTGCAGAGAGATTTGTCCCTGGTTGGTTAGTCACAGGGTAGTGCTGGGCTCAAATCCAAGTTGGTCTGAGTCTAGAGACAGGCTCTTAACTACCAAGTCAGTTTTTTTTTTTTCCTACCACAAAGCACAAGAAATAATTTTTTCAGGAGATGATGTAGGAATAAAGTATAAATGGATTCAGAAAGAATGTGGACACATTTCCAGATCACATTCCTTTGTAAATCACAGAGAGATAAGTAAAAGTTAGAAGTACATCTAGCCTTCATGGATAACATCAGAAAAGCTACCATATCCTCTCTTGTCACGTCTTTGGGCCTTTATCAGTGGGAGAATACCAGCCCTGTGCTACTTAAATTAGGAATTAATGTGACATCCAAAGTAAATGCTGTGAAATCTTGTGTTGAAATGATGATTTGACCACCACTGCATCAACAAGGAGAAAACTAGGCCGGGCGCAGTGGCTCAAGCCTGTAATCCCAGCACTTTGGGAGGCCAAGACGGGCAGATCACAAGGTCAGGAGATCGAAACCATCCTGGCTAACACAGTGAAACCCCGTCTCTACTAAAAAATACAAAAAACTAGCCGGGCGCGGTGACGGGCGCCTGTAGTCCCAGCTGGTGCCTGTAGTCCCAGCTGCTTGGGAGGCTGAGGCAGGAGAATGGCGTAAACCCGGGAGGCGGAGCTTGCAGTGAGCTGAGATAGGGCCACTGTACTCCAGCCTGGGCGACAGAGCGAGACTCCGTCTCAAAAAAAAAAAAAAACCAAAAAAAAAAAAAACAAGGAGAAAACTGAAGTTTTTCTCCAATATATGGTAATGAATGCAATGTCTTTACAACTTATCTTAAAGTAACTTCATTTTAAGGCCTGCTGATATTCTACTAGAACTTTGATATATATTTTCAGCATTAAGGCCAAGCAATAAAATCAAGGATCTCTTCCTTCACTAAAGTGAACAGGAGCAGAAAGGGGAAGAGGAAGAGGAGAAAGAAGAGGAGGAGGAGGCAGAAGAGGAAGAGGAGGAGGACGAGAAATGAGAGCTATCATTTATAGAGCCCTTTCAATGGTCTGGATTTAGTTCTGAAAGTTTCACATATGACCCATTTAATGCTGACAACAGCTTTATGAAGTGGAACCATTAATGTCTCCATTATAAAGAAAAGGAAACTAAGGCACAGTTATCTAGCTGTACATCTACAGAGTGGTGGGACTGGGCCAGGCCTTGAACCCAGTGGTCTGATTCAGAGCCCATGCTCTTACTAATGTTTCCCACAAATGGGTAGTGAAGTAAATTTCTGATAAAATGAAAAGTTCTCTTTGAATACTGATATCCATTACAAAGCCTGCAGGACTACAGCACTTCAAAAAATGTATCATTTCCACAAACAACGATGTTCTTTTTCAGGGTAAACTATATTGCAATAACAGCAAATATGAAAAGATACTAATATAGTATCTCACATGCCCTCCTTTGTATATGAAATCAATGAAACTCCACCATCATCAGGAGGACCTAAAACATGAGTTGTTTTTCCAGGGCTGGGAATAAATTTCTGCTGATTCATCTGTAGCTACTTCTTCACTGCCATCGAGACTGACAGTCATGGATTTGCAGGATGGCTGCTGGGATTAGGAAATTATATGACCATTCCAAAAACTCTTCTTCATTTGTGTGACTGTCTTCTGAACATTTAACAATTTGGCCAAAGGTGAAAGAAACAAAGAGAGAGAGAGAGAAAGAGAAAGAGAGAGAGAGAGAGAGAGAGAGAACGCATAGACATATACACACATAGATGCATGTCTTAAGGAAGAAATATATCTTAATGATCTTTATGTGCATCTGACTTAATTCCTTTAATTGGATTCTGTCTTCAGTGAATTTCAGTGAATGAAAAATTCTTAGAAAATAACCATCACAGAGAAAAGCATTAGCCTTTGAGCATCCCAAGACCCCACCCCCAAGCCACCTGGCGAGGAGAGCTGCGTCTGGCCAGATGGGCTAGTGTGCTTTTGTGATGCAGATTGGGAAGGGGTGAGGAGGTTAGTGGGAGAATTGTGTCGGTCTGGATTGACACCGGAAAGAGCAAAGCTAATGAGAAGCACAGAACAGATACAGCGAGGCGCAGAAAGCCCAGAGTAGGCTGAGCAGGAGGGAACGTTTTGCAGAAGATGAGACAGATGAGAGATTTTTGAGGTAGTTAAAAGAAGAGAGACAGACAAAAAGTCATCAGAGTGGCAGACAGCTATAAATTCTTGGAGGAGGAGTAGACTTCAGAATGTTGTGCTGTGGTTTATGAATGAGATTATTCAGTATAAATTTAAATTGGTTTTCAGTGATATTTGGTGCTTCTTTTCATATGTCTCTGGGCTGAGGCTGGCTTCCAGGAGGACTGACTTTATCTGGGTTATACAACTTTTAGAAAGAATTCAATGGCTGCAAAATCATTAATGAAATAGGAAGAAACTGGACAGAGTCATTTTCAGCTCAAGTACTTCTCTCGTATGAGCACTGCCAATGAATTTTTAAAATGGAAAAACACATCTGAAATATCTTGTGATACAATTACATCATTTCTCTCCTTATAAAAAATATTCATGACTTGACTTTCCGCTGCAGATCTCCCAAAGTCAGTGCTCATATTCATGAAGGAAGCCCCCCTGAAAGCTGGTGGGAGCACCCACTCACACGTGTGCATGCGGGGAGGCAGCAGGCAATCCCTCTCCTTCTTTCCTTCCGACCATCTTTACCTTTTCTCACAAGAGCTTCATTCACATAAAACGAAAGATCATTTCCAGTTGATACGAATCACCAACTTATTTTCCCCTCAGAGACTAAAGTGTGTTCTGACAGCAACAAAGAATAGCTCTTTAGGAATAATGTCTGGGTGAGTGGGGAAAACGCATGCTCCATGATAGCTTAATGGTGGGCAGCACAGTAAACATGAACACACTAACTTCCACAACCTGGGAAGCTTAACAAGCCTATTTTAGCCAACACATTCTGCTCAGTTTGTTTATAAAAGATGGTAGCTGTTCTGAATATTTATCTTTTGAGGAGAGGGTATGAGGATTCATTCATAAAGGTTTCAGAGCAGTTCGATTAAATTAAAATCAACCAAAGCAAGGTAGGCTCTGTACTGAGAGCCTGAGGACACAGAGCTGATGCCGAGGTGGTCCTCATGGACCTTCACCCTCCACCTATTTGTAACCTATTTAAACACAGATTAAGTTTGAATGTTCTTAGAGGTAATGTTATACTCTGCTTTCTCAAAAAAGATGTGCAATAGAAAAAAAAAATGGCAGGAATTTCTAGAACTTTTAATGATTTTTAAGTTAGACATTTTTAACCTATAGCAAAGTACGAAAGGCCTACATAATTCTGTATAAACAATCCAAAGGTAAACTGGGGAGGACAGCTCCTACAGGGTACAGAACAGCCATAGCACCTTAGCACATCTTCTCTACTGTCTTCTTTCAAGTGGAGAGCTGCCCTTCTGAGATGCTGCTTGTGTCTGAAGGCCTGAGTTTTACCCGGTAAAATTCCAGAATTCAATAATTTTCAAGTATAATGCATGACCTGGACATGGTCCGATATTTCTCTTATTTGGTTTGCAACTGAAGCAGCACATACAAGGTGCAAAGAGACCTTTTCACCTGATCAAACCAGTGGGTGAATATGACTCTCCACCGCTCCCACTGGATCTGACAGAGGTGTGCCCGAAATCCGGGGGTCTTGGCAGCACATAAACAATGAAATATTTGCCAAAGCAGTAGGGCAAGAATTGCAGGTTTACTGTCATTTATACTCTCACTATGTCAGCTTCCAGAAACAGCTGATATCACCACTTGAGGCAACTGTGCCCTACAGAGCAAGCCACGTGGGCCACTGGTAAGGTCTGGGTTTTAGGCCTTGAATTCCTTCCTGAACTAAGACTTCAGTCTCCTTTTAACTGGGGAGAGCCTAGAAATTATCCGTTTGTGTCTCCTTCAGGATGCTCTATGGGTAGACCTGGCCTTGGCTTACCAAACCCCATGCAAATAACCCGTTACCTGCCCCCTTTTCCACCCCTTCCGGTGGGCCACTCCTTTAACATTTCATCTTCCAGGATCCATTTTCTATCAACTTCTCTTCTCTCCACAATCTGCAGAAGCAAAGAAACCCTCCAAGAGCCAACTTTCTACAAAAAAGTGAGTGTACCTAACAGAAAGCTTACACATTTACCATATCTTTTTTTGTTTGTTTGTTTTTGAGACAGAGTCTCACTTTGTCACCCAGGCTGGAGTGCAGTGGCGTGATCTTGGCTCATTGCAAGTTCCACCTCCCGGGTTCAAGCAATTCTCTGCCTCAGCCTCCCGAGTAGCTGGGATTACAGGCACCTGCCACCATGCCTGGCTACTTTTTGTATTTTTAGTAGAGATGGGGTTTCACCATCTTGGCCAGGCTGGTCTTGAACTCCTGACCTTGTGATCCACCCACTGTGGCCTCCCAAAGTGCTGGAATTACAGGCATGAGCCACCACAGCTGGCCCATCATATGTTGTAATAAATAAAAACAGCGTCTTTTACAGAGAATACTGATGTTATTTGACAGTGATGCTGGTAGTGGGGGGAGGGAAGGAAGATGAGTAAGTGTATTGACATTAATTTTTTCTTTAAAAGGTAACAGTGCAAAGTAGAAAGGAGATTCACAACAGGAAATTATCTGGGGGCTTGGTTTGACCTCCACAGAGATCTATGCTTCATTTGTGTATTTGTTCTCTCTTCTCATAGAGCACTGCTCCTATTCTGGGAAAACGTAAAAAGAAAGATAAACTGAATTGGGATGGTAGGTACAAGTGAAGAGGATGGGAACAGGGATCAAAGCTCAGAGCAGCTCATGGAGATCAGAAAGTGGAGCTCAGAGTTCCATGAGGAACAAAAGAGTGTAGGAATGAGAGTCTGTATTGCAGGGGGAAGGGAAGAGCCAGGTGAAAGCGGGTGGCTGTTACAGGAAGGGAGGTGAGAGTAGAAACTTGCCTCTTCGGGCACCCTGGCCCTTAAGAAACTTGCTAAAAATGAACAAGCAAGCCATGTCTGAAACCCCTTCACTCTCAGGTTGAATGAAATGAAACGTCACTGTGTAATGAAGATATACTGAGCAGATGTGCTGCAGTCCCAGGAGCTTCTAGAGAGCTGCAGCACTTCTCCTCACCTGGGCCATGCCCTGTGCCTGGGTACAGCTGAGCCCTGGAAACTGAAGTAGTAACGTAACTGTTAATGCTGCTCTTTCTATCCCAGCTAGCATCAAACAAATTTGCCTCAAGAAGGTTAAAAAAAAAAAAAAAAAAAAAGAGCAAAAGCAAAAAACATTAATGTAGAATTTTGAACTTA
The DNA here is from genome assembly GCF_002776525.5 of Piliocolobus tephrosceles. NCBI lineage: Eukaryota > Metazoa > Chordata > Mammalia > Primates > Cercopithecidae > Piliocolobus > Piliocolobus tephrosceles. The sequence continues at coordinate 41,182,183 of NC_045434.1, read as the reverse complement.
TTAATCCTTACAGCCCCATCTTGAAAATCTTTGTTTTCATAATTTTCAAATTTCATTTTTCATTCCATGTTGCTAAGCCTCAGACCATGGTCATTGCTCTAAAACATAAAAACCCTGCCTCCTGCAATCCACCACTAAAGAGGAGTTTGTATTGGTACAAAATTCTACCTCCCACTCCTGCCCTTAACAGAGAAAACCACAGATACAACATGCTCTAATGAAGCTCATATTTAATCATTCCCCAATATCCTAAACCTGCCCATATCTCATTATCTCCATTCACACCTCCCTAATCCAGACCACCACTATGTCTTGCTAGGACTACTGAGCAAGACTCTAACTGGTCAACTGCCTGACTCTCACTTCCTAAAGTCTATTCCCTACATAGCAGTCCAAATAATCCTTTACATTAAAAAATCAAAGTCAGACCTCATCACTCCCCTGCACTCAAAACCCTCTTCTGACTTCTATTACATTTAGAACAGAAGACAGTGTACAGAGCAGTACAGTCCGGCCCTGGACTGCCTCTGTGAGTTTATCACGCGTCACCCTGCTGGCACAAGGGCATCAGACTTCTTCCTGGAATCCACTAGCCAGCTCCCTCTCAGAAATTTGGCTCTGTTGTTCCTCTGCCTGAAACATTCTGTTCCCAGGTATTCTCATGGTTTGCTCAAAGGTCAGCTCCTCAGACAGACCTTCTCTGACAGATGACTCTGAAAACAGCCATCCTGTCAACACTCCATCCCCTTTTGCATTCTCGTGGCACTTTTCCCTGAGAGTATACGTTTGTCTCTCTTTTTATTACCTTTATTACCTGCTAGAATGTGAGCCAAATGAGGGCAATCATTATCATATTACATGTTATATCCCTTAGTAAAATCCAGTTTATAGTATTTGCTCAACAAATAGTTCTTGAATGAATAACTTTAATTTTCAGAGTTCCATCAGAGCTAAAAGCACATTGTCTTTCATTTTAACATGCTGGTCATTTAACAGTTGCATCATGGGAAACAAGGCAAGAAACAAAGGAGGAAAGTACACTCCAAACTCAAGATCTTATAAACACTTTCAGATAAAAAGACACCTCTTGAGTGACAGAAGTCAATGAAGACTAAAAGATTAATGAAAAAATATTGTGTTATAAGCCGACACAATAAATGCAAAAATACTTGGTGCAACATTAAAAATAAAATCCTATTTCATACATAATTCGACAATTTCTTCTTTGGTTATAGATCAAAATCAACAGTGACATTTATACAGTGAGGCATGCATCTCTGTAGCTGGAAGGGAATTTAAATGTAATTTAGCTTGTCTTGAATGTGGTTTTCAAAATGAAAATCAAACGTAGTCTAAATAGAGATTTGTACTCGTGTGACTGTTTTGCAATTTGAAGGAATTAATTAGCTTCGAAGATGTACTATTTTAACATCATGCTTTTTCACTTCACCCTTACTCTTTTACCTTCAATGCTTAAAGCCATGCACATAAAATTTTTAAATCATTTTTAGATAAAATGAAAATATCCATTTATATTATAGCTTCCAGCATAGACTATTACTATGAAGAAAGCTGACTATAAACATTGTATTCCTCATGGCCTGTGTCCTCTCCAGCAGGCATCTTCCCCAGCTATGGCCCTTCCATCTAAGAAACTTTAATTATGTAATCTTTAAAAAACTGTCAAAGACGATTTTTATTCATAGTTTAAACATATGTTGTGAGTTATATTTTAGAGAATATTCATATATACTTAATATTATAGCCACAGAAATATTATTGCTTTATTATCCTTTAGACTTTGACTTTCTGAATTTTTTACTTCTTCTTGCCCTATTAAAGTCTGGTTGAACCAACAGAGTACAGCTATATAAGTTAACAAACAAGACCACACTCTCAGAGTGATCAGATCACAGTACAGTAGCTCTTGAGAAAATCAGCAACCTGGGAAATTAAATGTTCTCCTTTTGGCCTAGATTTTGTTTATAACTGTCTTCTATTAGACATTTCATTATCCCTTTCGAATAACAGGACCAATCTACCCTACCCCGACTTCTACCACAAACCTTTAAACAGAAAGTCAACAAATGGAATCCTTCACTGACTAGCAGCAGCTGCACACCACCAATTCAAGCATCACTGGATGAAAGATAAATTTACAAACCAACCAGCTAAGGTGGAAGCAGAGATACAACTCCACACACTTCATGCTTTCTCACCTTCAGGCTCATGGTAATGTTTTGAAGCTACAGAAGATATTGGTGATACTTCTTTCTAATTTTTAATTGAAAAAATAAATATCACAATGCAATTAACATTTTGGTCAACTCTGGACCATAAAGCTTTTAATAGCTGAACACTACCACCACCACCATTTTTTCGGAGAGCAATCAACAAAGCAATAATCATATATAATCTTGCCAATGGCTCCACTGCAGGAAAGAAACTGACACCACACAGTTGAGTGAATTGTCCATAGTGTGGGGAGCAGGTAAATAGAACCTTTGAACGTTAGCACTCAACACTCCCATAGCAATCACACAGTTCCACCCACTCACTCCCAAGACACAGAAACCAAAGCCCACAGAGGTCACCCTGTAGCACGGTTATTCTGGGGCAGAATTCACATGTAACCAGGTTCTGCAGGTAAGTCAATGGCTTCTCTATAAACTGGGCTCACTAGGCTTTACAGCCACTTGTTTTTGTTTGTGTGCTTGTTCTAATAAAACCTTACACAATACATAGCTCACTGTGATCTCTAAGAGGAGTGATTTCTGTGAAGGTTTGCTTACAGTAGAAAATTTGAGAAAAACTGAGAAATTGAGATTAAAGTTACAAAGAATGAAGATGGCTCCATTTCAAATTAGTCATTTGTCAAGCTCTACATCATGCTTCTGATTTCTTCTCTTTCCAAGAGACTTTACGCCTCGGAATGCAGAGCAAGACAAGGCCCGTTAGCTAAAAATAAACTTGAGATACGGAATTATATCATAGTTATTTCCTATCTTTACTTTTGTTCTCATAGCTTAAACAACCTCTTGGGCTGAAAACAGGCAAAATGAAACCAAACCACTTAACCAGTGTCATGTGACTTAGCAAAGCCCTGAAGGTCACTGTCATTGATGATTCATAGCCGTGGAGTCAGCACAGGGAAGCCTGTGGCCCAGAACTTCGCTATCAGTAACCTCAACAGTTACTTTAAGCCAAAAACAAAGGAACAGGGCTGGGCACAGTGGCTCATGCCTATAATCCCAGCACTTTGGGAGGCCAAGATGGGCAGATTGCTTGAGGTCAGGAGTTCGAGAACAGCCTAGGCAATATGGTGAAAATCTGTTTCTACTGAAAATACAAAAAATTAGCTGGGCATGGTGGTGCGCACCTGTAGTCCCAGCTACTCAGGAAGCTGAGGTGGGAGAATCACCTGAGCTTGGGAGGTTGAGGCTGCAGTGAGCTGGAATCGCACCATTGCACCCCAGCCTGGGCAACCAGAGTGAGAGAGAACCTGTCTCAAAAAAAAAAAAAAAAAAAAGAAAGTAAAGAAAAATAAGAAGGAAAGTACTACACATACTAATGACATCTGCAGGTAAATGAACTTTAAGGAAAGAGTTTTTCTTTTTCTGAATGAAGTTTTTATTCTTCTTATAAAAAAGAAAGCACTATGCTAAACTTTACTGTCATAAAGATGAAAATGTGCTGTTTATGAGAGAATAATCCAGAGAACTTTCTAAATAAAGTTCACTGATTATTCATATAGCACTTTTTGTGCGCCAGACACTATTTTAAGTGTTTTATTACTTATTAATTCATTTAATCCTCATAGCATCTTATGAGGTAGGTTCCAATGTTACAAATGAGGAACCTATCAGTTTGGTTCCCAAATCAGTATGATTAGCCACTATATCTTGCTCCACAAGTTCTTTCTCAATGTTACCACCTACAGAGTTATAAAACACTTTTTTTTTTTTTTAAACAAAACTTCTTTAGAAAAAGGGATGTAGAATATTTGGAAAATACAAAAGAAGTACAGAAACTATCTCATAATCAGCACCACCCAGAGATAATCACTATTAACCTTTCCTGGTAAACGGTCTCATCTATACTAGGCCATGTTCTGGCATTATTACTCAGGGTTCATAATAATCTAACCTGAGGTGAGGCTGACCACTTAGATAGCTGAAGGAATTAGCATCAAATTTTCTGTTTTCTAAATCTTCCAATCTGGAAGCTAACTTCCAGATTCCTAACATGATTCTTACATTGTCTATGTGAGCTTTTAAGTGTCTTGAAAAAAAAATCCAGAGTAAAATTTTCAAATATTTGAGACTCCTGCCCTTAATGTGAGATTCTCTAAAGTTATGTCTCCACCAGTTCGTTAAAGCTTCCCAGTCTCCCCTGCTATACTGTATGTGCAGTGTACCTCTGAGCCTTTGTTCTCACTGACTCTCAGCCTAAACCTCCTGCTCTGTCTCACTTAGTTCCTTTGGCTGGTATTCATATTTTAAGACTCAGCTGAGGCTTTAATCATCCTCTTTACAAGTCTTCCCCTACTCCTCAGAAAAAGAGACCTTCTGCCTTATCACCCTATGGTACTGACATTTTCTGTTGAGATGCCCATCTATTGCATCTTTACCAGTTCCGTAAAGACAGGGACCAGATTTAACCCGTCTCTACAGCCTCAGTGCCTAGCACAGCACCTAAGTCATGCAAGGTAGTCAACAAGTGCTTCTTAGGCTGAAATGAAATGCTAGGTTTTAAATGAAACCAACAAGTGCCAGTCGTCAGACTCTAGCTGTATGCCTGGGCTAACATTTCTGTCAGTCGGATCCCTGTTGTCCTGGGGCTATTTCCAGTGATAGACGGTGCTTTCTCCTCTGGGATAGATTTCACCATTGCCCTGAAAACACAACTAAAGGTCCTCTGGAGATGGAAACATTTGAAGTATATTTATCAAAATAAACAGTTGTAGTGAATGATAAATGTTATTCATAAAAGATTCAAGACACACAGAAAAATACAAAGAAGAAATGAAGAATCACCTGAAACTTCACAATAAAGAGACTGCCATCGTAAACGTTTTGGTGAATGGCCTTTCAAACACTTCTTTTATGCACTCACACAGAATTTTACATATATTTTAAACAAGTAAAATTTACAAACAAGATATGCTGCATAAAATCCCTTTATTCCTTTCACTTAATAATCTGTCACAAACTTCTTGCCATATCAATAAATACAGAATACCTTGATCATTCTAATGGCTCTATTCCATGCATGTTTCATCAGTGAGAAAGACCCTTGAACATACAGGTTTGCACACTTGTCCAATTATCTCCTTAAGATAAATTCCTAGCAGTGGGTCTCCTGCGGCAAAGGGCATGCTCATTTACATTTTTGATATATATTACTATTTTGTGCCCCAGAAAAATAGTTCTGCGTTGACATTCCCCATTATAGCATGAGACAGATGCCACCTGTTCCTGCCCAATCTGAAGGGTAAAAAATGTTTTGGTTTTGCTTGGGTTTTTTTTGTTGGTTTGTTTTCATAGTTGATTTTATTACTGAGAAGTACAATATCTGTCTGTACTTTTTTTGTCCCTTTATATTTTTTCTCTTTTGAATTGTCTGGCCATGAACTTTGTCCATTTTTCAATTGGTATGTTAGTTCTTTCCTTACAGATTTTGAAGGGTCTTTTTCATATTAGTCATATGAACTTTAGTTGTATTGCAAATATTATTCTTAGATTGACAGTTATCTTTTGACTTAGTTTATGGTGGTTTGTTTTTTGCTATGCAAAATTTTAGATTTTATATAATCACGGTTTATCACAAAGGTTTTCTTTTGGTACTGGGTTTTGTAGCATTATGAGAAAGACATTTTGCAACCTAAGATTATAAAAATACTCACTTGTATTTTTTGTAGTACTTTTACAGTTTCTTTCTTTTTTTTTTCTTGAGACAGAGTCTCGCTCTGTCACCCAGGCTGGAGTGCAGTGGCACAATCTTGGCTCACTGTAACCTCCACCTCCTGGATTCAAGCAATTCTCCTGCCTCAGCCTCCCAAGTAGCTGGGACTATAGAAGCACACTGCCACACCCGGCTAATTTTTTGTATTTTAGTAGAGACGGTGTTTCACTGTGTTGCCCAGGCTGGTTGCAAACTCCTGAGCTCAGGCAATCTGCTTACCTCAGCCTCCCAAAGTGCTGGGATTACAGGTGTGAGCCACCGCACCCAGCCTACAGTTTCTTATTTGACAGTTAAATTTTTAGATTTGTCTGAAAAATTCTGATATGAAGGGATAAATTGGGGGATTTCATTTTTAGTATTATAATCACAAATAACAGAATATCTTCAAAGAATAAGATGTGAATTGAAATGGTACCCAATTAATTGGTATATCTTTTTATTTCAGCTGCTTATGGATACGTTTATCCTATTACAATCGCTGGGGCATCATCTGTGTCTACTGCCTCTAGTCCTCTCATGGTGCTTCACTCCATACTTCTACCAATATCTCCCTCTGCATGATAAACAAGACACACACACTCATGTATACATTTATGGTTGATAAGCAAAAAATGTATTTGTTAACCTCTATGGTGCAATTTCTTTTAAACTACACTTTCAAAGAAATGAGGCACAATGTTATATTCATCATTCCTGAATCATGTCCTTTGGTCTTTTGATTTAAAAGACACATATTCAAGTACACATCTTACACAGTGCAGAAACTGGTCTAGGTCAAAACAGAGAAAGAACAAACCATAGGAACACAAATATCTTAAAATCTAAAAGAAGAGATAAGTATTTCATGGATAATTGATCACCTTTTAAGTTTAGAGAATTATACATCTACAAATAAACTGATGATGCATTCTCCTTCAGCGTAATCAGAGGAAACCAAGCAACCATTTTCAGAAATGCAAACTGCATAGGTCAGAGGTCTGTGTAACTGCAGGCTGCTAATATGATGATGAGCATACTAACTCAGCGCTTATCATGTGCCAAGTACTATGCTAAGATTTACAAATATTAATACATTTTAGTCTCACAACAGCCCTATGAAGGCAGGCAAATACTAGTTTTATTCCTCACACTACACAGATGGGAAAACCCAGGCAAAAAGAACCTCAACAATTTGCCAAGAGTACATGTTAGTGAGTAGCCGAGTCAGGATCTGAAACCAATCTGCCAGATTTTTGGTCTGTGTGCTTACCATGACATTGTATTTCAGGTCCAGAGAAAAGAGCCCTAATGACCATATTAGAATCTCCAGCCATCCTCATTTAAAAGCTGAGTCTGACCTCAAGTAGCCAGTTAACAATGACTTCTCAAAGGCTTCTGAGCAAAGGTTGGTTTGGACTTAATGTCAGTGTCTTATTCCCAAGGAGGAATCTCCCTTGGTCGAGTCAGCATCTGCCATTCTAGCCACTGTCCCACTTCTTAAGTGAACTGGGGTAGTTCTGAACTTCAGTTTCCCCTTCTATCAAGTAGGGATAATCATGATAATAATAACTATGTTTGAAAAAGCCTTATACACTGTAAAGCACGAATCCAAGTTGTAACGGTTCAGGGGCAAAATAACTAGTCACATGTAAAGTTCCAGGTGCAGAAGGCAGGAGCTGTATTAGTCTCTACGGAGGACAGCCAGGGCCTAATGAGGCCCATGGGCCAGGTAGGGGCTGCCTGGAGAGGTACTCATAGCAAGGCAGGTCCCTTCAGTTACACCAGCCAGGAGTCCAGGAAGAAGCCATTGTTTTGAATGTCTAAATTCTGTGGTGTCACTCAGGAGAAAATAACTCCAAGGGGAAGTGCAATGGGTAAAGAAACCTTCGACTTCCTCTCTTGTCACTGAGGCACGTTTTGAGAACTTCCCTCATCCCCAAGCAGGCCTTGCCTGCAGCTCCAGTCCTCTCACCTTTCACTGAATGGTGCCAGAGGGCCAGGAAGCACCCAGCACCTCTCCACTGCTACAGACAATACAAGCACTTGAAGGGGCAAGGGAGTAATTGAAGGAAACCAAAGGGACTCGGAGGGCCCTGCCGGTGCGTCCCTGCCAATGGTCTCTGAAGACTCAGGTGCTCCCTCATCTTGCAACCCAGCTGCCTGGCAGCAGGGAGTGACAAATGGTCTTATTTTCCACTTATCTCTCTAACTTTAAAAGAACAGGCTCATGATACCAGCTGGCAAGGGAAGGAAAAGTAGCACTTGGATTTTTTTTAATATAGAAAGTATAGAGCATTTCTTAACTTTCTGTCATAGAAAACGTTTCCAAGTAGAAATGTATGTTGGCTTTACCTCGGCTAGACCAAACTCGGCATGAAGGCAGCATCCAGCATGGTATCTATTTTGTGCTGGCCGAGAGGAGGAGAGTGAAGAGGTGGGGCCAGTCTATTCAGGCCCGTCTACTATTTATAACAAGTGCTTCCATGCTAATTGTGCACTTGCCTTCTTCTGGATGCTCTCTTTATTAACTATGTGTTCCTCCTCAGAACTCCAAGTGGTGGATGCCATTATTTTCTCCATATTATAGACGTGGAAACAAATACAGCTAAGTTATCTATCCAAGACAGCACAGGCAGTGGTGACGCTGGAATCAAACCCCAGCTGGTAAGACAGAATTCACAACCACTCCATTCCAGGCTCACATACATGCATGTTTCATTTTTCCTATTGAAGTGAGCGCCATCAGCATGGCCCAGGAACCGCCTAAAAGAAGGAAATAAAACTAACATTTTGTGAGCACCTTCTCTGAGTCACACACTGGGCTGAGCACTTTTACTTCAGAAGAAGGCAGTTAAAGCTGTGAGCCAAGGTCGACTGGCTTCTGTGATTCCATGAGCCCCATGTGCACTTTGAGCCATTAAGACCTTTCTCAGGCTCAGCTTAAGACATCAGGGAGCTTTCAAAGCCTAAACCCAAGAGCATATTCCTCACTTATCCTGACTTAAATTTATCAGCTTTTGTGACTACAATCTGGCCTATGACAAATCCATCAAACACTTCTCCTGCCCTTAGGGCTCTTTACCGCGTCCTATGATTCACTAAAAACTGAAAAAGGGAAAAATGATTTTCTCTCTCACCTTCGGGAAATAACAGCTTCAGAAGCCAATAGACGCTGCCCTATGCCAGCAAAAAAGTTACAGTAGAGGCAGCTAAAGTCTACCACTAAGCAGCACGGAAAGGAGCAAGGTGGCGTTGCTCTTGTTCATTGGCCAAGCTGCCTCCCAATTCTGCCTCTCTGGTGATCCCCCATGTACCCCTCTTTCCCCAGATGACCACCCCCACCAACACACAAAAGGCTGAGTGTACACCCCTAGTGCTCACTTAACGCATATCCCACCTATGGAGATTCCAAGCAGAGAATGAGGGCCACTGCCTCCATCAAACTCCTTTTCTCTTAGATCCAATAAAAACGAAAACTTGAAAGAGAAGGAAATTCTCACACTACCACTGCTACCTCTCAGTCACATAAGCCAGCACAGTGCAATAGAAACATGTGAGGTATGTGTGTACTTTTAATACTTCTAGTAGCCCCATTAGATAAAAAGAAGCAGGTGAAATTCATCTTCATATATTTTATTTAACCTGATAGATCTAAAATATATCATTTAACATGTAATCAATAACAAAATTATTAATGAGCTATTTTATATTCTTTTTTCATGTTAACTTTTCATTTAACATGAAATTTAAAAGTTCATTTTCCAAGCACATCTCAATTAGGACTAGTCATATTTCTCATGCTCAGTAGCCACATGCGGCTCATGGCTACAGTGCTGGACTGCACTGACAAACATTATTCTCTCTGTTACTGTCTCACAAACACAGGTATCTTTAATCCATCTTCACTGAATGCAATAAAAAAACTATGAGACATAAACAGTGAATTGTGACTTTGCCTCCAAGTGCTTTTAATTTCTGAATAAATCTGATGTATTTTCTCATTTAATTTTCACCATAACCTTGTGAAATAGGTCTCACAGCATTTTAGATGAGTAATAGATCGGCATAACACCATCACACACACACACACACACACAGCCACATGCACCTGTTATATACTCTCATTTAGGTATACCCAAGGATCAGAACTTAACTGAAGCCACAGAGCAATACAAAGTCCTAGTGAAAGAAAGCAGCCAAATTCTTGCTTGTTTTACTGCTGCTCAGTCTCACACCATCATTCCAGAAGAATTTACTGCAATAATCTAAGCGCCTGCAATAATCTAAGTGCCTCCATTTAAAGGGATGTTTATAAACATCAGGCCCTCTTGGGCCTCAAACCAAACTCAGCAGCAGTGCGGGCCACCTTAGTTACATGGGAGGGCTGGTTCAGTCAGTGCCCAACCTGATTCCTGAACAATCTCTCTGCCTCCAGCTCCCTGGCCATCTGGGAGCCCTCTGTCCTCTCAAGACCATGCAGTTCCTGCCTTCAGGAAGCTAACCAGCTCATAAGAGAGATTAGACATAGAAACAAATAAATCAAATAAATAAAAAGTATTCTGGGATGGCAGGAAAGAGATACCTTCTGAAGGTATTAGAGGAACCTCTGTATAAAAGTTTACATTTGGAAAACGAACAGGATTTAAAGACATGAAGTCAGGAAAAGGGGCCCGTGCCAAGCAGAGGTCGCTGTGTACTGGAGGGCCTAGAGCAGCGAAGGTGCAGGATAAGTTCACAAGGTCGCCTTGCTCAGATGACTGAAGAAGGCGATCATGAAGGAACAGAGTATAAAACAAGGCTGCACCTGTAATCCTAGCACTGTGGGAGGCCAAGGTGGGTGGGTTGCCTGAGGTCAGGAGTTCAAGACCAACCTGGCCAAAATGGTGAAACTCTGTCTCTACTAAAAAAAAACACAAAAATTAGCTGGGCGTGGTGGTGGGTGCCTGTAATCCTAGCTACTCAGGAAGCTGAGGCAAGATAATTGCTTGAACCTGGGAGATGGAGGCTGCAGTGAGCTAAGATCAAGCCACTGCACTCCAGCCTCGGTGACAGAGCAAGACTCTGTCTCAAAATACACACATACACACACACACACACACACTCACACACACTCACACAAAGGCAGCAAAGGTGGATATGAGCCATCTTCAGGTGTCTTGGATGTTAACTAAGGATTTGGGATTTATTGGCTAAGAACTAGGCACAAACAGAAAGTTCTAGAGAAGATTTAATACCAACAGAGGAGTACTTTAAAAAGCCAATCTGATAGTGGTGCCAAAAAATGAAGAAGTAAAAACAGACCAAAAACAAGCAAAGGAACAAATAGGCAATAAAGGAGGTTAACAGGAGATTCCTCCTGAGAACACTGCAGTTCTTGGGGTGATGGGCTGTGACAGCCAAAACCACAGTAGTGGTAGGAAAAGCAATGCTAGGAGAGGGTGAGATTTATAGGATCTGGAAACTAACTGCAAAAGCCAAAAGTGACTCAAGTTTAAAGCCTACATTATTCAAACAATGGAAACAGAAAAAGCGCAAAAAAGAAAGTCAATATAACCGTAAGAGTTTCTCCCCACTTGGGGGCGGGTTGCAGGAGAGCTCATGATCTCAAGTCTGACGTACTAATTTCCCTAATAAGGCCTGAATGTGTTCTATGCACCCACTTTAGTTGTCTAAGAGAATGACTGTTGAAAGAAATCCAATAAGCACTTGGCTTTCTAGAACTTGCTTAACCAGTTCATGATAACTTGAACCTGTTGGTCACTTACTTTTTGCAAGCTGGTCTTGGCAATCTGCTCAGCTGTCCTCTGAATGACCTCAGCAGATCTGCTGACCACTATTCACATCTGCCCTGACAACTGAGGGAAGGAAAATTCCAATGTGAAGATGAAACCTTCTGAAGTGAATCTGACTTCTGAAAGGTACACAGTGTGTCAGGAAGAACTTTAGATCTGAAACTTTTTATGCTTCAACACGTAAAGTGAAAGAAAATGTGTAAGTAAATATCACTGATGGAGTTCCTTGTCAATGATCTCCTAAATTTTCTGAAATCTAGGAGTCAAGATGCCCATTTAGCATTTAATTCTGCATGGTGGAACATGCAACAGAAACTCTGTCACACACATTTGTTGTGGTGGGGCTACTAAATAACCAAGACATCATGGAGCCCAAACTGCTTCAAAAAATGGAAAATACCATTTGTATAAACACATTGGGTATCAAAGCTACTGAACATGTCTTCAGAAGCTTTGAAATTAAATTAACACCTTTAGGAAAAGGATCGAATGTGTGTGTACACACACTCAGAGACACATACTTCAGAGCCGTCCCCAAAGATGCCACCCTGCACAGACTTTGTCATATCTTCAACAACATGTGGTAATAACATTTTAAAAACATTTTTAAATGTTTAGCTTTTAAAGCATAAATAAGGCCACTTTATTTGGTGAAAAATAGAGGGGTGTTTTACAAAGCAGAATATAATTGTCCAGGTTGCCAGGTTGAAATATATCCCAGTTATGGAGTTATAACTTCCTCTTGCAATGGGCATTGGTCTCCAAAGACACCTCCCAGCAATTCCTCCCCTTTCTATGGGCACATACTCAGGAGGTGGAGTGACTCTACTCCCTCAACTCTAGGCTGGTCTTATGACTTGCTTTGATCAACAGAAGGCAGCAAAAGTGGCTTTCTTGAATTTTCAAGCTCAGGTCCTAAGAGGCCTGGCAGCTTCCACTTCCTCTCTTGGAAGCCGGGCTGCAAAGTTTGGCTATCCAGCTGGAAAGAGTGGCCTTGTGGACAGAAGCCCAAATCCATCTGGGATAGTTGAGTTCAGCTGAGATCCCAGCTGTATGCAGCTGCATGACTGAGCCCAGGCGAGAACAGCAGATGAACTCTAGTCATCCCACAGAATCTTGAGAAATAAGCTGGTTATGTTTCAAGGTAATCTGGGGTATTTTACAATAAGAGATCACAGAAACAATGACTTACAAATGGTTAAAAAGTGGGCCTATCACTTATCACTCATCTGCCACCATGCGTGATCACTGCTGGATTTTGAAAACTTCTTGCAAATTAATTTAAGTGAAGAAACACAGACAAGACCTTTCCTCGTCATATTTAAAATGTGGTATTCAGTAATATCTAGGGTACTGGGACTGTCTTGACACTAGATTCTGGTAATTCTTCTCCCAGAGCCCTACAGGGCTAGAAAAAGTATCTCCCTGGATTGGTGAAGTTCTCTCCCCATTGTATTCCTGCTTTATTTAACACAATCCCACAAACTTGCTAATATTTGTGTTAGAGAGATTAACAAGATGATAGAATGCTGGAGTAAATAAAATTTCAATGTGGGTGTTGGGAGGATGAAGAAAATTTAGCAGAAGTCTTAACTGACACTTTATGGCATGAACTACATAGAGGCACAGAGAGAGCAATGACCAGGTGGGCTTGGGGTAAACTGATTTTTAGCCCCAATTCTTGACCCTCCCTGCACCTATACCTTTGCTGTAAATGCACTGTGGTCAGAGTATACTTTTTTGCCTAACTTTGGGCTCACTCATCTGACCTGCTTTGGCTAGGGTATGAGTGACAGTGTGCCAGCTCTGAGTCCAAACTCAGGAGGCACCATACGTATCACTTGCACTCTTGCCCTTCTGTGAAAGGAGATCATGCCCCCACTGGCTTGCTGGTCCCTGGAGAAAGATGAGAGATACATAGAGAAGTGCCACCACAGCTGACCCACCAATTCATAATCAAGAAAGAAACAGTTACTTTCGAATGCGACTGAGAGCTTCAGGTGTCTTATGACCAAGTACCCCCATTTTTCTAAAAGAGAGAGTTATTTATTTAATGATTTCTTCTTTTCTCTTTCCTTCTTTTCCTCTGTTCCCATTTCCTATCTAGCTCTTCAGAAATGCAATCATAACCTTTACCTTCCCTTCACCAGACACTCCCTACGCTGGAAGCTTATCTAACTATGTGCTTACTTTGAAACTCCAGAGCAGAAACTGTCTCCCACAAGGAGATTGCCTCAAGAGACAACAATCAATTTACAACCTAAAGTATGTCCCTGATGGAAGGCTCTCCCAACTGGAGTGTCTTGAGACAAAGACCACTATATAACCCAGCTCTGCTTGCGACGACGCCAGTTCCACCACCAGTAGATTAAGCAACAAAGTGAGTCACGCAGACCCCCACCTGCTCACTCCCTCCCCTGTATGCCATTCATGCCAAGTCCCCCTTTAAAAGTCATGCATTCTGCCCCAAAAGAAAAACAGTACCCTTAAAGGCAGGAGCCTGTACCTCTTCCCCCAAGCTAAGCTGTGGAATAAAGTCACTTCTTTATGCCAGACCTCACTCTTGTGAATTAGAGTCTGCAAGTGGCGAGTGACTGAACCTGAGTTTGTTACAGTCTACAGCAATAGTTGACTAACACAAAGCTCCTTTATCAGATGCTAAAATCTGCAAAATACACATGGTGCTTTAGAACAATAGAGTCTTCCTGGCTATACAAGTTGTGAAGGGATGGTTAAGCGGTCTCATTGCCAAGCAGAATGTAAGCACAACATATTGAATATCACCAAATCTTACTCTGACAATCTAAGGTTATCTTTTTAAAGACTATCATTTGGTATTCGAAGTTCTCCAATAATTTAACCCTAACTTAGTTTTCTAGCCAATTCTGTCCCATTTATAGTTTATGTTCCATTCATTAGTTCCATAAATTAGAATATTTATTATTCTTGAATAAGTCTCACATTACCTAGCTGTTCCTTTACCAGTTTAGATTGTGACAGGTTTCATTTCTTTCAGTCCTTTAAGGACAGGTTTGGATGTCATCTCTGTAAGAAATCTGCTCTGATTCTGCCGTTTAAGTCAGAGCATCTATCCCCTGACTGTTACCGTGAGGTATGTCATTTCCTCTTAGGGTATTTGGCTTATTCTGCTTCGTAACACTTTCTTATCTTCTTACAAAGTCCTAGATGGCAAGGTTTATGGATTATTTACCTCTGTAATCTCCATGGCATTTAGCAAAAGGCCTTACACAGAGGATACAAACCAATCAATACTTTTGTGCCCTCAAACTTTAAAGAATGAGGGCTGCCTACGGTGGTTCACGCCTATATCCCCGCCCTTTGGGAGGCCACGGTGGGCAGATTGCTTGAGTCCAGGAGTTTTAGACCAGCCTGGGAAACATGGCAAAACCCCATCTCTATTAAAAATATATATATAAAAAAAATTGCCAGGTGTGAGGGCACATGCCTTTAATCCCAAAGCTACTCAGGGAGCTGAGGCGAGAGGATCACTTGAGCCCAGGAGGTGAAGGCTGCAGTGAACCCTGATCGCACCACTGCACTCCAGCCTAGGCCACAGAGCAAGACTGCCTCAAACAAAAACAAAAACAAAAACAAAAAAAACCCCACAAGAAACAAACAAACAAACAAACAAGAAACAATGGGAGGCTGCAGGGCATCAGGAAACAACATGGAGAAAGAAAGGTGGACTTTGGAATCTGAGCAATCTGGATTCTAGCACTTCGTAGCTTGGTAATCTTGGACGAGTCTGTCTCTCTGTGCTCAGTACCCAAGTATGTAAAATTTGCATAGCACATATTTCACAAGATTGTTGTGAAAATTCAACATAAAAATGAATGTAAATGCCTCACAATGTTTGACATATGGTGGCGGCTCCATAAATGGTAACTCTATTATAAAAATGATAATGACATAGAACATAAGCTAGACGTTAAACAAATCCCTGATGTTAAATTATTTTCTCTTAAAAGTTAAGCATTTGAGGGTGACAGTAATGACTCTAGTTCCAATCAAGTCTTTCCGTAAAAACTGTGGTTTCAAAGACCTAGCCTGTAGTTTTATTAAAATGTTCATATATGTTACTCTTCTTCACAGTTCTCCATGCTATAGGCAGTTACCAGTAGAAGCAAATTTGTTTCAGGCAACTAATACATCTCCTTTGAACAAAATGAAACAAAGTCTTCCATCCCAAACACACAAGTCCACTTTCAACTGAGCATTAGCTCTTTCGTACCATTCCCAATTCTTCACCAGGAGACAATAACAATCATTACAATGAACCAAAAGCTAGAGATTCTAAAAGTAGTAGAATTATTTGACAGTGACTAAATGATGCAGCTACAGTTATTTACATGTAAACATTATCTCAGTGAGGTTCTACAACATATCTCAATGATGTCCCTTAATGAGTAAGAGTTGAAGTGTTTTTATAAATAAAAGTATCATGCAAATGTCAAGTAGTAGGTATTATTGTTAAAATAATTCCACAAAAACTGCTTCATCTGCCTTGCACTAATTTAAATTTTGTTTATATATCCAAATTTCACAAGAATCATCTAAGGGCCAATCTCAAGATCAGGCAAGCATAAAAGCCTCTAAGTAGCCAGGTAAGGTCAATGAGCACACTGAACTTGGTGTGCATGCAGGGAGGAAGCGTTAGCTGTGCACTGGAGGCCACAGCCTGGCTGCAGGGACAATTGCTACTCCACCCCACACTGTTGTCTCAAGGAATGAAGACCTATTGTTGCCAGCTCTTTTCAAGAAATTTGGGTTTTATTTGAAATATCCTGATTTTTAAAGGCTGCCTTGCTTTTTATTTTAAAATTCTTTAGGGAGGGGGCAAAAAAATGTATTTGTAGACCAGATGTGGCCATGGTTTGCCAATTTGTGGCCTTTGCACTAGATATCCTAAAATCATTTTGAGTCAACAGAGAGAGGTTAAAAGATGATTATTAGATTCACTGTATTTTTATTTAAAATCTGAAAATGTATAGTTCACTCTCTATTACGCTTTAAAAAAACACCTCACTCCCTCATTTATAAATCTTCACTCACTCCCCTTTTGGACTTCTGTTTTTAGTCCTACAGTTCTCCTCTACCAGGACACCCCATGGCCACTGTCCCACGTACCAATTTAAATCCTGCTGGTTCTTTGAAGCTTGATTTAAATGCTAGTTCCTGGGAAAAAACAAACAAACAAACAAACAAAAAAAAAAAACAAAAAAACCCCTCCATGTTCCTCCTCAAAGACCACTTTGTATAAATTATGATGTGGCTGATCCAAAGTAAAGATTCACATTGATTTCCAGTGGGTCTCATCACCCCTTCACCTCAGATGGTATAACCCAATAATCACTGTAATTATACACTGTCACAAAAGTGAAAGGCTTAGAAGGAATAAGATCTAATGCTCCATAACAGAATAGGTTGACTATAGTTAAAAATAATGTACTGTACATTTCCAAATAGCTCAAAGATAGGTTTTGAAATGTTCCCAACACATAGAAATGATAAATGCTCGAGGTGACAGATATCCTAAATACTCTGACTTGATCGCTACACATTCTAGGCAGGTAACAAAATATCACAAGCACCCCATAAATGTGTACAAATATTATGTACCAATAAAAAAAGTAAAAGGCCTAGAATCAATGGGTCAAGAGTCAACTTTGATAGGACTCACCGCCAAACACATCTCCATTCTGGTAGTTTTTCCCTTTCTGGGCTTCCTCTTCATTTTGAACAGTGGCAACATGCTTGGCGGAGGCACAGCCCATAGTCTCATTCGGTCAGCTTCAGCCGGGCTGAACTGTAAATCATCTCTACAGACACGGGGACATTTTTTTTTTCTTTAAACACAAAGAAAATCCACCTTGCTGCTGAGTTGGTCAAGATGTGTGCACCTGTAAGAAAAGAAAGCTAGATTAGAATAGGCGGTGACTGCAGCAAAACACAAGCCTCAGTATCTTGGTGTGCTGTGGCCTGCAGTGCACTAGAAGTCATGCACAGACCCACCCATCGATCGCACTGGTGTTGTGGTGGGCACGGAAGAACCACGTGCAGCATGGCCCATTCTCACTTGATTTCCCGCTCAGAAAGCAAGATGGAAAGGCATGTCCCTATGCAACATATGGCCGAGGAGTGAACTTTTTGAGGAGATACCAAAAATACGTATTTATTCAAATACATATTTGGGCACTACTGCTTGCCACATATGCTCTTAAAGTACCTGTAGGTTTACTAATGTTCTGAAATCTCAAAAACTGTCGAGGAAGGAGAGCACACTCGAGATCCACCTAGTTCAGGAGGCTGGGAAAAGCTCTTCATCTTCCTCATCCTACCCTGCAGGCCAGCCCTCCCAGCTCCTCAAATTTTGCCAGGAAAAGGTAGCCATCCTCCTCAGACTGGAAGATGGGCTACTTTATACATTTCTGGTTAAGGCTGTAAATAATTCAGCATTTTATTTTACCTGAGGTGACACTGTTTTGATGACAAAGGAAGGAGATGGGGCAAGGTCTTAAACTTACTTTTGTCCATTTTCTGCTTAGCTAGCCAAATGTTTTAAGGATTGGGCAGAAGATGTCAAAATATGAAGAAAAGCAACAAAGCAGTTGTCAAGCTTTTGGAGTAAACTTTGTGCCTCTACTGATCTCTCATAAAGGCTTAAAGAGTATTTACAGATACACCGCAAAGGAGATAATCTTCAAGTTGACTTAAGTGACTTTACCTTTCCCTGTCCCATCCAAGGCGGCTGCTCAAATTCTGAGTGTTTGCTATGCTCAACTTGCTCATTTTTGTTTTATTCTTTCATCATCCTAACCCAACCATTCCAGGCCTATGGATGACTTATTCCAGTCTTGTAAATGTTTCCTTTGAAACATCTCTCCTACACATTCCTTTGTTCCCATCCCTCCCACTGTAATACAGGTCCTTACCTCCTCAGAGTCCTGGCAGTACAAAGAAGGCATCAAGCCTCTTTTAATCTTCATCAGCACCCACGTCCCACTGCCCCCCGCCCATGAACAGTGGAAGTTTCTCAAGTTTCACAGATAGTGGTACTATACAGTAGCTATATGCTTTCTCTACCAAGAAGACTAGAGCTCCTAAATCCTCCTTGCTAGAGCACTAAGGACAGCTCTGGATGTAGAAATTTAATCATTTAAACCATAAAATCTCAGCAAAGAGAATTTTTCAAATTAGTATAATCTAATAAATGAACTTAGATATAAAGGCAGTGATCTTAAATTAAGCCAAGCAAATACAAATTGCAGTAAATATTGACAATGACTGTAACATTAGTCATGTCTCATATAATTCTTCAAACTATTCTCTATCACTGGTTGTGTTAAATTATTATTAGGAAGTGTAGAGTTTGTTGGTAAAGTTCTACAAACCAGGAAGATTTTTCTCCTAGATGACTAATGCTTATATCCTCCCCATACTTGATGTAACTTCATGTTAACAGGTCTTCATCTCAAAACTATATGAAATCCAGGCCTGCGGATGTGCACACACATACATACACACATACACATACACACACACACACACACACACACATCCTATTCCATTACTTAGCAGTAATGTCTTCAAGGCTACAGTATTTCTATTTGATGGTCTAGTCATACTGGTATATAGAGCTCAGGGGCCTTATGGAGAAGAGATGCTGACATTTTAAAAACTGCATGCAATACAATGTAATATGAGCTCTGATTGAAGTTTCACAGTAATCTATGGTGACGCAGAATTCAAAAAAGCAGATTAGATTATGACTGGGCAGAGGAAGGAAGTAGTATTTTTCTAGGGTATCAAAGGTTTGGTAGAAATTTACCAGGCTGAAAGGATGGTAGCATTATTCAGTTGCAAGGAACAGCCTGGGCTAAGACACTAGAATGTAGATGAGCATGGCATATTTGCGTGTGTTCATTTCAGAGGGGTCAGGTGGGGATGGGGGGCAGGGCAGAGGACTGGACTGTTGATACTTTGTGAAGGGCCTGCAGAAGGACTTGCTACCTTCATCCAACCGAATAAACTATGGGATGTCGTAAGACCACAGGCAGTCTTTCTGATCCAACTTAGAGCACACTGTGAGAAAATATTAAATTAGTTGTGTAGAGGTCCATTCTGTCAACCTGTCATAGTTTTTGAAGAAACATCAATGAAATATTAGACAAGAGGGAAAGGACAAGGGGTTCAGCTCTAAAGGTGGGAGAAGACAAGAGTCCCCTCTGTAACCCAGAGGCTGCTGTGAATTGCTGATTTTGTTTCTGTGGCCAATGCTGTTGCTGCTTCTGCTTTTGCTGTTGTTGTTATTGCTGCTGCTACTGCTGCTGTTTTGGATTCCCAGCCAGCACCTTGTCAGGGGCAGCATCCATCCCCCTACTTCCTCATCCCCAGCATCATCATGCAAGGTAACAGGTGTGGGCTCCCAGACATGATTCCTTACTGTTCAAAAAGGAAGTGTGGTAAAACCACTTCACACTTACACATACGCAGGAGAGATCAAAGTGAGAAGGGGAACCTAGGTGGCTTCCCTGCCACCTTTTCAGAATAAATTAAGTAAAAACAGGAGAGAGGGGGCAATCCTAACAAAATCAGAGTACACTGAGAAGTAAGAGACAACTCAACAATCATGCTCTTTGAGAGTCCTCTCGCTTTTCCAATTTCATGTCTACAGCCTCTTATGCTATCCAAGAAGCAACGGGAAGAACTAAAGACACGACTTATCCTTTGCTACTCGTGAAAGCAGCTACTGGTGTTTCTTCTGTGCTTTAAAAGTTGTATTTGCATAAAAAAATTTTATTTGAATTTTAAAGGTGGAAATTATTTGAAATCAAATATACTGCAGAAGGCTAACAAAAATAAGATACAAAAGAATGGCTCTGTTTTATTAAAAGAATGTCTCTGTTATTCAAGCATTGGGGTGAGGGGTAGTTTAACGAGCAGATTTGACATGATTTACACCCAATTCAAATGATGACTCAAGAAATTTCAATTTAATTACACATATTTTAAAGCACTATAGCTCAATATGAGTTCTCATCAAATTATAAATAGGTATAGATTTTGTTTCTAAAACATATGTGCTATATCATTTTACAGCAGCAATTCAAATTTAGGAGTGATGTTTTCAAGTTTCAGGACCTCATCAGGAATATATTTTAGTAATTTACCCATTTGAAGGTGATAATTATGAAGTCATTTGAGGAGCAAAAGATCTCTAATTCACAAAGTTAATCATAGATCACTGAAGAAAGTTTTTTACTATGTCATTTGGATTCTGCACATAAACACTTGTCCAATTATTCATTCATTTAATCAACAGATTTTGATTTTAAAATACTAAGTGGCAGATATGTGTTTCATAGGTATTGTGCATATAGTGGCAAACAAGGCAAGATATGTTTTTCTTCTCTATCCCTATAGAACAAGAATAATCAGAGAAGGAGATAATTAGACAGACCAGT
This sequence comes from Piliocolobus tephrosceles, assembly GCF_002776525.5. Lineage (NCBI taxonomy): Eukaryota > Metazoa > Chordata > Mammalia > Primates > Cercopithecidae > Piliocolobus > Piliocolobus tephrosceles. Next base: position 41,160,963 of record NC_045434.1, on the reverse strand, counting down.
TTTTCAGCAATGACATGCAGCTATTGCAGCTTAAATACAGGATGACAAGAGAGTTCACCTCACAGGCATTTGACTCAGCTTTGGAATGGAGCATGTCAAGAAATGTCAGGTTAGAGACCTGACCAGAGCTAAAGAAACAGGATTAAAATACCCCTGATTTGTATCTCTTTTATAGCCTGATGTAATGTCAAGGTTTCCTTTCTACTGAAAATTCTTTCACTTAATCTCAATCCAACTGAGACTTCACGTTGAGCAGACCTTCAAAATTGTATCCCTAAAGACTGCTAGAATCATCTGCTCAAAAGACGTTCCCTTCAGTTTATGCTATCCTTCACATAAACTCCAGTGGTTTCTTTTTTTAGCTTCCATTTTTTTCATTAGCTTTACTCAGCTTTTCTCTTCCAACTTCACATGCTCTATTGTTTACCTTCCTGAAACCACAGCACTTAGACAGAAGTAAGTCTGATGGTGCAAACAAGCATGCAGAGACCACGACCTGGAGCAGCTCTGAGACTTTTGTTGTCACATGTTGTTATTACCAGCATGTTACTTCTGAAGCCACAGATCACAGTGTGAGAATTAAATCAAAGCATCCCTTTGATATTTGATGGAATCATCTAAAACTAAGTCCCACTGAGGAGGATTTTTCTTTACTCTAAATGATCTATATCATAGGATTATCAGGTGCCTCTAAAAACATGAGGTCCAATTAAGTGCCCCAGGGCTTTGTGTAAACCCCTCCCGAAATGGTTGTATGTCTACATTATCTTGCCTTATGTAATTAGAAGTGCAATCCATGATACCATGAGCTAGCCTAATTGAATGCCGTCTTTACAGGACACTTTTCCTGCTTTTGATAAAATAATCAACAAATTTGTAAGCCCAACTGAAATTTTGTAAAAAATGTAAAAAATGTGTAACCATGCATGTTTAACCATGCATGTGTATCTCAAGGCGCTTCAGATATCAGAAGGGAAACTGCTGTTCCAGAACACTACATGTGACAACATGAGGAAGTTGTCTCCACGCAAATAGGTTCATTACTTTTGTATGACTACATATCACATACTACACACATGCAATACCTTTGTCCTTTTATAAGGAAAGATTATAATAGTTCTTTTCATTACCTTAGTTTTTTATAACTAGAAACGAGGTTTCATCAAAAAAAAAATCCTACTTTTATAAAATTGGGAAGGAATAAAAAAAGCAAAATCTATTTTTAAGAAAAATTAGAAAATCAGAGATACTTTAACTTTTTTTAAAAAAAGGCTATAGGAAAATATTTCTATTTACATAACATTATGTGTAATTCACTTTCCACTAATTAGTCATGGACTTTTTCATTTTGGATACAAAAGGCAAAAATATTGTAGATAAATTCCCTGTTAAGAAAGGCACTTCTAAAATATGAATTAAAAGTGATATATTCCATAAAGAAATTCTAGGCTAAAAAGAACATGAGTCTTGGAGGACTGGAGAGAAATCAAATTCTGATTGCAACAGGCACACAGAGAGCTATGAAGTCAGCAGTTAAGCAAAGAATACAGCCACATTATTAATAGATCAGGAGCAAAGTGCCCCCTTTCTTCTTCTGATTAAAAAGGCAAATCGAGACAAGGCAACAGCTAAAAACTCCTTTCTTTTATTGAAGAAACAGCTAACATCTAAGCTCCATAAAGGAAAAAAAATCTCTCTCTCTCTCTCTCTATATATATATATAAAACTAATCAGTCTATTTGCCCATCTGCTCGGCTTCACTATAATGAGTGTTAATACAGCAGCCCACCAAGCGGGAAGAAGAAAGACAACTTAAAAGTGATTTCTAATCTTGAAGCTTTGGTATCCTTGGGCTACTGTTAACACCATTTCACATTTCATTGTGAATGTTAAAAATAATACATAAAGAGATATCACATTTCACATGAGAATAATCTAGAAAAGTCAAGCCTTTCATTACCCCGCAATCGCTGGCATCACAGAACACATTCATTCCTCGACTCACACTCGTCTGATGGCATGACAATCGACAATATGCTATTAACTCCAAAGATACGAGGATTTTGGCTTCTGCCTTCTTTATGGGAAAACTCTCATGTCCGCATATAGTAATTCTACAGATGTCTCTCTCAGAAATGTAACCACAATAAGTGCTTATACAATAGGACACATTTCTGCTGGATTCAGGCAGTAAGGTGTGAGGCCAAGAAGAAGACGTGGCAAGTGGAAAGAGTGTTGTAGAGGGCATGAGAAGCCCGAGCTCTGGTCCCAGCTGCCACACACCTGCCTAAGGACCACGGCTGGGCTTCATGTATCTCAGCCTCTTTCTTAGACTCTACGATCTACTTCAACATATGTCCAAGTAGTGACATGAAGGATGAAATGACCACTTAAAAAAAAGCCATGTCTTACCACATTCAATTTATTTACACTCTTTGTTTTCGGTACTAACTCAATTAGGACATACTTGCAAGTCTGAAACCTCAAAATTTTCAGGAGGCCCTATAAGGTCTAAAGATGATCACCAATGATGTTTTGGCCTAATAGTGTTGATTTCAATTGTGTATTTGCTGGAAAAATAAACACAGCTTAGCTCCCCTATTTCTTCTTCTCTATCTTGCCTTTAATGAATGAAATTAATTTTAACAGTGTTTCTTATAGGGAGATGATTAGAAAAAGATGGTGCAATAATTGTTCTTCAGCTAAGGATTTAAGAGTGTTGCACCTTTCTCCTGCACCAGAAAACTCCTCTGTGTTACCTGTGTATGTTCACATGAGCTCATGTGTGGCTGACACCATTTCTGAGAAGGCAAGAGAAGAAAACACCAGCTCCTGATTAAAGTCACAAGTTCACAGCTGTGTGGACCCATGCAGAAGACTTACGCTGCTTCTAGATTTGCTCCTCAGTGGTCAAGGGCAATGGCAGATATTCCTGGACACTGAGCTCTCTTTCTTGTTCCTTTTATTTTGTTTTGTTTTGAGAAAGAGTCTTGCTCTGTTGCCCAGGCTGGAGTGCAGTGGCATATCTCGGTTCACTGCAACTCCACCTCCTGGATTCAAGTAAGCCTCCACAGTAGCTGGGATTACAAGTGCACACCATCATGCCCGGATCATTTTTGTATTTTTAGCAGAGATGGGATTTCGCCATGTTGGCTGGTCTCAAGCTCCTAACCTCAAGTGATCTTCCCGTCTTGGCCTCCCAAAGTGCTGGGATTTCAGGCATGAGCCACAACGCCTGGCCCTCTTCTTCTACTTCTAAGACCCAGAATACCAAAGGTAATTTGCAGGAGGTCTTTAGTTTTTGTCAAGGGGGACCTCTGCACCACTGCTTTTACAGAAAGACATCTGTGACTAGAATTTCTTGACAGATATGTTGCTGGTTCCCCATGTCACTTAGGACAAAGCCATGTGATTTCCTTGTTAGTATCTTAAAATTAATAATAGCAGCACCTGTTTTCCCTCTTTTTTTTGGCCTGTTTTGAAAATCTAAGTAGATAAGAAAATGCTTTGAATAAATACTTATATATGCAAGGTAATATTCTGCGTGTACTCTGTGATGCCAGGTGGACGACACTTCTAGTCAGACGTGGGGCTTTTCATGAGCACTGGGTGAAATCAGCTTGCCCAGAGGGCCCTGATAGCAGGCAACTTCGCTGACCTAACCCAAGCACACTCAGACTACCGACGACCAGGAACAGACAGAGAAAATGAGAGAAAACAGATGGAAAGGGAGAGATTTTTTAAAATAAATAAATAAAAACACACAAAAGTGAATGTAGAATAAGTCGAACTACTAAAAGGCACAATTTGATTTTAATCAAAGAGAGTAAGTCGTGATCCTTCCAGAATAGCCACGGAAGAACATCCTAGGCACTCCACATGTTGAAACACAGTGTAAGAAACAGACAGGATTCCTGCCCTTGGAGGACCAGCATCCAGCCAGGGCTGGATCATAAACATAATAAAGTAAAATGAAATCCCAATGACTAATGTACATTACAAGGAAACAAAGGATCAGAGATGCTCGTGAGAGTCAGAAGATATTTCAAGCTAATTAAATTAGTGCTTGCCCCAGCTTTATTTTATGCACCAAGGGATGCAGGATCATACAGCAAAATGTGCAACTCTTAGCTGACCCTCCGTAAGCATTTGCTAATGGAGAGGATAGCAAAACAGATGTCCTATCAGTCTGAGCTGCTGATCCTCCCTAACACCATAAACTACAGCAGAGAACTGTAGCTGGATTAATCTCTCAGAAACCTGCAGTTTACTTTCATGGTGCCAGATGACAAAAAAAGAGTTAATGCCACTGATCCCTTGGCCCATGCACACATCTGAAAAGCACCTGTGTTTTCATCATTGAATTGCAAGGCCTCAATTTCTACACAAATCCAGTATATTCCACATATTAATCCAGTTCAATCTCTTAGTTTACTGCTAGCATGACTTGTATCTCAGCCTTAAGCTGGTTACTGAGGTTGATGTAAGGAAATACAACAAACACACGAAAGATCATTAATTTTCTAAGCTAATCATTAGAAGCAAATGTGAGAATAGTTTTTTGTTGTTGTTGTTCATTTGTTTTGTTTTGTTTTGATTACAGAGTCTCATTCTGTCACCTAGGCTGGAATGCAGTGGCGCGATCTCGGCTCACTGCAACCTCCGCCTGCTGGGTTCAAGCAATTCTCGTGCCTTGGCCTCCTGAGTAGCTGGACTACAGGCGCATGCCACCATGCCTGGCTGATTTTTTTTGTTTTTGTTTTTGTATTTTTAGTAGAGACAGGGTTTCACCATGTTGGCCACACTGGTTTCAAACTCTTGACCTCAGGTGATTCACCCGTCTCAGCCTGCCAAAGTGCTGGGACTACAGGCATGAGCTACGGAGCCTGTCCTTTTTGTTTGTTTGTTTTGTTTTGCTTTGTTTTTGAGATGGAGTCTTGCTGTGTTGCCCAGGCTGGAGTGCAGTAGCACAATCTTGGCTCACTGCACCTCTGTCTCCTGAGTTCAAGCAATTCTCCTGCCTCAGCCTCCTGAGTAGCTGGGATTACAGGTGTGTGCCACCACATCAGGCTAATTTTTGTGTTTTTAGTAGAGATGGGGTTTCACCATGTTGTCCAGGCTAGTTTTGAACTCCTGACCTCAAGTGATCCGCCTGCCTCAGCCTTCCAAAGTGCTGGGATTACAAGCATGAGCCACCATGCCAGCCAATAATCGTTTTTTTAAAAAACAAAAAGCCTATTCATATTTTGAGTACTTGACTTGGTACTGATATTTGAATACAAATATATTTAATATTCTTGGGATTGTCAATCATTTTAATAAAGTAATGTACTATTATAATACTTTGAAAAGATCTGAATCCTACAAATTGAAAAACTGTTTCCCTTAAAATCTAAATACATATCCCTTTTCCCTTCCAAAATAACCTCCTTCCTCCTTTTTTCTCCCTCCTTAATAAAATGAATAAAATTATCCATGAGAGACTGATGTAAACTGTGACCTAAGATTCTTCTCTCCTTGTGCTCTGCCTCAGGCCACATTATTTCAGGTCTGAAGAGAGTCTGAGATGATCCAATGATTCAGAAAACCTGCTTCTATCCTGCTAGCCAGAGAGCTGCTCATGGAAATAAGCATCTCTAGAGGAAAGCCTTGACTATCCGAAAGTCTTCCTTCTGGAACTGTCAAGCTCTGTCTAGAACAGCTCAAGATCGGGAAGTTCCCTGAAAACAAAGAAAGCAAACATAAAACCCTCGTTTTTGGCGGAAGGACTAGTCTCATTCTCTTTCTCTCTCTCAATCTCTCTGTCTGTCTCTCTCTCTTACACACACACACATACACACACACACACACACACACAAAACCATAAAAGTTCTAAAGATGAAAACTACAAGAGAGAACACCCAGTATTTTGTGATTTTTGTGACTCTGGGCAAATTTTGTATCTCTGGGCAAATTATTTACTTCACAGTGCCTTGGGTACTCATTTATAAAATGATATATAACCTCATGAATTTTGAGAAGGGCAGATGAGATGATCTATGTAAAGTGTTTAGGACAGCACCTGGCACATAGTAAGCAATCAAATAATAGATAGTATTGTCATTACCATCACTGTCATCATTATTATGTGATGGAATGGTAATGAACTCTAAGACGAGAGGGGCAGGGGCAAGAGACACTAGAAAGAAGAGATGGGAAAGAAAGATGAGAGGTTAATTTTGGCAGCTTGGTGGTTTTTAGGAATTGTACCAAACATAAACAGGCAGACTGGACGCAGACAGAAAGCAGGAGACAGCAGTTCTGCAGCAGGAGAAGTACATGCTCCCTTTACAGCAGCCCTGAGCAGTGCCAAGGGTTTCTCCTGTGCTGGGGCGGGAAGGTCAGCCTCTGTGTGCCATATCCAAGTGCTCTAAAGCAAAAGGCTATGTAAAGACAAGTCAAGGTCAGTGAGCTCTCTCCTGCTTCATCACAGCCTCAATGAGCATGTAGCTCACATCTTCAAACTATACTTTTATGTGTCTGTCTCCTTCCCCAGGCAGGTTTTCAAGGCCATGACCATCTCCTCATCATTCCTTTCTGTATTCCCTCCAGCGCAATGTCAAGCTCATAGTAGGTATGCAATAAATGAATGAATGAATTTTCTTAGAAACTCCTTTTCACGAAGAGATGTGACAGCTTTAAAGGAAGGGAGTACCCATCTCAGCCCCATGTCCGGGTCACCTGCATGGACAATGACTTCTTTAGTTCATCACCAACAACTAAATTTAAAAATGTTTATCTGGGCCATCACAGAGAATCTTAAATTATGTTTAGTATATACTCCCTAAAAAGACAGAAAAGGAGTAAAATGTAGTTTCATACCAGTATAATGGAATTTTGAAAGCTGTTTGCACTTGTATGATTGGCCCTAATCTGCCCCCCAAACTTGTGCTATTTATTTGTTTCAACAATCACTTTTGGGGAAACTGCTTAGTCCTCAACATTCCAGTAGGGACCAGAGATTCCAAAATGGGTAAGACAACTAGACTCTAATGTCCATTTCCTCACTTTCAAATAGAATCTAGGGATATTTACTGGTACCTCTAATCTTGCCCATCTAGAAAAAAAAATCAAGGTTTTTGTTTGCTTGTATGTTTTTGCTTAAACTTAAATCTTTGATTAGTTTGCCATAACAAAGAAATATTTAAGGGTGATGTCCTTAGACGGCCAAAGAAATTGAAATTATAAATATTATTCTCAGGTAGCACAAATCAATGCCCTTTTAACCTACCACATTTAAGAAAAAGGCACCTCAGGTGTCATATTGCTCTCAAGAAATGCACAAGACTTTTGGGAACTTCATTGATTTTGTAGCACTTGGCCAAAAACACATTCTGTGCCATCATCACTAAAGGAAAACAAAAAACAAGTAACTGAGAGAAGAGACCCAGGAGGGCAATACAAAGTCAGTTGAGTGACGGCCTCTCCCTTCTCATGTACCAGGATTCTACTGTCCTTGACGAGTTTGCTCGTTACTCTGGACTGAAGAGTCTTTCGACCACACCTACCATCATTTCTGGGACGTTTAATGGAGTTTGAGATAACAAAACATAAAAGTGAGGGCAAGATACTCTTCCTTAACCTTGATGCCCTTCTTCAGCCACTGAAAACTATTAAAGAACACATAGAGTTACAGGTTATGAGCTATTAAGGACCTCACAAATGACCTTTACCAGAAATGTAGCCTATTCTAAAATAATTATTTTATATCAGCCAATGTTCTCCATGTGAAGTAGCATTATTAGTGAACACGGTGTTCTTTCCTACAGCAAAAGGTACTTAGAGAAACAGACCACAGTGACAAGCTCAGAAGTAGACAACACAGGCAGGAAGACCATGCCTGAGGCTGACCACCAGAAGACAGCAGTGCAGCGTCAAGATGCATCAGCCAGCACCTCGTGGTGTTAACTAACACTCTCCAGCACATCGCATCTACATCTAGTCTGAGACATTAAAATTTGAAGTTTTTACCTGAATAGAGCACTAAAGGTGTGACTTGATGACACACTCTTTTATCAGAAAAAAGTATAACAGCATTAGGATAAATTGAGGATCTGACCACATTCTATTCTAAGGAGGCCTTTGCCCCAGCTCTGTGTCTCTGTGAGCCCTCCAGTGGGTGGCCCAGCTGTGGTGGTTGCATTCCTGCATATGACAAAGGTACAGCTGGCAAACTGCTTATTTTTTCTGAATCTGGGATGATATCCCATCACCTCTATTACATCACTGCCATTACCACCCCAGGAACAGGCCAATAGAAACAAAAGACATGCATTTTCTAATTCCAAGATCTCTCTGAAAATTTAAAAGAATTTTTAGAATCTAAATTAAAATCTAAATTTATAGGTTATTTTCTGGACCAAACCCCAAAACCTCTTACTTATTATTAATCAGCTTTTTCTATGCCCAGATTTTTATTTGTTTTATGCTTTTTTGAAAGAGGAAAAAAACTCACATAGTCATGTCCAATGGAAATCAGGATGACCCTACTGGCAGTTTTCAATGCATCAGAATATAATTAAAAATTTCAGTAAAAAATTTTACTTCTCATAAATTATCTCATTAATTTTCTAAGAGAAAGACAAATTAACATTCTTAAAGCACAAATTCTGTTGGGTCCTTCCTCTGGTCCCACATCCTCCATGACTCACTAATGCCTTTAGGATAAAGTCCAAGATATACCTGGATTTTCAAGCTAGACATGACTGAGGTCAAGGTTCCTAATTTTACAAATTAGAAAACTCACTGGGCATGGTGCCTCACTCCTGCAATCCCAACACTTTGGGAGGCTGAAGCGGGAGGGTCACTTGAGGCCAGGAGTTCTTGATCAGCCTGGGCAACATGGCAAGATCCCTTCTCTCTTTAAAAGAGAGAGAGAGAGAGAGACAGAGAGATAGACAGAGACAGAGACAGAGAGAGAACGAGAGAGAAAACTGAGGCAGAGTTTAGGCAACTTACTAGGGGTTCCCCAGGACCCAGCCCTGTTGACCTCCTGTTGCCTCTTCCTACTGCTTCGGGTAGCTAAGCAACCTCTTCAACACATCAGGTGGGTCTCAAAAACCACCCCTCTTCCTCAATATTCTGCTCATAGTGCCACTTCTCCATTTCTGCTTAAGCTATATTTTTCCAGGAGGAAGGCTATACACCACTCCATGCCTTCCTTCAATTTGCTCTCTTTCCTAAACTCTTACTACGAGAGTCAACTATTTCATATTTCTTAACCATCTCTCTCTAAATAGATACTAAGTGCTTTGAGGGCAGAAACCATCTCTTGTATTTGTCTCTCTTGCTATGCCGGGTGCCCTGTGAGGCAGAGAGCAGAAACTCAACAAATCCTCTTGAAAATGGTGAGCAGAGGGCTGTCTTTTTCTTCTGCATCTGCCACCTGCAGGTGGCATGTGCCACCACCCTGCCTAGAAGCCTCTCCTTTCACCTTTGCCTTAATAACTTAAGGTCTAGGTAAGTTGTTCTTCCCAAAAAGTCCCAGCACACCCCATAATTAACCCTTCATAGCCCTCATCATAGTGCAGGATATTCTTACTTCCTAATTACCTGTCTACTAGGTTCCTAAGTAAGGAATGCAAACTCCTTGAGAGGCACAGACATATGTTTCTTGTACCCTGTGGTATATCACCAGCTACTAACAGGGCTTAGCTCAGAACATGTGCTCAATAAATAAAATATAAATAAATGCCTCCAAAAGAAAGTTTTAACCCCTTCTCATGGAATTCAAGGCTTTCCATCCGTATTTCCATTCCCATCTAGCTTTCTATAGGCATCTTGCTCCAGCCAGTCTAGTCTCTAGCTACTAACCCCACTATGTACTTTCCTGTTCTCTGCTCAGTCTTCCCCTTAAATAGAAAGCCCTCCCCATTAATCTCTGTCTGTTATTCAAATTCTACCCAACCTTCCAGGTCCAGAACAAGTCCTATCACCTCTAAGAAATCTTGCTCCAGGCACTCAGATCTTCCCCTCCTCTAACGTCATCTGTGTGTGTCTATGTGGGCCATTCCTCACCTATCTGTGTTGCTACATGTCTATAATTGTCTGCAGTTATTTTTCCATCTCAGTCCAACCTGGCCCACAGGGAGTCCTCTTCCCTCTGAAGTTAGCATTTACTTCTAATTTAGGAAATAATTCTATATACAGCCTTGGCGCATCTTCACTGTTGTTCTATATTGTTAACTTGTATACATTGTCATTTATAAACGTTTTAAGGCAAGTCATAGTTTTGATGTCTTTGATTCTATTCAATTCTTTGCACAAAGTAGGAGATTAATAAACATTTCTCACCTGACATGTTGGTTAGAAAGCAAAAGTATGTAAGATGAGAAACCTACGTAAATTAGTAAAACAAAAAACAAAAAACAAAAAACAAACAAACAAAAAAAACTTCTACCAAAAGTGCAGCTGAAAATTTCTAATTATTAGAGGCTGTATAAAAAGGTCAAATGTTGAGAGTATAATTACACAAAGTAGTAATTATTCTCTGAATAAAGGTTATTTTTAAATAGAAACTTTTGTCCATATGATAAAAAATTATGAATACAAGAGGAAATTTAGTAGAAAAGGAGTAAAAAGGCAAAGAAAGAAAAAGATATACCCTAGACTGACATCCCAAGCCCTACCCCGAGATCACGAGGATTGGTCTGCAGCATCCACAATTGCATCAGTTGACTTCTATTACAAGTCTAGGTCATGGCTGAGCTAATGCCATGGCTCTACAAAGGCTTGACCAACAACTATCTGCACATGAACACTATAATTCTTCTTCTTCTTTTTTTTTTTTTTTTTTTTTGAGACAGAGTCTCGCTCCTGTTGCCCAGGCCAGAGTGCAATGGCATGATCTCGGCTTACTGCAACCTCCACCTCCCAGGTTCAAGTGATTCTCCTGCCTCAGCCTCCCAAGTAAATGGGATTACAGGCACCTGCCACCATGCCCAGCTAATTTTTGTATATTTAGTAGAGACAGGGTTTCGTCGTGTTGGCCAGGCTGGTCTTGAACTCCTGACCTCAGGCAATCCGCCTGCCTCAGCCTCCCAAAGTGCTGGGATTACAGGCGTGAGCCACTGCACCCGGCTGAACACTATAATTCTTCTGATGTTAGATGAACAGGACAGGGAAATCTATCTCTTTTACCTGGTTTGTAATAAACATTTTCTTACAATTACTTTTTGATGCACTGTATCTAACTATTTAGTTTTATTTATTTTATATTTCCCTGGATTCCCCCCCAAAATATGAATAGCAGCTGCTCTCGACCATAAATAACAATTTGAGAACACAAATACTCTGTTCAAGGTTCAGTAATTCAGGGTTCAGTAACCTAGCAACAGAATGTCAAGAGACCTCCTAATCTGTGCCCTCAATAGCCAAATACCTACCTACCTGGGCCTGTAGATCTGCTACTCAAGCCAGGTTTGGCTCATTACAAATAGATATTGGCCAATGAGGAAAAAAAAATCACAAAACGCTGGAGTCTTTTTGCGAAGTTTCAAGAACCAGAGTGTCACGGGATATAAATAGGAAGTATACTTGAAACCAGAGGCCACAAAGTTGCCAGTTAGGCTTTTGTCTTGGGAAAACCCAAATTAGCCAGCATCTTTAACCCTCTAACAACTAATGCCGAACATATGTTTTGTATGCCCTAGGCTGAATACACATTTTTAATGGAAATGAACAAATGTATTCATTACTAGGTATGTTCCATCAAATGAGGAAGACAGGAAGAAAGAAGGTGACACTTTGGTGTTTTGTTAACAAATTAACAAAAGGTGAATCTAAGGCATATTATAAGGAATAAAAACACTTTGGAGTTTTGTTAACAAATTAACAAAAGGTGAATCTCTAAGGCATATTATAAGGAATAAAAAAAAGACCCATGTCCTCCTCCCTATTATTTAATTTTGTTTGGTTTATCAGCTCATCCATCTCACTATAATGGACTCTGGTTTCTAATGGACATTTATAGTTAAGGGTCCTTCATTTTTTAAAAGAATATAGATATTTTACTGGTTTTCCTTCTCTACCCAATGGTGAAGGGCAGGACATAGGAAAGCAGCATAACAATGTTTTTTTTTTGTTTTTTTTTTTTTGTTTTTTTTTAAATCAACCATTCCAGCAGTGGCAAAAATAAATGAAACGTGGGAGGCTGTTTATTTGTACGTCAAAGAGAAAGTGAAATTCTCTATAAGGTGACATGATCATTTGTTTTCCCCAATGAAGCAAACAAATCAAATCGGAATAAAACAGGAGCCTACTCTCCATCATTCATGCTGTAATGAGTTCTTGCTAGATTAACCATTTTCCTTCCTTGTTATACTCATCCCCAAAAAAACAGATACACAATGACATCAACAAAACAGCTAAAGGTCATCAATCTACAAGACAGGAAATGCAGCAGCCAGACTTGGATCCTTTCTAAACATTGGCTGACTCCTGGCTCTGGTTCTGTAGTACAGGAAATGGGCTCACTGATAAGACACATCTTTTGGAGGCAGCAATGATCAGGAGCAGATTTATCAGTTGCAGTGTCCTAGGACATGGAGATCCCTAACCCGCCAAGGCTCTCAACATCGGGTGGCTGCCTATTTGGTATGCTTAAAACCAAAAATCTTGGACTCGTTGTATTTTGTGGTACTTCCCCCTCCAACTCAAGCACCCATTATTATAAGCTGAAAGCTGAACACCAACAACATTCTGTCAAGAAGACCAAAGACAGAGTGTGTGGAAGCACTGGGGAGCCCTTTCCTACTGGCATGAGAACAGTCCATTCAATGGACTAGGCCAACACACTACATAGAAGGAATGGGCCAGTTCAAAGCCTGGTTGGCTGAGACTCTGAGGTCCTAAGCAAGACTCAAGGGGTGTTCCTGGGTCCCAGGAGTGAGGTAAGGTGCTGATACTGACAATACTGCCTCCAGCAGTGGTGCTTAGAGTTGAAGATGATGGCAGGTTTCTCCATAGCTAGAGGCAAAAAAGGACACTTGTCCTCAACATCAAACAGTGATGGAAAGCTACAGAATTCAGAGCATCTGCTGTACCACAGGTAAAAAAACAACTGTCACTTTACCATTTGCCTTTCACACACATTGACTGTGTCTTATCTAGACTACTTAGAAGACACTACGGAGGCCAAGGCCGGAGGACTGATTGAACCCAGGAGTTTGAGACCAGCCTGGGCAACATAGTGAAACCCCATTTCTTAAAAAAAAAAAAAAAAAAAAAAAAAAAAAGGAAGAAGAGAAAAAAAAGATAGAAGAAAGAAAAAGAAGAAGAAGAAGACGACGACGACGACAACACCAGTAGCCCAACTCCAGATGCTCATCAAATCAATCCAGATGTACCATGCCCTGGCGAAGAGAAGCACTACCTTAGAAAGAGAGACAGTCACCCCATTTTTATTCCCTCCGCTTGAGAGTAGAAATGTTTAAGTAAACAGAAAAATCTATGCATATTGATGTATGTTCAATGCTATTTATAACATCTCCAGCCTTAGTACTTCTTGTTACTACATAAACAACTCAACTTCTATTGAATGTCTACTGAAGCTGCATTTTATTTGTGATGTAAACATTCATACAGGAATGACCTTCTCCTGACAATGGGAGCAGTTGCTCAAATGAGCAGGGCAAACAATGGCATTTGGGGGATTTACTGAATGGCTTTCCTCCTACCTCTTGCTGTTCCCTGCCCCCACTAAACTATTTCAGTCACCACCTACTAACAGGATTTTGAATTAAATCTGTGGCTAAATGTCTACAGAAAAACAGTGATGATTTCCAATCTGCCACGGAGGAACTGTGTGTTTCTCCCAGGGTGCTTGTTGGCTCAGCTAACCTTGGTGTGGAAGGAGCCCATGTATGGAGTCCCTGTGGGGAAGGCCCTGAAGAACAAGAGCTGGAGAGAAGTGGAGTGAAGGGAAACGGTGTGCTGAGCAGCTGTGGGAGGCTGAGGAAACTGGAAGCGGCCAGAGGAAAAGCGAGAGAAATAAAAACAGAAGCAAAGTGCATGGATGGATGCAAAAGCTTTTTGGGATGCTCTCCCTGCTAGCTCTGCTCAACCTCTTGCCTCAGCTCAAAGCACCTGGTTTCTAGGAAGCCTCTGTGGTCCATGTCCCTCCCAGGGCCTGCAGCTCTTTCCTGCACTTCCTACATCCTATCCTTACTGTCCTTTCAAGTGTCTCCTTTCCAACTAGACCATGAGTGACAAAAGCAGGGACTCTCTCTTATTCACTTTTTAAATAATCTACTCCCAACTCCTAGCACAGAAGGTGTTCAATGCATGTTTGCCAAAGTACAGATGAATCATAAAACTGTAAAAGATGGTCACAAACAGATACTGGCCAAAACAATTCTCAGCCAGCTTTGGGATCCTAAATCCACATACAGCACAGCAAACAGTAATAAATGTCTGTTATAAGAAAGTAAAGCCGGCCGGGCGCGGTGGCTCAAGGCCGGGCGCGGTGGCTCAAGCCTGTAATCCCAGCACTTTGGGAGGCCGAGACGGGCGGATCACGAGGTCAGGAGATCGAGACTATCCTGGCTAACACGGTGAAACCCCGTCTCTACTAAAATACAAAAAACTAGCTGGGCGAGATGGCGGGCGCCTGCAGTCCCAGCTATTCGGGAGGCTGAGGCAGGAGAATGGCGTGAACCCGGGAGACGGAGCTTGCAGTGAGCTGAGATCCGGCCACTGCACTCCAGCCTGGGTGACAGAGCGAGACTCCGTCTCAAAAAAAAAAAAAAAAAAAAAAGAAAGTAAAGCCATTCAGTCAGTGGGAAATAAAGAATGAGAGTTGCATGTAGTTTTTCTGAATATTCTGAGAGGCCAAATTGGGCGCTTTTCTAACTGGCATCAATTCCTCATGGGTACAAATTCAACACCTTGTACGCTTTGTTCTACAAGTGTTAAGGCAAATCTTAAAAGAGTCTGACTTACCCTTCACCCTCTCCAGGAACAACTTATACACTGGAAAAATATAGATTATTCTGTTTGAGTGATGAATTCCTTTGAATGTCAGGCTATTTACTAAATAAATTACTCTACAGACCACTTTCCTTCTATTCTTCTAGTAAAGATGGTAGAAGCGGACATGAAAAGTTTAGAACCCTGGAAAAGTCCCTGTAATGTCAGTGTTCCCCAGAAAGGGATCAAGATATGGAAAAAAAAAGTACTTCATAACAAACAGCAGAATGCAATCTAAATAACGTTTAAGTAGATATGATTACTACTGAGATATTGGTTTATGAAAAGACACACACAATTTCCCTCAACGAGTGGAAAAACATTTGAGGGAGTTACTTCTACAACACAGAAATTTAAAAATAAAGGTATAAATACTACCCTAATTTCTAGTCATTTAAATGTGCCACAAAATCATTTATTCAAGAGTTAATCACTCTTTTCAGAGTTTTACCATTCTATCATCATTTTGTTACTGAACACAAAGTTTAATGCCCCTTAACCTCTGAATTAGTCTAACTTTGATTTTTTAAAGTTTTTTTATGGCACATGTTTAGGAATGAATTAAAATTAACTTTGCTATGTCAAAATTTTGAAATCTTTAATGATAAGTGGCAACAAGCCAGATTATTGTAAAAGCCAGAGTTAGTATAAGTGAATGAAGAATGTTAAGTTGAAATACTTTTGGAGCTGTTTCAAATTATAGCTAAGTTGAAACCATATCCATTTACTATTCAGTACACATGTGCCAGGTATAATATATAGTTCTTATGGCTTCAAATGGTCTAGATATAGAAGTAAAGACATTAACTCCCTTAGATAAAAGTCCTTTTATTTAATTCCGTAAAGGGACCCAGCACAGACGAAAGAATAACTATGAGATTGTGACAAACCTTCTACCCCTACCTAGTATCTTTTGGTTGGACTCAAAAGAAGCAAATACTGCAGAAGATAAACAAAAGGGCAAACACCATTGGAACTATCTGTATCTTACATAATAAAATAGTAAGAACTTCCGCTACCGGGATCAGTTATCCAGCCCCTTAAATACCCGGTCCAAAGCTCTATAAGGGGAGGAAGGGAGTCACCTCAGTCACGAGTATCCTCCATACTTAGCACAGGACACTTAACATCACCTACAGAGCCAGAACGGGTCAGGCGAAGGAACCTAGGCTTTGGAGTCAGTTTGGGGTAGAATCGGGCTCTGCTATTTACCTAAAGTTAATTACTGTAAACCTCAGTTTCCTCTTAATACCATATACCTTACAGGATCATTTTGAGGATTTGAAACAATATCTACAAAGCAACTGCTAAGATGCCAAGCATGTAGTAGGAACTTACTTGAAGATATCTATCCTTATAAATAAGTGAATACTTATCAGGAAGTACACATGCCTTTAAATGATAAAATGGCTATTATTTCCTAAATGCTTTTTATACTTAGCTGTCACTCCCATAAAAATGCCTCAGGATACTCAAAGCTGATGCAATCTCACTTTCTCTTTATTTATGTTACAGCCCATAGCAAACCAGACTGAGGCAAGAGAATAGAGAAGCAAGCACACGGATAGCTGGCAAGATACCCATCAGAGAGGCACCAAAGAGCCAGGAGCAGATGCAAAAGCCCAGAATAGTCTGGAAAATGCAGTACAGAGACAGCAGCTTTCAATGACTGAGCCCCAAAACCAGTGTTCATATGAATAATCACAAAGAGGTCAGATTGCCTGCAGTAGACTGATTCTGCTTAAGAAGCCGAGAGAAATAGAATCTATGTAAATATATATATATATATATTTATATTCAACTAGTTAGTCTGGACTCCCTCCAGCTGGAATCCACGTCTTTTCCCTTTAGGTTCTCATAGCATTTTGCTTGCCTCTCCACGACAGAGCTAAGCACAGTCTGCTTGATGACATTAGTCTATGCATCAGGAGAACACAAACCCCTTGAAAGCAGGTAACCAGTTTTACTCATCTTTGCTCGGTATTTGTTGAATATACATACCAATTTACTTTTCAAGATAACAGATGCAATTCTAGTCACTTCTATGTCTTCAACAAGTTCCTTCCTTTAAGAATTAAGTTAGAGGTCGGGCGCGGTAGCTCAAGTCTGTAATCCCAGCACTTTGGGAGGCCGAGACGGGCGGATCACGAGGTCAGGAGATTGAGACCATCCTGGCTAATACGGTGAAACCCCGTCTCTACTAAACAATACAAAAAACTAGCCAGGCGAGGTGGCGGGCGCCTGTAGTCCCAGCTACTCGGGAGGCTGAGGCAGGAGAATGGCGTAAACCCGGGAGGCGGAGCTTGCAGTGAGCTGAGATCCGGCCACTGCACTCCAGCCTGGGTGACAGAGCGAGACTCCGTCTCAAAAAAAAAAAAATAATAATAATTAAGTTAGAATACTCTGTAAGTATCTTCCTGGTTTATTGCTTACATAGCAACAGCATTTATGGATCGTTTATTTACAACTCTAAAATACTGGGGGCACTATTATCATAATTATAGGGCAAGAGATAATATCAAACCAAGAGATCACCATCACCTTCTCCAGAAATCCGCTTCAGATACATTCTTCTGCCTGGTTTGGTTTTATAACTCCCTAAAAGGTCAAACCATTTATTCATTTTTTTTGATCAACATATACTGCTGCTGTGGGTCCAGCATTATACTGAGCCCCCCCTGGAGACATCTAAGAACATATTATATGAAAGGTTTTGTCTTCAATGAAGTGACTGTCAGAGAGTAAAAGATGAGCAAGTAAGAAACTGCAATGCAATAAGGGAATTGATATAACTAGCAGGAAGCCAAGCATAGGAGACAAAGTTACAAAATGTGCCTGGATGGAGTAAAGAAAAATTGTGCAGAGAAGGGAGGATTTTAGTTGAGACTTGGCGAAAGTTAACATGAAAAATATCAAATGTGCTACCTGTGCTATTATAACTGCTTCTAAAGAGGAAGAGTGGAACTGTCTTTACCGTAAAAGAATATAAACATATCATAACCTTTCTGAAGGTCATTGAATTTCTATTTCATATTGCCTTTTTGCTGTTAGCTATGACAGTGAAATTACTTAACTTGGTTAATTAAAGAGGAAGTTAAATTTAAGGAAGAAGCACTGAAAAGAGATCAGATATCAACCTGACAACCCACAGCAAGGAAGAATCGAGTTTCAGCATATATACTCTTGTCAACCTTAAAATGAGATTCAGAAAATATAACTAAGCATAGAGTTGATTCAAGCACAAAGCTTGAGGACAGGTACACAGAAAACACAGACTCCAAAGGCATGGGGTCAGTGGTTCAAAATACAGAAGCTAAGGTTTCACTTATATAGGCAGAAACAGTTTTGGGAGCATGGCAACATTTTCCCTACGAGGCCGATATGTACATTGCAGTGATTTTATTAGTACAGCTTGCTACATTCCAAGGAAGGCTGTTTTAACATTCTGCGAGGAAGAGTAATGTCCTGAGAAGGTCTTACCTCTGGTGCCACTCAGTCATTCCTACTCATTTACAGGAAAAACCAGAAGTTGCAACTGTATACTCCCTTGACTCAAGCTACATAGCCACAATCCTCTCAAGGCTCAGAATCATTTAAAGTTCCAAAGGCTTAAAGTTTTAATGATTTAACACTCTACACCTATACACAGAGAATTATACAGTTTCTTGATGTGTTTCTAGGGGTTACTATCAAAAATTTAATAGTGAAAGCCAAACATGAATAATATTCATAATATCCCAAAGTCTGAATGTTATATATTCACCCATTCATGATCTCATTCAGCAGATATTTACTCAGGCCCAGTGTGAGCCACTCTAGATGTTGGAGCTATGATGGGAACAAGGAATGAAGTTGTCAGTGATTATGTGAAAGGTTATTTGAAATATCTTAATATTAGCAATCCCAGAAAGGTAATCATTGATGGCATTATTTTCATGCTGTCCTCAAAGGGAAAAAAACACCTGTAAGGGAGAATGAGAAAAGGAGAGTTCCTGATTTGGGGATGGGAGGAGGTTGCATGTCTCTTAGCTAGTTTCTAAGACTTTGTTTCTCACAGTGTAACCTGGGGACCAACAGGACTGGGATACACGTGGGATCTTTTTAGGAATGCAGAATCTCAGCCCTACCCCAGACAGCAGAATCTGCAATTCTAACAAGATCCCAAGTGATTCTTAGTGATTTGTATGCACATTGAAGTTTCAGAAATGTTGCTCTAATAGGTTTTATTTACAAGTTTAAACACAGGTCACCTTACATTTGTGGCAGAATCAAAACTGTAAGGCTCTTTCTGACTTTTAAGAGACTCAGGCTTTGAGAACTTGTTTTTGATAGTTGGAACAGCAAAACAGCACTGCAACGGGAGTCCACAAATGAGCCTGAGTATGCTTATGCCATTTCTGAATGGCCTAAAGTGTTTATTCACTTTGGACGGAACTGATCCTCCTTAATAGATAAGGAGATCTACACAAAGAGCCAGTTTCTACGTAAGACAAATAATCTAAAGGAACCTGAAAAACCACCCGGGATCAGCTCTAAGTTCCACCTAGCCCAGTACTACGACAGTGGTGTTGAAAGTCTGGAGAGAGCCCATTTGCCCTTAAAAAATATTAGGTGATAAGGTTAAGGACAAATCTACAAATACCGTTGGTATCTTTAAAGGTAGAACATTGAGAAATTCAGAATTCAGGTATCAGAATAGTTGTATTATTAGACATACATGACACATCACACATCATTAAACTCTAATTTCTCCTTTCCAAATCCAGACTGTTTTGGAAAAAGGGTGTAATTAACTAATTTGAAATGACCTATGTAAAGGAAATATATTTACTGCCCCCTAATCCCGCCAAAAAGTGCAATGTCTGAGAGTAGTTTGCATTTGCTTGGAATCAGTCACTTAAAATTTGTAAGTAATTTAGAAAAAACACATTGCGATACTGGATATCTTTTGAAGGACCTCATCTCTTCCACACGCTCTTTACTAGTGGGTTATGTTGCCCACTGCTGTTGGACCTACCATTATATTTACCTGTAAGTATCATGAAAGGAAAACAAAATCTCGGGGCTCCAAACTCATTATGCCAATGGGAAAAGTTAAACTTGCAAGCTGAATCACGCAAAAAAACTGCCTTTCTTTTCACTCCTGAATAGAGTGATACAAAGCAGCATACCTCCCTAAGGGGTCTCTCTCACAATTCGCTCCCAAGAAAATTCCTTGTGGGTCCCAAGATCTTTACCCTCAAACAGAGTTCTGTTGAATTTCATCCTGACAATGTAAATTAACAGCTTGTCTTCACAGGTATGAGACAAGGACAAGACTAGAAGTCATCCTCTATGTTGACTTTATTATAAAAACGCAGATTCGCTGAGCCTGAGACAAATACATAATTGATTGTCCCCCTTTCCCCCTTCTTTTCACATGTAACATGTGGATTCAGTGAGCTCTAGTCAAAGCCTCACAAGAATGTGACTGTGCCCTCCTCTCTCTTTTCTTACGGCCTGCTTTTCCTCCTTTAAATAGCTATATTAATCCATTCTCGCACTGCTATAAAGAAACACCTAAGACTGGGTAATTTATAAAGAAAACAGGTTGAATTGGCTCACAGTTCCACAGGCTGCACAGGAAGCATGATGCTAGCACATGCCCAGCTTCTAGGGAGGCCTCAGGAAACTTACAACTATGGTAGAAGGCGAAGGGGGAGCCAGCATGTCCTAGAAGGCAGGAACAGGAGCAAGAGAGAGGGGAGGTGCCACATAGTTTTAAACAACCAGACCTCATGAGAACTCTACCACAAGAAAGGCAACAGGGGATGGTACTGAAACATTCATGAGAAATCCAACCCCATGATCCAATCACCTCCCACCAGGCCCCACCTCCAACATTGGGGACCACAATTTGACATGAGATTTGGTGGGGACACAGAGCCAAACCATATCAGTATTGAAGACCTCAAAATCTTCTTGGAAAACGTACGGGCCACAGATCCTACTGTGGCTTATGTCCCTTTAGCCCAGGCACGTCCTCAACCTTGGCAAAATAAACATCTAAGTTCATTGCGACTCACCTCAGTCATTTTCTTTGGTTTCACGGTATCTTTAACTATAATTACTGATTCTATTTACATATACCTTGATAAGAGATTATCTATACAAAATAATAAGTTCCTAATCTACTCAACCATATCATATTGAAAAATATAAAATATAGCAAAACTTGAAATATTGTTATCCTTTCCTTTGATTCTCAGTTTCCCTAACTGGATAAGGATTAAGGTGTTTTTTTTTTTTTTTTTTTTTTTTTGAGACGGAGTCTCGCTCTGTCGCCCAGGCTGGAGTGCAGTGGCTGGATCTCAGCTCACTGCAAGCTCTGCCTCCCGGGTTTACGCCACTGTCCTGCCTCAGCCTCCCGTGTAGCTGGGACTACAGGCGCCCGCCACCTCACCCAGCTAGTTTTTTGTATTTTTTAGTAGAGACGAGGTTTCACTGTGTTAGCCAGGATGGTCTCGATCTCCTGACCTCGTGATCTGCCCGTCTCGGCCTCCCAAAGTGCTGGGATTACAGGCTTGAGCCACCACACCCGGCCAAGGATTAAGTTTTAAACATACAAAGTTGCTTCTCCAAAAGTAAACAAAAGAAATCCATTGACTCTAGGTATTTGTTAGTGTTTTCCTCATGGGTCTGATGCCAATGATGTCTTCAGCACAAGGAACTCAGGGTTCCTACACAATTCCTATTAACCTTCTGTCCATACAATGCTTTGTTTCTTGCTTTCAACTTTAGAAACAAATTGAAATCAATCTCTCCAACAGCTGGAAAGAAAGAGTAAATATAATCTCGCTTCTCTTTCAGAGTTCACTTTTGAAACTATCAAAAGCACATTCTGGGCAAAGTAGAGACAGTAGCTTCATTCAATCTTACACGCTAACTCAAGCAGACAAAAGCTGTGAAATATCTGTCCCTTCACCTCTGAGGTTTCACACATAAAAACTAACAGCTATTTATTGAAGAACAAGTCAAACACAGCAGCTATAAGCAAATAACCTAATAAAAAAACAGTTTTGGTCTAGATATCTTCAGAGATTACAAACTAAAATAGGTGGCAGTATCAAGCAAGGTCAAGGCTTCAGAACAGAAGAGAGGATATTAACATCAGTATATTCAGCAAAATAATAAAAAGACAAAACATTAAAACACAGATCAATGTTTACATTGAGTAGCTTCCTTTAGGATAATGAAACACTCCTTTCCTGAGAAAGGCAGCGCTAGTAAAAATGTGTCACTAAATTGTATATTGTCAACATTTCAAACTAAAATTTTATGAAAAACACAGAAAGAATTGCAAAGCAAAAGGAGAACCGTCAGAACCGTCAGAAGCACTGCTTTCTGTTCAACCTGCACCTGGGGCAATGCTGCATTTACCTGGGACTGCACAGATGCAAATGTCTGAAGGCAAAGTCAGCCAGTTAATATTGCATTCTCCCTTCCGCTCAGAGAATCTCTGTAGAAGGAAATGGGGTTCAGTTCCTTAAAATAAGCTTGGCTGTAATATAACTCTGGTTTCCTCTCCCCAAAGTGATGTGGGCTGTAGTATGCATCATTTAGAGGCATTTCATGATATGCTTCTCAGCTAGAAGGTCTTCCTAGAAAGATCTGGTCAGTCAGCTTACTGTTTAGGAGAGAAATGTCCCTAGCTGAATTCAGACCAGTTGCCTCTGGAAGACATCAATCCTTTCAATAAAAGGTTTTATGCTTCTTTCTGACTCAAAGTTTTCTACTCATGATACCAGGGACAACTTTTAAGGCACAAACAATAGAGATGAAACAAAGCCACTAAAATTTTTAAAAACCTTAAAAATCTCTCATCAAACAGAGCCATTGACCAGATGCACTGTGAACAAGTACAAACTGTGGCCCTCCTACATGCAAACAATCAACGTGGTGGTTATGCCCTCTTCTTGCCACTTTGCCTCATATTACATGGGGCAAATATGACCTTATTTCATAAGCAGAAAAATAAAGAGCTCACTTCTGGCGCAATCTTTAATTCTGCTGTTTCTGACAAATACAACAGCATCCAGTTACCCACCTCCAGTTGTGACCCCACCTATGAGATATGAAGTGCATTCTCCCTTTGGACTAACAAAGAGTTGTTCTCACACTCACACCTGCAATGAAGAGAAACTGTGCTTTGCGCCCAGCCTGTGGGTACTCTAGAAACCAAAGTCTTTATAAAAGAAATAAGCCCTTCAAAGGAGACATGGTGGTCATACCGTCATCTTTCATTGCTCTCCTGCCAATCAGACCTTCTAGCTTATAAACAATAAATAAGCTCCTCACCAAAAGCTTCTTGTGACATTCTCATTAGGAACACATCTACATTGCACATGGACATGTCCAGGAGTTTAGGAAGCATTTCACACTACCAAGAAGGACATTTCATTTAAGGAGGCGGCTTTGGCTTGGACTTGTGATTTCAACGTCACAAAATTTTTCGCCTTCCAGGGAGAGCAAAAGATTAATTGGGGACTGAGGAGTGCTTTTATTCATCTCCAACAACAAACTAACATTTATTTCTAAAACCAAAATTATTTATAAAGGATATAATCACTCGATGCAGCATTTGCTCATTAAGTTTATAAACATGGAAAACTTGAGCTTTCAGATGCTTGTAATTTGCTAATGCCCTTTTTGTGAACTTGGAGCATAAGAAGCCTACAATGTGCAATATGCTCATTTGGGAGAAAATTCGGCAGTTAGCTTTTAACTCATTTGTTTTTGAGCATTCCAGGCAACTATGCCTAAGTCTTTAGAGAAATGTGTCTGTGTGTGTAGAATTCTTTAGGACTACAAAACACACTATTACAACTTGAAGGACAGGCTGAGATTAGAACAAATGTTCCAGATTGGGCCTGGAAGCTCATGCTTGTAATCCCAACATTCAGAGAGGCCGAGATGGGAGAATCACTTGAGGCCAGAAGTTCAAGACAAGCCTGGGCAACACAGTGAGACCCTGTCTCTACAAAAAAAAAAAAAAAATTTAATTTGCCAGGCATGATGATGTATGCCTGTAGTCCCAGCTACCTGAGAGAGCCTGAGGTGGAAGGGTTACTGGAGCCCAGGAGGTCGGGGCGTCAGTGAGCTATGATCGTGCCGTTGCACTCCAGCCTGGGAGACAGAGTGAGACCCTGTCCCTAAAAAATAAAACAAAAACAAAAAAAATGTTCCAAAGTGGGGTAAAAATATAAAATGGTTAAAAGAATAGACATGGCAATTATTTTTATGCGGTCCATTAAGAAAAATTATAGGTTTAAAAAGCAATTTTTAGCCCAGGCACAGTAGTTCATGCCTGTAATCCCAGCACTTTGGGAGGTCAAGGCAGACGAATCACCTGAGGTCAGGAGTTCGAGACCAGCCCGGCCAACATGGCAAAACCCCAACTCTACTAAAAAACACAAAAAATTAGCTGGGCGTGGTGACATGTGCCCGTAAACTAAGCTACTCAGGAAGCTAAGGTTGGAGAATCGCTTGAACCCAGGAGGCAGAAGTTGCAGTGAGCTGAGATTGCACCACTGCACTCCAGCCTGGGCGACAGAGGAAGATTCTGTCAGGAAAACAAACAAACAAACAAAAACACGCAATTTTTACACTGTTGGTGAATTCAGAGGTCACACGAAACTTATTTCTCCATCTTCATTTCTGATTTTAAAGAATAAAATAACTCATTAGTAACAAAAATAGGTTAGGTTCTCTCTTGTCCTTTATAAAGCCTTTCAGCCACATACATTTAATTAAGTACAATATTGATGTGGACATGGCAGAGGACAGGAAAATTAAAGCAAAAGAGGCAATTTGGCTATTTTGATAAACTTTATCTGGCTGTGTGTGTGTGTATATGTGCGTCTGTGTGTGTCTCGTGTACACTTTTGTGAATGCCACAACCTACAAGGTTGGTATCTTACTAGGAGTATCACCTCTGCTACCTGTCACCATACAGCTCACAGATTTCTCATTTTACCTATTAAAGCATTGTTGACATTCATTAAAATGCATACAGTATTGAGTAGATAGCTTATTCTATCATGAGTAGCCCTCCCTGATTTAGTGCTACAGCTGGTCAGGTGGCTGTCCAGACTCTGACTGGAGTCCAGAAAAGGACAGTGACTGGAGCGCTGTCTGGAGGAGCACCAGGTTCACAGGGCTCCTGAGAAGCCTGCACTCAATGTGGTGGCGTGCTCTCCACCTCTCTGACATGGAGAATCCCATAAAAGGTGCTTCTCTGATTGAAGCTTGAGTAACAAGCCCTTCATGCAAGTGCTCCACAAGGTGACCCCACACCTTCCCTCCATGACTGTATCAGGCACCCACCTACAACCTCACTGTCCTGCCTTCTAAGCAACTGACTCATAATGCCTGGAATTTAAGACACCACACACCCCAGTCTTACCATAAAAATACCTCACTCCGTCTTGTGTTCTGTCTGTTACCCATAACCTGCACATCAGGAAGGAGACTTTTCTGTGACTTCCAACATCCAATGCGAGCCTTCCTTTCCTAATTTCAGAACTAATAAAGCCAAGCACATACTGCCTTTTCTCTGCACCTGGCGTGGTGAGTGTTACCAAACACTGCAGGAAAGTGATATGGAGATACATGATCACACAACTGGACACAAACTCACAGGTGCTAATCCATAACTTATAAATATATTACATATAGGGATCTTAATTTTGACTGGTACTGTATGTATCATGCTGAGATCATAGACAAAGACTTTTCCAACCAAAACTGTTCTTGGAAGACTTAAATTGTATTTCCTGGAAAATGGGTCCACTATCAATAATTTAGTTCAGTGGTTCCTGACTATTAAGAAATCTAGTTAAATTTGATTTTCATTGCTAAAATACTAAAAAATAAATTAAAAGTTAAGTTTGGTCATCTTAATTCATTAAAAAATACATATATTTAGGCAGGAAAATTTGGAAGAAAGTAGTAGTATTTCAAATCTTTTATCACATACTTTGAAGTGATCACTAAGAAATGAGAGGAAGTAGAGGCACTTAGAACTTAGAAAGGGAGGGACTTAATAAGTTACCGAAGAAGAACTTCAGCTTGAAAACTCACTGCCCCTGGCTGCAACCATTCACTTCACACCTTTCCTCTCTTCAGGAAATGAGATCCAAGAGAAAAAGAAGCCCCGTGATCTCCCTGCTACTATTTCTTGGAAAGAGCCTGAGGTAGTATCTACACCTAGAGAAGGAAAAGAGTCTCTGGAGACCCAGGTCAGCATGCAGTCCACCACCACATGGTAAAAGCTCATGCCTGCAGTGCTAGGCAAAAGCTAGATATTGTCAAAGATGCTCTGATAGTCCTAACTGATTAGTTCACAGCCCTGCAAACAATTACAGGGCAATTAAAAGCAACAACAACAATCCTGAATGTCAGTACTTACAAATGTAGCACCCTAGGATTTCAGCAAATCCTCCATCAAGCTTCAGAGAGAAGGGTCATCCTTAAGACTTGAAAGATAAGCCAGAATGTGGTGGCCCACGCCTGTAATCCCAGCACTTTTGGAGGCTAAGGTAGGAGGATCACTTAAGGTCATGAGTTCGAGACCAGCCTGGCCAACATGGCAAAACCCTATCTCTACTAAAAATACAAAAATTAGCTGGGCATACTGATGTGTGCCTGTAATCCCAGTTACTTGGAGAACTGTTTGAACCTAGGGGGCAGAGGCTGCAGTGAGCCAAGATCCTGCCACTGCACTCCAGCCTGGGTGATAGAGCAAGACTCTGTCTCAAAAAAAAGGAAAAGACTTGAAAGATTAAGTGGTATTTCCCATGTTGTCAAGACAGAAGTGGGTAGGGTGCTGGTAAGGGATGGTGAGCTCTAGGTAGAATGAATGTATAAGCAAAGTCTAGGAGATTTGACAAATACATCATGCTGTAAATAGATCTGAGGAGAGAGTAAGGAAATGAGACCACTTAAGTGGACCAGGGTTGGATAATGAAGGGCCATACTAAGATATTATCAGCCACTGATGTCAGCAGAAATGTGAAATGACCAAGTTTTTTTGTTAGTGACATCATTCCCTCAAACAGAAGAGATGGGGATAGAGGCAAGGAAATCAATAAGAAGCTTTACAATGGAAGTCTAGTGACCAGGGGAGAGATGTCGAGGGTCTAAACTGAGACATTGTACCAAATAACAAGAGGACAGAAAAGGTATCATTTAAGAGGTAAAATTCCAAGAGTTTGATGAATATTTAGATGTAGATGTTTAGGTAAAGAAGAAAGTGAAATCTAGGCTAGTTCAGAGATATTTGACATGGAGAACAATTAGGTAAATAGTAAAACTGACACCCAAACATACTATCTTTGAGATGTTAAGTGGAGATAAAGAGTAGACGAATGAATAGGGCTGAAGCACAAGACAGAGTTGTGGACCAGAGATGTGATATCACACATGCAGAGAGAAGAAAAAGCCATGAAACATGATTATTCAGGACAGTGTGCAGTGAGGCTGTCTGTAACATTTTTGAATCATGGACACTTGGAAGGCTGGTAAAAGGTATTAACCTAACAACTAAAAAGTGCACATTTGCATTTGCAGACAAAGCACTATATTTCAGAGGAATGATAGATCCTCTGAAGCTCATCTCTGAACTCACAGGCCAAGAATGCTTAGTATAAAGCAAGACTAGGAGAGGGCTGAGGAAGGAGACAGCTAAGAAGCAGGGCACACAGAAGAAGAAACTGTAAGAACAGCCCAGAAAAATTAGAGTCTCTACAATGATTAGAAGCCACTCTATCTAGAAATGTTTGTGAAGTAATAGGCAGTACAGATAGACAGGACTGAGTCCCAAAGCAGAGAATTAATTTGTTGTTGTTGCTTTTTAATATTTTCTTATGGAAAATTTCAACATACTCAAAGTACAGAAAACAGTATAATGTAGTCTCTTACACCCATGACAAAACTTCAATTATCAACTCATCATTTCATCCCGAAATATCAGTACCTATCACCAAAAAAAAAAAAACATGAAAAAATCATAACCATACCACCACTATCACACCTTAAAAAATTAACAATAAGTCCTTAAAACCATCAAATATCTGATTAGTGTTCAACTTCCCCCAGTGGCCTCATATTTTTTCATATTGTTTTGTTTTTCACTCACGACCCAAGTAAGCTCCATACAGTGTAACTGGCTGACAAATGTCTTTAGTCTCTTCTGATCTACAGGTATCCGTTACACGTCTCCCTGTCTTTCTTTTCCCCTTGGTCATTTGTCCTGTAAAGTTCTGTTTGTTGTGGAACTTTGCTGATTGTATCATTGAAGTATCATTTAACATGTTCATTTAATTCTTCAATCCTGCAGATTGGCACTTGGATATAGTGATTTGATCAAATTCAGGTTCAATATTTTGGCAAGAATAATTTATAGGGAGTGTTGAGTTCAACCAGAAGACACAAAAGTAGGATTTCTTAAAAGATAGAGCTGACAAATCATACCTGCCACTTGGGAAAGAAGCCAGTGAAAAAGGTGAGCCTGAAGAATAGGAAAAGGAATAGAAATAAAATACAGTAGATAGTAAGAAGAGAGACAGAAAAATATAAAAAGTGACTGTACACTCTACTCTGAAGCATCAAGCTCTGGAACCAATTCAAGCAGCCCTGAGCATCTCTCGATAGCATGTGAGATAGTAACTGACATCCATTGCAATAATCCTAAAGGCATGAAGAAGAAAAGACTAAAGTGCTTTGCATTTACTTTGATCCAAAGTGTGAAGCATTTCCTGAATTCTAAAGTCTATCATTAAAAGTCTATCTGTGTTTAAAGAGTTAATCTCCCAAGAATATTCACAGGAGTTTCTACCATATCACCCATATGGGTAACTATTTTGTCCTCTAAACATAGTGTCCATACAATCACATCCTTCTACTTGGCAAGGGAAATATTTAGCCAATAATATTATATTAATGTAATTGTTATGATAAAATGGTAATAAAGAGAGAGAGATCTAAGGTTATGATTATGCCCTTTTAATTGATCTTCACCATTATCCTTATGTAATTTTTTTTTCATGGGAACTAAAACTTTCATTTTACAAAATGCACCTATGAGAAACATAAGGCTCTGCTAACTAATGCCCTCTTAAGGGCCACACGCATTCCATTAACCAGCCCTCTCCAGAAAATCTGTCTCATTGTCTTTGGCTCTTCTCGTGTCCCTGCCTCAAAAGAAAAAAATTAATTTAAATATCTACAGCAAGTTTGTTCCAATGCATTGAGTGTTCCTGTGAACTATAATTACCCTTTCGTTAGCAACAAACTCCAGCTCTAAAAACAAAGCATGTTTTAATTTAAAGTGTAGTCAAATCAGGTAAAAAAAAAAAAAAAAAAAAAAGTCTGGAAAATTAATAGTTTTTTCCTTTTTGGAGGGTTTGGGGGAGGCAAAAAGTGGAAAGTTTAATAGAAGAAAGGAGAGAGGAGAGCAGCTCCTTGCGAGACAGAGAGAGAGAGAGAGAGACCTCTGAAAAAAGGGCATGGTTTTACATTATAACATTTTATATTCTAAAAACTTTCTCTGAAAACATGTCTGATTTTAATACATTTATAAACACATCTGTGAGGTGACTTTACTAGAATGAATGGACAAGTCATAAGTCAGTGACAGCTTCCCACATGCCAGTATGGAAACTAATGGCAGTCCTCTGCAAAGTGTAAAAAATAAGGGCAACATATTAAGTTTTTCATGAAGCTTTACTCATCCACCGAGGCCCAACTCAAACATTGTCTCTACCGAGAGGTCTGTGTACACTCCATGAAAGCAGTAATCCATCCACCATCTTGCTATTTTCCCATATTGCATTACATATAATATTATAGCACAAGTCAGACTACACATGACCATAGTCCTCTTTTGATCTCCCTAGAGGACCATGTACCTCTGTACTTAGTACCTCCTAAGTAGTTAAGTACCTCTGTACTTAGCACAAACTCCTACTTGGTACTTATCACGGGTTCATTGAATGCTTGAAAATAGCACTTTTTTTCACTTTACTCACAACAGTCTTGTGAGATGGACAGAAGGATATACATTATATATTCATTTTTACATAAAGGAAGTAGGTCCAAATTAACATAACTTCCCAAAGTCTGACAGATAGTAAGTACGCACCCTGAAACCCAATTGTATTAGTCCATTTTCATGCTGCTGGTAAAGATATACCCAAGACTGGGAAGAAAAGGAGGTTTAATTGGACTTACAGTTCCATATGGCTGGGGAGGCCTCAGAATAATGGTGGGAAGTGAAAGGCACTTCTTACATGGTGACAGCAAGAGAAAATGAGGAAGATGCAAAAGCGGAAACCCCGATAAAACCATCAGATCTCATGAGATGTATTCACTACCACGAGAACAGTATGGGGGAAACTGCCCCCATGATTCAAATTATCTCCCACCGGGTCCATCCCACAACACATGGGAAGTATGGGAGTACAATTCAAGATGAGATTTGGGTGGGGACACAGCCAACCCCTATCACCAGTTCATTTTGAGAATCAGTGGGTGAGAAGATCAATGAACCAAGGTAGTTACTGTATAAAGCCAGGGATAAGAGGCAAAGGAAGAAAACATTTAAAATCTTCCTTTGCAGAGGCTGACAATTAGGTCCTGGGATCTCTTTCCAGACTGTCACATTCATTGGGAGGCAAAATCTTCCATGGAGACACAGGTTACACAAATTGAAATGAAAGGGATTTTAGGAGGCTGTATTCCCCCTAAGGCAATAATATTTTAATTGAAAGAATTTTCAATGACCGGCTCATTCTCAAAGGCCATGATTGGCTTCTGGTTGCTATGGAAAACATTGCCCTCATATACCACCTGTCGTGGGATTGAGCCTTCTTACCTCCTCCCCAGCAGGGACAGGAGGCTCTAAATAGTGCAATCCAGTGTACTTCAGGATTTGCTTGGTATCCAGTGCCTGAGGACCCCATTTCAGGGACTCCACACCAACGGGATCTTGGCCTGTCACCATTTCTGCAGCTCTATCCTTCCCTTCCCTCTGGTTAAGGGGAAGTTCAGTACTGTCCCTGCAGGCTTGGGGGAGGATGGGATGTGAATCCTAAAGAAATAAATCACCAACAATGTAATGACTGGAGGAAATAACCTGCAATGAAGAACTTTCCCAGTGCCCCTTAAATAACACCAAGTAGACAAACCTATTTTATCTTGTACAGGTATTATGTTTAAAATGAAATTTTCTTTTCAGGGTTCCAGGAGCCCACAACAGGGCATATGTTCTTGATGAATGCTAGAGGAGATGAAGTCTCCTTCTGAGAGAGAAGGGAGGAAAGTTAACATGGTATTTATAGACTTGTTAGCCAGTGGAATATAAAATCTGGCATCTAGTGGAGAACAACACTTGGATTTAAAACCACATAACTAACCACCTCAGAATAGCGATTGTACGCCCAGTTCCAAACAGCGAAAAGCAGGTTGGGTGAGATCTTACATTACA
Organism: Piliocolobus tephrosceles; assembly: GCF_002776525.5. Taxonomy (NCBI): domain Eukaryota; kingdom Metazoa; phylum Chordata; class Mammalia; order Primates; family Cercopithecidae; genus Piliocolobus; species Piliocolobus tephrosceles. The sequence continues at coordinate 41,129,432 of NC_045434.1, read as the reverse complement.
TGTTAATAATCTCACCCGGAGCTCTTTATGCAAGGCACAGAGGAAGAGTCCACAGAAATAAAATAAATTTGCATGCAAGGAGTAGAAATGCTAAGTATATGGTGAAAGGATTTTGCACCTAAACCACAGGGAAGAGCCTGGAAGCAGAGGAACTCCCTTTGTGAAAATGCACAGCACAATTCTTTATTTAGCTGCTTTGGTCACCTTTTCTTCACATTCAAAACTCAGCACATTATTATTGTTATTACTGACTTCACAACTATAATGCTTCATAGAAAGTTGGACAAGAAGAATGCAGCAGAGATCAAATAAATTGTCGCACAATGTTAAATTATTTCAAATGCTGATGATCTCAGTACTAAATTCTGAATCACCGGCAACAATCACAGAGAGCACCGAACCATCCAATTCACACATTAATGTATATTAATCACTGCCTGACATGTTCCTTTGATCTAGAATTTTTTATATATATATAAATAGTTTTATTCAGCACAGAATGTATCCAGGAAGATGGAGATAAAGATTATAGAAGAATAAGAACTTTAGTCTTAACAATCAAGAAAGTGAGTTGAGATCCTCAGAGTATTGCTAGATCTAATCAAAATCATGACCCAGAGAGCAAAAATAACTTTCTCAATCACTCAGATCATAAGATTAGAGCCAAACTGATACATGCCATGGGGAAACTAATGTCCAATATTAAGTAAAGCTCTCTAATAATTCTAGGCCCCACATCTGCCTGTTCTAAAAGACAGGCAACAGGCCAACTGAAGGGAGGGGTTCATCATCACTGTGAAGGTCAATTAGAGCTGGACATTTTATAGACGTCACTTTTCACGTAATCTTTATTATAATCCTGTGTTAAATATTATCCACGTTGTGCAGATAAGGAGATGCAAACTCAGAGGGGCAAAGTGACATAACAAAGGCCATTTTACTAGTAGAATCAGAACTTGCTCTAAGTCTGTCTGATCTTGAAGTCTGTCTGATCCTTCCCAACTTGGATTCTATGATCATGATGATTGTTATGAACAACTACAATTTTATTGGATGTTATTATATTATGTGCAAGGTCTAACCAACGTACATACATTGTCCCATTTAATATAACCATTGCCATATGACATATTATTTACATTTTACAGATGAATACACTCATATTAGAAGGGATTAATGGTCTGCAAGGTCATCCAAGGATAGAGGAAAAGTCAGGATTTGAATCAAGTTTCTTTTGACTTGAAAATCCATGATACACTTTATTACCAGGCTGTTCCATTCACTGACTACAACATAACTAAATGGAATCCAAGGTTTGCTGTGACATTTACTAATATCACTCACAATTTTACCAGTGAATATCAAGCCCTAGAAACATCAATACCTGCTAAACAGGAAACACTTGCAAAATGGGCCCACACATTTCTTTAATTATTGTCAAATATTCTGACATGCTTCTAAACCAGATTTAAAAATTTAAGATTATCTTAGGTTTATAGCAGCTTTAAATACACAAATAAATTTTCAATCAACTTAGAATTGTAAATTTACTATGCAGTACTAGCTGGCAGTGTAAACACAGTGGTTAGGATTACTAGTTCTGCCTACTCATCTATAAAATGGAGATGACACAACATACCTCATGGGACTGTGGTACGAGCCTTAAATGAAGTCATGTATGTGCTTAGTTGCACATAATAATCACACATTATAATAATCACTCAGCATTGCTACTGCCCTCCTATTTTGGAATTGGATTTAAAAGCAAAAATGTTCCCTTAGGTTGAGTAAGAATACAAGGACTAACAAACTAGTGAATGAATCCGAATTGTGTCATGACTGGGAATCAGGATTTGGGGGCAGATCTGATACCCGATTTCTGGACAAACTAGGTCTTCCTCCCACCACCCCTTTTTGTAAAGAGGAAGATCAAAAGATTTAAAGCATCTCTCAGTGTAGGAAAAGTTTAAGAAAAGGGCTGTGGGAATTAGTTAATGGAGACAGAGAAGTAAAAGATACAGCATAGTTAAATAAGAAATGGGAGAAACAAGGTAACTTGCTAAAAGTAACTCAATCACAAAAACCAAGAGGAAGCTGCAAGGAGGTAAAAACGCCTATGTATGCTGGGAATGGAAATTTCCACTAACCAAAAGAGGATGTTTTCTGCTATCAGAAGACTTAGAATTTTAAGAGGGTACTTCTCCCCTGATGCCTCTCCAAAAGGAGTAGGTAGAATTTCAGTTTACTTCTAGGACGTTAGGTCAAACAAAAAACACCAAATAAGATCCTTCAGTTCAAAATACTGAATAAGGAGAACTTCTCTATCTTTGAGCTATCTTTGGTGTCAACATTCAAAAGGAAATGCAACCTTTCTAGGATCTGATTTTCTTGGAAAATGTAGAATCTGGCCAGCCTCTCAGCCAGGTCCCTTTAATTGGAAAAGGTAAGCCAGGTTTTCCTAATCATTTTTTAACATAAGTGCTGAATACATAACACATATTTTTAAGTGACATATATTTCACAGACTTTACAAACTCCTCCCTCTCTCCTCTGTCCTATAAGTATCAAAGATATTCCAAACTTACTATCTTACTTATTAGAATATTTGTGTTCAACTTCTTAGTAAATTTCTTTCAAAGGAGCTTTTAGAATCATTGGATTTCCTCAAGGCAAATATTTAGGTAGCATCCTCTAATATTAAAAAAAAAAAAAAAAAAAAAAAAAAGGCCAGGTGCAGTGGTTCACGCCTGTAATCCCAGCACTTTGGGAGGCCGAGGCAGGTGGATCACCTGAGGTCAGGGGTTTCAGATCAGCCTGACCAATATGATGAAACCCAGTCTCTACTAAAAATACAAACAACAACAACAACAACAAGATAGCCAGTGTAGGGCATGCGCCTGTAGTCCCAGCTACTTGGGAGGCTGAGAGAGGTGAATTGCTTGGACCCGGGAGGCAGAGGTTGCAGTGAGCTGAGATCATGCCACTGAACTACAGCCTGGGTGGCAGAGCAAGACTCCGTCTCCAAAAATAAATAAACAAATAAAAATTAATAATAATAATAAAGGAAATCAATATGTTTTCTGATGCTGTTCATCTTAAAGCAAGTCTCAATCACGCTAATTTCTACCAAAGCAATTAATATCTACTGTGGAGAAATCGGAAATCACTTCCTACCACCCTCTCCCAATAATCATTTAAAAATCCATCTTATTGGCTCCTCACTCTCAAAGGACAATGCCCTAATCAGAACTCAGAAAATAGAAACATGTCTAATACATATCTCAGTGTCTTTGGAAAAATTTATTGGCTACCAAGCTGAATTCTTATTTCATTTTAATTTTTTCCAAATTAACAACCACAAAAACCTAAATAAATCATTAGTTTCCTTTTTTTTTTTTTTTTGAGACGGAGTCTCGCTCTGTCACCCAGGCTGGAGTGCAGTGGCCGGATCTCAGCTCACTGCAAGCTCTGCCTCCCGGGTTTATGCCATTCTCCTGCTTCAGCCTCCCGAGTAGCTTGGACTACAGGTGCCCGCCACCTCGCCCGGCTAGATTTTTGTATTTTTTAGTACAGATGGGGTTTCACCGTGTTAGCCAGGATGGTCTCGATCTCCTGACCTCGTGATCCGCCTGTCTCAGCCTCCCAAAGTGCTGGGATTACAGGCTTGAGCCATCGCGCCCAGCCATTAGTTTCCATTTTTATGCCACTTTTCATACCATCTTTCTTTTGACCATCTTTGTAACTCCAAAACATAAGATAATAGCCCATATTGGTTTTGGTTTTTTAATAGAGAGTCTCCCTGTATTGCCCAGGGTGGTCTTGAACTCCTGAACTTTAGTGATCCTCCTGCCTCAGCCTCCCAAATTGCTGGGATTACAGGGGTGAGCCACTGCACCCAGCCACAATGTAGGTTGAGTGATTGATCTCAAGTACTTTACAAATTGTTGAATTGATCCCAAGTATTTAATAAATCTAGGCATTGTTAGACAGTATTTATTTAATGAAATTGCAAAGTCTCTCAAAAAATGTTCTCTCTGACTTCTCTGGTGTTGTATGTGTGGCTGTGTAGATTGTAAAAGGCTCCTATAGAGTGAGTCTGACGGAGTGATGTAGAGCAAGGGCCTTGGAGATAGATAGCCCTTGGGTAGTATCACATACCAGATGATTTCATTATCCTCACTGAACAGATGAGGAAACCAGGGTCTCAAGAGAGGAAGTAACCTGTTCAAGGTGAAACAGCCAATGAGTGGCAGAGCCAGGACCCAAACCCGAGCAGTGTGATTCCAGATCAGAGTGAACACACAAAAATAGGGACAGAAAAAGAACAGTTTTGTTTTGGTTTTTTATTTTTTTGAGACAGAGTCTTACTCTGTCACCCAGGCTGGAGTACAGTGGGACAATCTTGGCTCACTGCAACCTCCATCTCCCCGGTTCAACTGATTCTTCTGCCTCAGCCTCCCGAGTAGCTGGGATTATAGGCATGCACCACCACGCCCAGTCAGTTTTTATATTTTTAGTAGAGACGGATTTTCGCCATGTTGGCCAGGCTGATCTCAAACTCCTGACCTCAGGTGATTCACTTGCCTTGGCCTCCCAAAGTGCTGGGATTACAGGCGTGAGCCACTGTGCCCAGCCAAGAACAGTTTTTAATGACACATCTTTAATGCAACCCAATGACATATCTTTGGTTATCAATGACACTTAAGAAAGTAATCTCTGTGGTCACCTTCCACTGAGGAGATCTTTGTTGCATTTAAGGCAACCATATTTTCATGGGCTCTCTACCAGCTACAGAACTTCTCAAGGGTCTGAGGTTTTTAATTTAAGAAACACCAAAACATAGCTTCTACCCTCAAGGGGCATGGAACCTAGTGAGGAAGGCGATCTATCAGCAGAGCTACCCGCCGATGGATTTTCAGTGTGCCAACATTTTATTCCCTCTGTCCTGAAACAACACACTGGCCCAGCCCCAGACCTCAGTCCACGTCTGGCCTTGAGCAACCTTGTCTATTCACTCCAATGTGTCTTGCCAAGATGATCATTTTCTACATGGAGTGTGAGGTGAAAAGAGTCTGGAAACATTGCACTATGGAACTTGAGGGGGCTGAACAGTGAGAGGAGCCAGTCTGTCTTTCTGGTACCAAGTCATCCAGACAAAGCATTGCCAAAGAAGAAGGTACCACTGGACTTGCCTGGGTGATACAGACAAGCTGCAAGATCCCTTCCAACTCTCAAATTCCTGAAAGGGAATACAACTGGAGAATGAAACTTTTTTCTCAAAATAGCACCTCCTGAGGACTTTCAGGGCAATACAGAATTTGGAGTTGAGCTAAGTTCTATATTACCTTCATCAGGAATGAGAAGTCTGTTTTTGAGAGTTCTAGGAAGGTGAACTCTTCAGCCTCCTCTTTTTTTTTCTTTCACTAGGAAAAGTCCATTAAATCAGGGGACCCTGGTATTGGTCCATGGTCTGTTAGGAACCAAGCCACACAGCAGGTGAGCGGCGGGTGAGCAAAGCAAAGCTTCATCTGTATTTACAGCAGCTCCCCATCGCTCCCATTCCTGCCTGAGTTCTGCCTCCTGTCAGATGAGTGATGGCATTAGATTCTCATAGAAGTGCGAACCCTATTATGAATTTCACATGAGAGGGATCTAAGTTGTGTGCTACTTAGGAAAATCTAATACCTGATGATCTATCTCTGTCTTTCATCGCCCCCAGATGGGACCATCTAGTTGCAGGAAAACCAGCTCAGGGCTCCCCCTGATTCTACATTATAGTGAGTTATATAATTATTTCATTATCTATTACAATGTAATAATAATAGAAATAAAGTGCACCACAAACGTAATACATTTGACTCATCCCAAGACCACCGTTCATGGAAAAATTGTCTTCCATAAAACTGATCTCTGGTGCCAAAAAGGTTGAAGATCACTGCATTAAATGGTGTTACAGCTGGAGACTACACATAAATTCCTTCTGGACCCCACCCAGCAAGCACACAAACAACCTGACACCTCCACGCCTCCTGCCCACCTTGACCTTACTGCTGCGTACTACCTTTGCACTCAGGGTGTGACGCCAGGCAAAGAAAACAGATTCTCAGGTAAGATAGGAGCCAAACACAGAGAACAAGATGGGAGGAAAAACAAAGCGCCGAGGGAAGGTCTGGGTGGAACTTCGTATGAGAGAAAGATTTCCTGATCGATGGCTGTTGGCTTTGCTGAAACAAGAGGCTTGATTTTGTGTTTCAGGTCAATTTTCTGAGTTCATTTTGGAGTAAGCCTGATCTGAATGCCAACCTCTTTTTGTGCTTGCAGGATGATTTTGTTTCCAGAAATGAACAGTTGTTGAAATACAGGGTGGGTACGAGGGGGAGACAGAGAGAGGGAGCTAGATACTGAGAATCCTTTCGTGGTGAGATTCAAACATCTTAACCTTCTGAACAAAAAATGTCAAGAGGATTTCCTCACCCCACCCCACAGGCTCTCTTTCATCTAGTCTCCTTTTCTCTACCATGGACAGAAAAGGCCTTGGGTTGTCAACAATTCTTTTTTTCCTACCCTTCAGGGCTCAGCAAAAAGGTCAGATTCTCAGAGGGACCTTCAAAAGTACCCCCCAACCCACTGCTCAATCTCACTGCCCATTTGTTGACTTTACTGATATGCTTATCAGTATCTGAAATGATCATATGCCATCGTTTCTTTCCCTCATTATAGCTGTCACCTCTCTTAGAACAGATGTTCCATGAGACCAGGGACCTCCTGCCTTGTCTGCAGCCCAGCACAAAGCCCAATACCCCCCACAGGTAGGTGTTCAAAAGGTGTTTATTGAAAAAGGGAAAGCTGAAGGGGCAAGAGAAAGGGGGAAGTCCTAGGAAGGGGAGAGGGGAGTGAAAGGTTATTACCTTTATGTGTTCCAATAACTCCTCAGTCAATTCAGTGAGGAATAAGTGGCATAGTCAGGTCACATTTTTGTTTTCTCCTTCAGGGAAGCATGTTGCTATGTCAAGGGCTCCTGAGGGCTGGGCAGAACTGGGTTCCAATGCCACTCTGCTTTAGAAGTAGAGAAATGGCAACTTTGCATCGTGCTGAATGTGTCTTGTGGGCTGCCGACTTTGCACCACACCCTTCTACACACCCTTTGCAGGTACACTGTCCACTCTCCAAGCCGACCACTGCCAAATCTCCAAATCTCAAACACTTTCCCTGTTCTTCTTGACTAGTACCATAATGCACTTCATAAAGAAAAGGGGCCTATCATGGGGAGGGGGGAGGGGGGAGGGATTGCATTGGGGAGTTATACCTGATATAAATGATGAATTGATGGGTGCTGACGAGTTGATGGGTGCAGCACACCAACATGGCACAGGTATACATATGTAACAAACCTGCACGTCATGCACATGTACCCTAGAACTTAAAGTATAATAAAAAAAAAAAAAAAAGAAAGAAAACAGATGCCCTAAAACGAGAACTACTCCATCATCCCAATAATAATGTCGCCCTGCATCTATCCCATATACCCTACCTTCTTCCAACAAGTTGTAACACAAACTTGCCTTCTGCCAAGGCCAAGCTCCCCACTCCTTCTCATCTACCAAGGACTTCTCTTCTGCAATTTTCCCTTCTCCTGCATCCATCACCAGCATCTCCCTTTCTGTTGGATCATTTTCTCCCACATGTCTCATTCTCTTCTCCATGCACTCCTGTTGGGTTTTGGTCGCCACATGCTGCTGTCCTCACTAGTTTCACCATTCTGACCCCACAGCAATGGCAATGGCTGCTTCTTTGTCACATGTTACTCCACCTCCACCTCCATGCAACATTAGTTGCAACTGATCATTCCTCCTTCTGCTTAATTTTAGAAAAACATTTGTCCAGATTTCAGATTTTACCCTTCCCAAGGCTGAAAATTAGATTCCGGCCTTCCAATCACTTTCTTAGCTTAGCTACTGTGATACCACACTGTGCTAGTTTTCCTTTTGCCTCAGTTGGTTGTTCTTCCAGGCTCCTTTTCTGTGTCCTTCTCTTCTACTGGACTCCTCAAATTTGCAGTGCCTTGGAGCTCAGTCCTAGGCCAGTCTCTTGCTTCAAATACCATCTATACGCCAGGCGCAGTGGCTCATGCCTGGAATCCCAGCACTCTGGGAGGTCAAGGTGGGCAGATCATCTGAGGTCAGGAGTTCAAGATCAGCCTCACCAACATGGCCAAACCCCATCTCTGCTAAAAATACAAAAATTAGCTGGGCATGGTGCTGCATGTCTGTAATCCCAGATACTTGGGAGGATGAGGCAGGAGAATTGCTTGCATTTGGGAGGTGGAAGTTGCAATGAGCTGAGACTGTGCCACTACACTCCAGGCTGGGCAACAGCATGAGACTCCGTCTCAAAAGCAACAACAACAACAAAAAACAAATATCATTTATAAGTGAACGACTCTCAAATGTATCCTTTCATCCTGAAACATATCCCTGAGCTCAGTGCTGGAATGTCTAAATTCCAACAGAACTTAATATAGTCAAACCAGAGCTATGGACTGCCCTGCCTCAAAATCACTAAGCTTTCTTCATCCCAGTCAAGGCATCCAATGACAGAAGTGCAAACCCAGAAAACGGTTCTTGACTTTCCTCATACATCTCACCAGTAATGCTCTATACCCTACTTCCAAATATATTTTAATCCAACCAGCTCCCACCTTCTCCATTGCTCCAAACCTTATCCAAGCCATTATCCATCTCTCATGGCTCTATAGCAATAGCCACTACTGTAATAATGTAAGCAGGGAGAGTGATCTTTCTAAAGCTTAAATCAAATCATCCCACTCCCTGGCTCAAAACCCACCAAGAGTTTCCCAGTATCCATAGAATAAAATCCAAAAACTTTCAACAAACTCCTGCAAGGCCTTGCCTCCCTCTCTGACCTGAATTCCCTCCATTCTCCTTGCTCACGACGGCCCAGGAATGAAAGTCTTAGCTCTGTTCCTTAGACATGGCCAGTTCATTTCTAGGAATATCTTATGTGGGTTGCTCATCTCAACTCCTCCTCGGAACCCTTTCATAGGTGCCTTCCATCACCCTTCTCATCATTCAATTCTTAACCCAGTGCTGCCACTCACAGGGGCCCTTGAAGGTCCCAGAGCCACACTCTACCCCAGCACTCTACCATGCTGTCTTCTTCTGGCATTGCTCAGTTAGCTGAAATAATCTCATCCACTTACATGCATAAGTCTCCCCCAATCAAATCTAAGTTCCTAAAGGATAGAGTTTCTGCCTCTTTTGTCCAATGCTATTATCCTTAGTGTCTGAAACAGTGCCTAGCATGTACTTGGAGGCCAATACACAATTACCGACTGACCGAATGAATGAATGAATGACTTTGAGTCTCATTCCCTGCATCTTTGCGTGGAAGTAGCACCTACCTGATAGAGTAAAGTCAGGATCAGGTAATATACATCAAGTGCTTGACACCACAGAGACCCTTGGGGAATGCTCAGCAGACGCCTGGTATTAGCCTTAGCCACACTCATACTTTTACCCCAGTGTGTATTCAAGAATCATTGAATGCCTGCTGTATTCTGACACCATGCTAAGTGCTGGTTAAACAAAAATAAACAGGAAACCGTCCCCGTCATGAAAGTGCTCATGGTCTAGTGAAGGATGGGTATAGAGTCTGGAAAATAATTACAGTACACAAGGAGGAAGCCTGCTGGAGAATCAGGGGTTTTAAGATCCCTGGGAATGGAGCACTTTGTCTGCCGTTGGTGAGAAGTGGACAGCGATGCGCTCTTAGGGAAAGACTCTCAGAAGAAGTGATACTTAAAAATGTAAAGAAGGACTGGAATGTCTCAGGCATGGGAGAGAAACAGCTCATGTAAATGTTTCCAAGTATGAAATAGGGAAGCATTGTTCCTAAGATTGAAAGAGAGGAGAGGATTGGGGTCTGAGGGGAACTAAAGGTCAAGAGACCAAAACTATTTGGTCCAGTGTGGTAGCTGCTAGCTACGTGTAGCTTCTAAGCACATGAAATATGACTAGTGTCACATGCTGAAATAATATTTTTGATATACCGGATACAATAAAATATGTTGTTAAAACTAACTTCATCTGTTTATTTTTCTATTTTATAATGTGACAACTAAACAATTTTAAATTACATATGTGGCTTGCCTTACATTCCTGATGGACAGCAATGGTCTAGGAAGATAGGAAGAGACTGGTCATGAAAGGCTTTGCATATTGTATTAAGAAATTTGAATTTATTCCATAATCATTCTTTCTGTAGGTAATGGTAACAATTGGAAGCATCTATGTGTGCAAGTAACATGTTCAGATCTGTACTTTATAAAGACAGGCAAACAGATGACACTATGAATGCATGACACATTTTAAACCAGTCCTCTAGAAAGAAAAGATTCGGGAAGAAAGACTTCCGCATAGCCACTCCTCTCTGCCAGCCCAGAGAGCCCCAGTGCCACTGTTGGCACTCTGAGCAGAAGAAGGAAGAATTTTCCATGGCTAGGGTTTAAGAGCAGAGCAGGAAGGACTCTACCATTCTGCATACACACCCCACCCCATCTCTACAATCAGGGGAAAAGCTGCCAGACCTGCTACACCACTGAGGCCAATAGGGGATGGCCACAGCAGATGAAAAAGTCTATCCACCTATGTCTGGGGACAGCTCAGCAAAGAGAGCAATTTGTGGTTCCTCACTCTACAAACCTGAGAGGACAGTAGCATGTACCTCTTGGGTCTGACTTGGATACCACTGATCTTGAATTCTGGTGTCAAAAATTATGTGACTGAGGGTTTTTAAAAAAAGAAGATTCTAGAACTTGTCTCTTGTTATCAAATACAATAATAAAAGACAGCAAAAGTAAATTCTATGTTCTCTTTTCCTTCAATAAAGACAGCAAAAACAAAGCAGAGGAATCTTAAGGATTTTGCAAGCCTCCCATTTAGGAATTTAGCAAATATCTAAACTCACAAAACGCCTATAAATTTTGCAAGGACATGGGGTTGTATTTTTCCTTCTTCCTCACAGAGGCACCAGATCTTTATTCTTTTCCTTTTTGTTTTTTTAATACTTTAAGTACTGGGATACATGTGCAGAATGTGCAGGTTTATTACATAGGTATACATGTGCCATGGTGGTTTGCTGCACCCATCAACCCATCATCTACATTAGGTATTTCTCCTAATGCTATCCCTCCCCTAGCCCCTACCTACCCTGCAACAGGCCCTGGTATGTGATGCTCCCCTCCCTATGTCCATGTGTTCTCACTGTTCAACTCCTACTTACGAATGAGAACATGCAGTGTTTGGTTTTCTGTTCCTGTGTTAGTTTGCTGAGAATGATGGTTTCCAGCTTCATCCATGTCCCTGCAAAGGACATGAACTCATCCTTTTTTATGGTTGCATAGTATTCCATGCATATGTGCCACATTTTCTTTATCTAGTCTCTCACTGATGGGCACTTAGGTTGGTTCCAAGTCTTTCCTATTGTGAATAGTGCGGCAATAAACATACATGTACATTTAGAGTAGAATGATTTATAATCCTTTGGGTATACACCCAGTAATGAGATTGCTCAGTCAAATGGCTATTTCTGGTTCTAGATCCTTGAGGAATCGCCACACTGTCTTCCACAGTAGTTGAACTAATGTACACTCCCACCAACAGTGTGAAAGTGTTCCTATTTCTCCACATCCTCTCCGGCATCTGTTGTTTCCTGACTTTTTAATGATCGCCATTCTAACTGGCGTGAGATGGTATCTCATTGTGGTTTTGATTTGCATTTCACTAATGACCAGTGATGATGAGCTTTTTTTCATGTGTTTGTTTGCCACATAAATGTCTTATTTTGAGAAGTGTCTGTTCATATCCTTCGGCCACTTTTTGATGAGGTTTTTCTTATTCTCGTAAATTTGTTTAAGTTCCTTGTACATTCTGGATACTGGCCCTTTGTAAGATGGATAGATTGCAAAAATTTTCTTCCATTCTGTAGAGTGCCTGTTCACTATGATGGTAGTTTCTTCTGCTGTGCTGTGCAGAAGCTCTTTAATTTAATTAGATCCCATTTGTCAATTTTGGCTTTTGTTGCCATTGCTTTTGGTGTTTTAGTCATGAAGTCTCTGCCCATGCCTATGTCCTGAATGGTATTGCCTAGGTTTTCTTCTAGGGTTTTTATGGTTTTAGGTCTTATGTTTAAGTCTTTAATCCATCTTGAGTTAATTTGTGTATAAGGTATAAGGAAGGAGTCCAGTTTCAGTTTTCTGCATATGGCGAGCCAGTTTTCCCAATACCATTTATTAAATAGGGAATCCTGTCCTCATTGCTTGTTTTTGTCAGGTTTGTCAAAGATCAGATAGTTGTAGATGTGTGGTGTTATTTTTGAGGCCTCTGTTCTGTTCCATTGGCCTATGTTTTGGTACCAGTACCATGCTGTTTTGGTTACTGTAGCCTTGTAGTATAGTTTGAAATCAGGTAGTGTGATGCCTCCAGCTTTGTTCTTTTTGCTTAGGATTGTCTTGGCTATATGGACTCTTTTTTGGTTCCATATGAAATCAATGTGCAAAAATCACAAGCATTCCTTTATACCAATAATGGACAGAGAGCCAAATCATGAGTGAACACCCATTCACAATTGCTACAAAGAGAATAAAATACCTAGGAATACTACTTACAAGGGATGTGAAGGACTTCTTCAAGGAGAACTACAAACCACTGCTCAAGGAAATAAGAGAGGACACAAACAAATGGAAAAACATTCCATGCTCATGGATAGGAAGAATCAATATCATGAAAATGGCCATACTAATTTATAGATTCAATGCTATCCCCATCAAGCTACCATTGACTTTCTTCACAGAATTAGAAAAAAGCTACTTTAAACTTAATATGGAACCAGAGGCACCAGATCTTAAAAGAAGGAATGATGAATGGGTATAGTTATAAATATTCAAGGCTAATGAGAACCAAAGATGAAAAATCTGTAGAAGAATCTGGTATTTGGGGGCCAGATGCTGGTGTGTGCTTGAATTAACAGGTCCTGGCCTCATATAAATTACAGAGCTATCTTATCAGATAAGAAAAATTAAGCCCCAAAAGCACTCATAAATTCTATAAATTCAAATTTCACCAATTATATTTTAAAAGTCTGTTTTCAAAATGTAAGTAGCTACTAATGAAGATACAAATTGTACGTATGAACATTTTAAGGATTTTAATAGAATGGTTGTTTGTCATTTTATTAGTAGTTGTTGGAAAAGAAACATTAATACAAAGTCTTACAAATCATAAACTGTGCTGTTTGAAATCACACTCCTCATATCTGAGGAGGGGCTCAGAGAGGAGGAAAGTCACTGGCACATCAAACATTTAATGGCTGAAAAGTTTCTGACCATCTGATAGACACTTTTGTGCAGTATTATTACCTCTACTGATACATTCTCAATATCACAGATCATAGACAGAGGCTACCTAGAGTTGCCAGGTTTAGCTTAAAAAAAATAGGCTTCCCAGTTAAATGTGAATTTCAGATAAACAATGGTTTTTGTTTTGTTTTGTTTTGTTTTGTTTTTTGAGATGGAGTCTCTCTCTGTCGCCCAGGCTGGAGTGCAGTGGGGTACACTCCAAGCACTCCAAGTTGCAAGGGGGCTCACTGCAAGCTCCACCTCCAGGGTTCACGCCATTCTCCTGTCTCAGCCTCCCGAGTAGCTGGGTCTACAGGCACCCGCCACCTTGCCTGGCTAATTTTGTTTTTGTATTTTTAGTAGAGATGGGGTTTCATCGTGTTAGCCAGGATGGTCTCAATCTTCTGACCTCGTGATCCGCCTACCTCAGCCTCCCAAAGTGCTGGGATTACAGGCGTGAGCCACCGTGCCCAGCCAAACAATGGATTATTTTTAGTATAAGTGTGTCCCAAAGTATATCACATGGGATATACTTATCCTAAAAGTTATTTGTTAAAAATATTATAAGTAAAATAATATTTGTATTTTTAGTATATTGTATATTACCTGGCAAACCAAACACTGTCTTGTGGTTATGCTATTAAGCTGCTGGAACATTTCAACTGAATCTTAGAACAACAGATCCCTCTAAGTACCTTGAGTTGCCCTCACACCAAAATCCAGTAATTCTTTTATGCCAGATGGTGCCAAATGTGACTAAGCAGACACTTCAACACAACATCCACAGTGTCCATGGAAACACGTTCAAAAACTGTCTGCCTGCTTTCCAAAATTAATTTAGAATCATACAATCACAGAATTTTAGAATTAGAGACTTGCATAGATTCTTTTTTTTTTAAGAAAAAAATTATGTCATTTGCAAACGACATAATTTACAAATGATGCAAAGACCTTTCCCACAACCAGTTACCCATGTGGGGTTAAGGAAGGTGTCATGAACTCCATGCTGAACTAGAAGATACCCAAGAAGACACCAGGGCCTCTCCATCCCCAGAATCTATTTATTCTTTCAATGCTAACGACGTGCTGAGGGCCATCTCTACAAGTGGTGCTATAAATAGAAAAGAGATGGACTATGCCCTCCTCTAGGACCAAATTGCTGTTGAATTCATCTGAGTAATCAAAGTGTGTAGCACTCAGTGGGCACTTAATGGATGTTTGGTGAATAAATGAGTGACTGAGTGTGTTGTCTGGAGTCAATGAGACAAAAAGTGTGTTGGACTGGGTTCGGGGGTGGGGGCAGGGGTAGGATCAGATGGGGAAAACTGTACAAGGAAGGTAAGCCAGGGGGCAGGGTGACCACAGCCCCTGCCCTGAGTCCATTTTCCTGACCAGATCCTTTTGTTTGGCACATCCTTAATAACAATGCAGAGATGTCATCACTCCCTGCATTTGGGTCCTCAGAAAAGCAATGAGATCTCAGCCCAGGTTCAGATCAGATCCAGCTTCTTTCCCTGTCTGGGCCCATTTTATCCACCAGGGGCACAAGCACAGGCCAGTGTGCCACAGACTTTTCACAGACCTATGGAAACATCCTAGACCCAAGGAAAACATAATTAGCTCTAAGATACAAAAGTAAATCAGAACTATGAAAATTTACAAGTGTTTGCTTAAATGTCTGCAAAGTATTACTTTAAGATCAATAATCAACTGCAACCTGATGTTTGTATCATTAAGTATAAGTCACATTTAATGCAGGATGTAGGTATATTTTGTTAATTCTGATACAACATGAAGTGTGACCAGTCCCTTTCATATTCTTTCTCTCTCCCATCTGAAGCTGCTCTAATCACAATGCAAATTACCTGGTAGACCACTTCTTGCAATATTTAGAAAAAGAATTATTTCTTCTGGTCCCTCCCTGCCTCCTATCCTCTTCCTCTTCTCAGCTGTTCATTGAAGTAATGCCCTGATGTTAAGCGTTTTTTCCATGCAGCACATTTGTTTACCTGCAAAGTTTCATACTGTCCCTTACACAATGATATACCATGTGGGAGAGCTTAAGAATTCAATGTAGATCTTCCGGAAAATGTTCCAATAGTTGACAAATGGGAAAAGGCACAAATATTTAAAATGGCTCACTTTCAAAGATTATGCACTATACATAAATTACCGTGTTCAGGAAGGTACTGATATCTCACAACACCCACTGAAGTGGGGTCTATTATCATCCTCATTTAATAGACAAGGAAACAGGACTCAGAGGGCTTAAGTATCTTGCCCAAGGTCATACAGCTGAACTAGTATAAAATTGAGCAACCTGATCTTATTTTAGATAAGTCATTGAGTGCTCCAGCCCTGGAGTCCAGTGGACATAAGGCCCTTACCTAAGTCATAAGGTCCTTACCGTGGTTCAGACCTGTAAGAATGTCAGGATGGCCATGTCCAAAATGAGCTAAGACTACAGGAAAGTGGGTGGAGGGTGGGAGGAGAAGAAAGATAACCAAACAGATTTTTCCAAGCAAGGGTGATGGCAAAGATGGAAAAGGTAAGATGTGAATGCCTGAAATTGAAGGCAGAGTTACTTCAACCTATATTTTGGAGCTGGAGGGTCACTAGGTCAAGAAGTGCAGCTTCCTATTGCCCAGAGCTGAAGGGAGACATCAGTTTCATTCATTTCAACAGCATCATTTGACAGATGGGTGCTCAAAGCCAAGAAAGGTTCAATAACCTGTCCAAGATCACCCAGCTGAAGAGAATTCCAGGGACCCAGATTCCACTGTAGTGCTCACTTCTTTCCTACCTCTAACTGTCTCACTGGTCTTGAAAGTGAGAAGGGAAAGGCAAAAAACACTGGGAAAAAAAAAAGCAATCCAGGACAGTTCCTGACCAAGCCTCTCTGAGAAATCTTCAGGGCTCCACAGAGTAAGAGAAGCTCATACAAACAAACGGAGACATGTCAGATTTCTTTTTTTTTTTTTTTTTTTTGAGACGGAGTCTCGCTCTGTCACCCAGGCTGGAGTGCAGTGGCCGGATCTCAGCTCACTGCAAGCTCCGCCGCCCGGGTTTACGCCATTCTCCTGCCTCAGCCTCCCGAGTAGCTGGGACTACAGGCGCCCGCCACCTCGCCCGGCTAGTTTTTTGTATTTTTTAGTAGAGACGGGGTTTCACCGTATTAGCCAGGATGGTCTTGATCTCCTGACCTCGTGATCCACCCGTCTCGGCCTCCCAAAGTGCTTGGATTACAGGCTTGAGCCACTGTGTCCGGCTTTTTTTTTTTTTTTTTTTTTTAATATGGGAGTAGATTCAGGAAACTAAACTAGTAAAGAGAGATTTCTGTCGAAGCTAAAAAGTAGCTTTAGCAGATTTTTGTAAGCACTAGGCACTAACAAGGATTCGCTAAGAATATCATCTCAAGTTAACTTTTATATCCTGGTTTCGACAGAGTTCTTGGTGAGCAGGAAGTCTGGTCCACTTAGGGTGTCAAGATTTTGGCAGTGTTGTGCTGGTCTGATACCCGGTGAATAAAATGGTAAAATGAGAGCTGGATTCAGTTCAAACATAACATTCTTACCTTCACCAGCCCTGGACAGACCTAGAAACTTGGTCCTCTCCATTGGCTGTGCTAGCAAAGATGACATCTTCCTGTGGTTCCTTTACCTGTCTGAATCTCCTAATTACCCAGCCCCTGCACACAGGAGGGTCTCAATAAATGTAAGTTAAAGAAATGAATTCAGACTTTATATTTATTCAGCCATCAACAGATGAGCACCTACAGTGTGTCAGGCATTGTGCTATCACACCCAGTATGCCTTGGTTAGACAGACAAGGTACCGGGGAACCTGGAATCTATCGGGAGGGACAGGCATTAGGAATAATTATACAAATAATTATCAGTGTTCAGAAGGGAAAGGACCTGATGCTAAGAGAGGGACATTAGGGAAGATTTCTCTGAGGAAATGACATTTAAGCCAAGAATCAAGATAGGAGTTGGCAAATTAAAAGATAGGAGGAAGACCATTTCAGGAAGAAAGAGCCTAAGTGAAATCCCATAGGCAGGGAGATGAAGGCATTCAGAGAACTGAAAGACAACCTGTGGGGCTGAAATAGGGCGGAGCGCAGCCCAGAGAGAGGTGGGTGGGTCTCGCTCCGGGTTCCTGCTCTAACACCAATGAGGTGTGTTACTGAAAGCTTTGAAGCAGGGGAGTGATGTAATCAGACGGGCTTTTTAAAAGATCGCTCTGACGGTGCGTGCAGAACAAATTAGAGGGAGAAAGTAGAAGACCACCAGTTAGGAGACTCCTCAGTAATCCTGGACAGATGAATTGATCATGCACTGTTTCGAGGACTCACCATTACATAACAACAACGCCAGAGATAATTTATGATTGGGTAATAATTTGGAGGAAGAGCTTAACACAGGGTCACATTTCTCCACGGCTCCGCCCTTGGCCCTGCCCTTTCCAACATCTTTATCTTGATCGGGATAACGCCAGAAGGGAAACTGGCAGGGCTGCTGGGTGCATAAATCTGGGTGGGATGGCCAATATCAAAGACCCAATTGAATCGCTATTTGACACTCTTTATAGCCTCCCTGAAGGGGAAGATTCACAAAGACAAAAACTATATGGTCTCCGTTCTCAAGGAACTCTCTTGCTAGTGGGGGAAGTGTGGACATAACAAATATTAATTCAAGGTGGACTGAGATAAGGGCTATACCAGTGCTGTAAACAAAGCCGTGTGAATGTGTCCTGGTAAGAAAAATTAATTCTGCCAGTCAAGTAAGGAAAGGTTTTTCAAAATTGGCCTCTGACCTTGCCCTTTCAAGCTAAGTAACATTTTGAGAGGTGACAGAGGGGAAGAAAGGGGGGCATTCCTGGCAGCAGGAAAAACCTGAATAAGGCAGCAACAGAGGGAGGCAAGACTGCTGGAGACCATGGGTAAGGCAGGCTACATTCCATATTTTAAGACACCAGGATCAGGGCCAGGTGTGGTGGCTCATGCCTGTAATCCCAACATTTTGGGAGGCCAGGATGGGAAAATTGCTTGAGCCTAGGAGTTTGGAATCAGCCTGGGTATCATAGGGAGACCTCGTCTCTACAAAAAATTTAAAAATTAGGCATGGTGATGCATGCCTGTAGTCTCCTTACTCTGGAGGCTGAGGCAGGAGGATTGCTTGAGCCCAGGAGGTAGAGGTTGCAGGGCCAAGATCACACCACTGCACTCCATCCTGGGTGACAGAACGAGACCTTGTCTCAATGAAGAAAAAAAAGATAATCAGGATTATCATCAATTTGCTGGTCTGCAAAGTCCTTCTACATACACCATCTCAGTTAATCTCATACCCACACTGAGGTCAGGATGGCTAATCTTGATTGACATCTAAGAACATTACATCGCCCAATCACATGGGTTAGAGCCAGAAGTCACACCCAAACATTCAGGCCCCATTCATGAGCCTTATTCCACTCTTAAATAGATGGGGCAAAGCCAATAGTGTGACATTCAACAGAAATTAAATTAAAGATCTCCACTTAAGTTTTTTAAGACGTTCATAAATGCAGGATGAAGAACATCTGACTCTGCCCCATTCAAGGAATACAGGGCTAGGTGTTCTGATAACCAGAAATTCAACACGTGCTCACAACTACTATGCTTCCGATAACGTATCTTCACTGCAGTTGGCGATTATGGTAAATAATGGCCCTTCTGTGGGAGGAAGTCAATGCACTGACTTTGAAGTTGACAGCCCTGCATTTGACTTCTAGTACTTCCACTTACTGGCTCTGTGCCCGTGAACTGGAAATTACTTCACTCCTCTGAGGCTCAGTTTACCTATCTTAGTATTAGCATACTAAACCCACCCAGTGAGGGCTGTTGTGAGGCTGAATGAGAAAATGCAGATAACGAAGTTTATGGAGCCTGGCACATTCTGTTAGTGTTGGCCTTTATTAACCCTCCTCACGGTTCTCTACCAAGGTTAGAACACATCTGAGACACATACTTCATTTCTGGTTCCACATTTTTTAGAGATATTGAAAATTTACAGAATGTTTGGGAAGGGTTATCAGGATAGACAGTTTGAAAAAGCACTAGTCTTGCAAGTCTGGACGATGGAAAGCCTGAATTCTTGCCCTAGTTTTGCCACTAACTAGCTCTGTGATCTTAGGCAAGTCACAACTTATTTGTGACTCAGCTCCTATCTGTAAAGTGATGAGGGCTGAGATATGAATTGTAAATGACTTCTAAAGTCTCAATCAGCTCCAAAAGTTCCTTAAGTTTTATGAAATCAGCCTTAGGAAGCCCTTTTAAGGGAACTGGATTTTCCACAGAAAAGACAAGGAAGTTCCACGATATGGTTTGTAAAAATGATCAAAGCAATCACAAAAAAAGAGAATGTTTAGTGTATTACAAGAGAAAATTAGAAAAGCAGGACCAGTAGAAGAGAGGCTTAAAAGAAAGGAGATTTCACTCAATCCAAGGAAAAACAGAAACTTTCCAACCATAGTAATTATTCAATAATGGACACCAAGTACGAGCACTAGACTGTAAGATCCTCAAGGGCAGGACTATTGTACTCAACTTTACACTGCCAGCACCTAACCCAGTAACAGACATTAAGGAAACCATTAAATGATGGATGGACGGATGGATGGATGGATGGATGGATGGATGGATGGATGGGCAACAGGTGGATGGATGAGAGGAGGGATGGATGGGTGGATGGGTGGGTGGACGGATGGGTAGATGGAGGGATGGAATAAGAGATGGATGGAGGGATGAATGGATGGTTGGCTGGAGAGGAGGGAAAAACTGAAACAGGAAGAAAGGAAGAAAGGAAAGAAGGAGCTGCCTAAGGAAGAAGTGAACTTCCCCTTCCTGGTGTGTTCAGGCATCAGCTGGATAACCATCTGTAAGGGGTGCTGCAGAATGGATTTCTATTCTGTGTAGGAGGTTTCACTAAAGGTCTATGTGATATTTATTTCCTCATTTCTCTCTCTACTAACTCATCCTACATATTTTTGTCAGATTAATCTTCCTAAAGGACAGTTCTGTTGATGTCACCCTCCTACTCAAAAAGTCTCAATGGCTCTCCGTTGCCTATTCAGTTAAGTCCACAATCCCAGTATTCCTGCTCTGCTTTAAGGACTTTTATTCATTTTTCAAAACCCATCTTGGATATATCCTCCATCATGAAGACTTCTCTTCACCTTTTCCCCTCACAAAGTTACCTGTTTTGTACATTATTGCATAGGATTATAATTTACTTGGTGACCATTCTTCTCTTCTATGAGACTAGTGAAGTCCCTGAATGAGGGAGGAATCTTTATTTCTGTACCTCCAACAAGTAGCAGAGTACCTGACTTTCAGCAGTTATTCAGCAAAAATAAAAGTAATTGTTTATTGCTTATCATAGACCAGGCATTCTGTTAAATCCCTGATATACATCGTCTCCTTAGCTCTTTATAACAACTCATTGTCCCCATTAAGTAAACAAGGAAGTGGAGGCTTAAGGGAGGATAAATAGTTTACACAAGACATAATGCCAATGGATGGTAGGGGCTGGATTCAAACCTAGTAGTACATGCCTAACGTCTTGCATATGAACCACTCTACAGGACTGCTTTCCCTGCAGCAAGTCAATCAGTGCCAGACAAAACATTTTATTCATTCAGTCCCTCAATATTTACCCAGCCATTAGGGAACAAGTTCTGCACGCAGAGTGACCTCAAGAGGCTTTGAGTCTAACATGTGAAACAGACAATTCAACAGTTATGGCAAAGTGCAACAATGCTCTCAGAGAGGTATGTACAGGAGGAAAACCCTATCAATCAAACTGAGGAGATAGGAAATATTAACAATAGCAAAGACTTCCAATTAACTACTGCATGCTGAATAGTGTGCTGAACATTTTATCACAAGGCTTTTCAAATAACCTACAGCCTAGCAAGGTTCTAGTGTCGTGGTTAAGAGCACATTTTCTGAAGTCAAAGAACCAGTGTTCTACTCTTTGCACCTCTACTTTCTATCTATGTGTCCTGAAGTAACTTACCCTTTCTACAACCTCAGTTCCCCTACCTGTAAAATGAGAATAATAATAGCTCCTACCTCATTAGGGATGTTGTTATGATTAAATGACCAGACCTATGCAGGGTACTAAGAATGCTGCCTGGCTTACAGTGTGACACAAATTTTGCTTATTACTTGACCAAGAGGAAGGCAAGTGTTTGATTCCAATATCTGCATGCATTTCAAACAAAGTCTTCCTTGGGAACACACCTAGGAAAACGTGATATTTGAGCTGAGTTTCGAAAGGGAAATGAGCGGGGGAGGATAGGACCAGCAACAGGAACATCCACATGGCCCTGATGCTGCACTATTGCTTATTCTTTTTTCTGCCTGATACTCCTTCTCTAGCCATCTTGACCCACTGAAATCTTATCCATCAGCCAAAGCCATCCCATCGGACTTCTTCCAAGAATGCTCCCCAGGTATTCACTTGATAACCTTCATCAAGGTTAGCCTTGTATATACAGTTGGCATTTATATGCTTTCATCCATGCACATATGCACGCACATGCACACGTATGAACAGATACCCACAGGGCTTCCAGAGGACCTTGCACTCATGGGGAAGCGGACTTTATAAAGCACCACAGACAATGGTCATCAGCTCAAGTTCAGAGATATTTGTTGTCCTAATTACCACTTCAAAGCTGAAATTAGAAACCATCCCCAAACTACAGACAGCACCACTGTAAACAATATTTCCCACTCATCCTAACTCATCATCTTGAATTTCTCACCCATGGAGGAGGTAAACTATGATTTATTTTTTAAGACTGTAACTCCATCTGAGTAGTTTAAACAACAGAAAAGGAGACCTTGAGACACAGAAACCTCTACCTCCCCAAGTACATATTTATCAGCAACTGTCACATTTACTTTCTTGGTTTCCTGTAAAGCTGAGGTGGAAAAACATGGGAAGAAATTTTATATTAAAAATTATCTGAAACATAATAAAAATTTCCTAATGCTAGCATATGTCAAATACTGTTGTTGTTTTGTTTTAAAGCCTAAAGGAATTTTGTTTTTCTCACGGCCAACTTTTGGTTTGATGAAACACCTCAAGAATACGCACTCAAAGCTGAGAACAGTGGCTCATGTCCAGCACTTTGGAAGGTTCAAGTAAGAGGATTGTTGAGCCCAGGAGTTCAAGGCCAGGCTGGGCAACACAGTGAGACCCCCATATCTACAAAAAATTTAAAATTTAGCCGGGTATGGTGGCATGCCTTGGGAGGCTGAGGCAGGCCCTCGAGCTCAGGAGTTGGAGGTTACAGTGAGCTGTGATCGCACTAGTACACTCCAGCATGGGTGACAGAGTAAGGCCCTATCTCTAAAACAACAAAAAAGAATGTATTAAAGCAGAAGTGTAATCTTGAGTCGGGGAGAAATTAAGAGAGAAATGCACCAAAACAATGGTGAAACTGTGAAGTTAATAGATGAAAATAGACAAATATGAATCCCATCTCTTTGCCATCTTTCAGCCCAGTCACATAGAAAGGGTAGATGCATTTGTGGTCACGAGGTAGGCAAAGTAACAGAAAGGAAGCAAGAAAATCAAGATGATCCAAAAATTAGACAGTCATATAGTCATCCCTCCCTCAAATAATTAACTTGGTATCTGAGTACCAATTAATCGTTAGGTATTACAGGTCTTCTTATTTAAAAAAATTCAAGGGCTTAAAAATATTCAGAAAATTACAAGTGAAAGAGGATTAATGTGTGTGTGGGGGGAGTTATTTTAGACATCTTTTTTTTTTTTTTAACAACTTCAGGTTAAGCAAAAGGCCAGATAAAAGTACATTATGATGCCAAATAAAACATTTTTTGGATTTCCCCAAAGCAGAGGTAAAGTAGAGAGACTGGGAGTTAAAAATGAAAAGGCTTCATAGTAAGGCAAGCCTACCAAATTATTTATTTTTTCCTCCTAATAATCTAAAATTAGACACCTTAGCAATGATGTCTTTCTTTAGGTAACAATGATTTATTACCACAGGCCTAACTTTTAGCACCATTGAAGTATTTTGTATTTTGGTCCCATAACTTCTTGACAGTGAACTTTATAGCTAACCAGACCTAAAAAATGTAAGTCTAATAAAATGTCACAGCCAACGTAATGAAATCCCATGTCTTACATGAAGAATCCATCCAAAACACACAGCCATGTGGACAAACCGCCACCCGCCCCCCCACCCCGCAAAAGTGATTTTAGGCTACAAAAATGCCTCAGTTTTCATACCCCAAAGACACACTGCTAGTTAAAAAACATGAGACCAGCATTTTTTTTCTTCTTGCACAACCTAAATCCTGGCCCTTAGAGAGTAATCAGATATTTCAAGATTTCCCTGAAAACTTCCTTCCATTCTGGATGTCTGACACTCATGGTGGTACAGCAGCAGACCCAGAATTCGAGCTCTGACTCCAGATTCTATCCTAGCTCGTGAAGGAATTAATGGTGTCCTCTGCCATCTATGTCCTCCATCTGCTTACTCTGAGTCACAGTCAGTGATCCTATAAAAACTAAGGCAGAATATGTCATTTCCCTGTCAGAAACCCTTTACCTTCCCTCTGAGTAAAAAACAAAGCCCTCAAATGGCCTCCAGGGCCTCACCCAATCTGGCTCTGTGTCTCGCCTCCTGTTCTTCTCCCCTTTGCTCATCCCTCCAGCCACACTGGCCTCGATGCCCAGTGCCTCTCTCTGCACTGGCTGTTCCCTGGCCTGCAAGGTTCTTCCCTCAAATACCTGCATGGCTACCTCCAGCACCTTCAAGGTTTTGAATAAATGTTACCCTCCCAGTTAGATTCATTTAAAATTTTATGTCCTTTAAGCTCTGTTATTTTTTTTTGTTGTTGTTGCTGTTGTTCTGCTTTTCCCCTAGTACTTAACACTTTCAAACAAATAGCGTAACTGACATGACTGTGTGTATTGTTTATTGTCTGTTTCCTCCGGCTCTAGAGTATACATACGTTCCTCCTCCGGGGCTGAGATTTGCATTGCTCATTCAGTGAAACCTCAAATGCCTGGTATGCAGCAGGTGTTCAATAAATATTTGTAGAGTGAATGAATAAGATCTTTTATTGCTCTAACTCCTTAGGAATCCATGAGGAATTAAATACTCCCGGCATGGTAAACTGGTAATGGGTTATCTTCCCCCACAAAAACCAACCCAAGAAACTGAGTTACTACGGTACGAAAACATTTGACCGCCACCATTTAGTGAAAATTGACTATGCATAGGATATCGTTTTACATGTCTTCTCGTTTTATCTTCACCAAAAGCCAGTAAGCAAGACATTATTATCCAAATGTTGCAGAGGAGGAAACAGAGGCTTGGAAAGAGGAAATAAGTAAGCCAAGATCACACTACCGTGAATGCCTGTGCTGGGCTTTCTGCAGGTCCAGGGCTGTCTGACATCCCATTCTGTCTCCTTCATTATAAAAGTAATTCACCTCTTCACCAGCACCAAACAATAGAAAGACCCCTTGGACATATTATGGGAAGCCTCTAGAGTGCAGTTACTCACGTAAAGAAAACATGGCCCAAGAACACACATACACATATACACACAAGACAGGTTTCTTAAAAGAAGCTGTACTTTTATAACAAAACATATGGCCATTCTTATTAAATCATTCGGACATTGTGATAGCCAAACCAACAGTAATAGAATGTGAAACAGGAACTGACATGAGCTGCTAAATTCAACGCCAGTCTCCCTGAAGACCTGCTGCATGACCAGGAGAGCCTCAGACCTCCTCAATGAGCCTCAACAAACTGGTGTTGCCACCAAGCCTCTGTAGTGCCTGAGGATCTTGACATTAAATGAGAAAAATCTGTGTCAAAATTAATAAATCCACAAAAGAAAGGCATTCTGTAAATTCAATTATTTCTTGATCACAAACAAGTTCTGAGGAGTAGTGTGAGCCATTTCACAATCCCAACACAGCAAAACATAAGTCAAGTCAGACAGCTAAGTCCAGCAGTTCCCAGAGTGCAGAAGAAAAGTTATAACTTGGCCGGGCACAGTGTGATTCATGCATGTAATCACAGCACTTTGAGAGGCTGAGGCAGGTAGACTACTTGAGTCCAGGAGTTCAAGACCAGACTGAGCAACATGGTGACACCCTGTCTCTACAAAAAACACACAAAAAAACTAGCCAGGCATGGTGGCACATGCCTGTAGTCCCAGCTATTTGGGAGGCTGAGGTGGGAGGATCACCTGAGTCCAGAAGGCCAAGGCTGCAGTGAGCCATGATGGCGCCACTGCACTCCAGCCCTGGGAGACAGAGTGAGATCCTGTCCCCCGCCCCCTAAAAAAGAGAAGTTATGATAACTCTATTGGAGGTTCTTTCCTCTGATTCATCACAGTGGTGGAGCAAAGTTTTAGTTGAGGACAGGCCACAAAGGAGACAGGATCTATGAGCAAAAGTTTCCAGAAGGGTCAGCTTCTCTTTAGGAAAGGGGAAATACTCCAAACCAGTCACTCACTTATTTGGCTAAGAATAGGGACTGGGTGGTTAGGCAAGAGTGGGAATGCCCACCCAGAGGCTGTTACTTACATATTATCCAAATTGTTTTCACTAAGTGGAAGGGAGTAAGGTTCCTGATTATATTCCTGAGAAGATGTAGAAAGGGTCACCACCTTAACTAACTCCTGAACCAAAGACATTGAGAGGAGAGGGAGGTCAGCAAAGAGTTCTGCTGGCCCCACACATTCATGCAGTGATACTCCATCCCCTGTCAGACCTGGCCTTATCCCAACACACTGATTATGTCTTCTATACGAACTCCCCTGGTGGTTTCTCCACCAGATACAGTGTAAGAAAACATTTGCTTTCACCCTTCCAAGACAGGAGGTGGCAAGATCAGTGACTAGAGAAAGAGGGAGAAGATGAATCTGGCATTTTGATGTCTGAAACTGCCTGATTGAGATGAAATATCTTCTACTGCAAGGTATCATGTGAATAACTGAAGTTTTTACTTGTTAGTTCTATATTTTG
The DNA here is from genome assembly GCF_002776525.5 of Piliocolobus tephrosceles. Taxonomy (NCBI): domain Eukaryota; kingdom Metazoa; phylum Chordata; class Mammalia; order Primates; family Cercopithecidae; genus Piliocolobus; species Piliocolobus tephrosceles. The sequence continues at coordinate 41,102,952 of NC_045434.1, read as the reverse complement.
AGTTTAAAGATGCAAAGTTAGATTACAAACACACACCAAGAATTCCTTTTGTGATAAGTATTAAAAACCTCGAATTTTAAATCCCTGCTTAAACTGTGTTAAACAAGATACCAAACCTAAAGTCTAAATTTTTGAGGTCTATAATTTGCAGATATTTTTACTTTATTGTAGTGTAAAATAAACAAGCTGGCTTCAGAAACAAAAATTAAATTAAAAGCCTTCACAAGCATTCCGTAGTTACTCTGAGAGCTATCTTGACACATGGATGTCTTTGGGGGAGGGGTGTATTTCAGATCTAACTGTACTTAAAAAATAGCATTGTCGCTATGGAAGCAGCTCTAAATTTTGACCGTTTTTCCTTATGCTAGCAAAGGCCATTTTCTTTTTATGCACCTTTTCTTTTCACTGAAAAGGGCTCTGACAGTAATCCTCCAAGTCTGCAGCATGTCCTGCCTTGCCTACAGTCACCCTTCCCTCTTAGTGTCAAGCACTGCTCTTTCGACTGAGCCAAAAACAGAAGAGTATAAATCACCTGGAATTCACACACACACACCCCACAAGAGATTTTCATTCGTTCAATCATTCCTTCCTTGAAGGAATCATAGACAACACCATTCAGGTCCTTGTCACTCAACTGGCCTAATTCCAATCTCCCGTTTCTCAGACCCTTCATTGGCAACTTTTCCATCAAAATCATCAAATAAGTGTGACCAATTTCAGGAATTTTATGTCTAAGAGTGGTCATCTTTAGAAACTAGCATTTCTTCCAGTAACACGATGAAAAACATTGCTCAGTGATGTTTGAAACACTTCTGGAGTCTGTGTCCCATTCCAATAGGTCAGGGATGATGCTCATTCTTTGAAGATATATTTCATTCTGGGAAGCAACAACAGGCATTCAGAGACAACCCTGCCAAATAAGGTAGGTGATCATGCTGAGTAATACTGCTTTGCATAAAAATGAGGTGTAGCCCTCAAGCAATGAAACCAGTTTTCTCAAGAGGATAATTACCTGACTTTGAAGAGATATTCAAGAGTTCCAAAAGTGATTTGTGCTGGATATTCTTGCTTTTTTTCTTTTATTTTAAGCAATGGCAAATTATTTGGAATTAGTACAAAAATCACCAAAGCTACTTGGAAGACAGCATTTCCCACTTAGACATACATAGGCACATATATAATAAATTAAATTAAATTAATGATTTCTGCCAACTGCCTTCTAATCTAACATTTTGATTAATTTTCATAAAACTTTATTATTTTCCCATTGTCATTCTTATAGGTTAAAATCATCCACTGCAATGGAAACAAAATCTTAAAATACATGATTCCTTCAAGGAATAAATTATTGAATGAGCAAAAGTCTTATTTAGAATCTTAGAATAAAATAGCTTTAGAAAGTATTCATCCAGGCAGTGCAGTGGCTCTCGCCTGCAATCCCAGCACTTTGGCAGATCACCAGATCAGGAGATCGAGACCATCCTGGCTAACTCGATGAAACCCTGTCTCTACCAAAAACACAAAAAATTAGCCGGGCGTTGTGGCGGGCGCCTGTAGTCCCAGCTACTCGGCAGGAGAATGGAATAAACCACCCAGGAGGCAGAGGTTGCAGTGAGTCAAGATCGCACCACTGCACTCCAGCCTGGGCGACAGATACAGGCTCCGTCTCAAAAAAAAAAAAAAAAAGAAAAGAAAAGAAAAGAAAGCATTCATCCAAAAGAAAAAAACATATATGGACAAATACTAGTGAAGAAAGAGATATTCAGTTTACCAGGGGTGACCCTCTAGATCGCCTTTCAGTAAATCATCTCTTTAGGAAAATGATTTTGTTCCTATGAAGATGTGGTCTGGTTCATCTCTGGCAATCCTTTTTGCCTAGAACTGTTACTTACGTATTATCCAAATTGTTTTCACTAAGTGGAAGGGAGTAAGATTCCCGGTTATATTCCTGAGAAGATGTAGAAAGGATCTTCCTACTCTATGTTCTGAACCTAAGAAAAAGTTCCTTTTGCAATGATGGGATCAACACTTCTATCCTGTGGCAGTTCAGGGGACATTGTCAATATTAAAACCTGTAAAACAGGTAATCAGTGCTCCAGGAGAAGGATGAATTCAAAATCTTCCATTTGCATATTCAAGTCTATTTGCCGTAAGTAGGCCTAATAGACTTTTGAAGGTACAGACTTGGAAATAAGGTGTTGCTGTAACGAATACCTGAAAATAAATAAACTGGTCATGAGAATACCATCAGTTTTAGCTTCTAAGTCATAAAACTTTATGAATGGTTTTCCAAGATTTTAACAAAGGAACAGTATCAACAAAAAACAAGTCAATCTAGGATGCTAAATAAAGCTATGTAAGAAAATAAAAATAGACCATGGAATTAGAACATTTATTGACAAATCCATAGTTTGGTTAGGCTGTCTGATTTTGTCTTTCTAATACGGTATCATCTTTTTTTTTTTTTTTAACCAGAAGGATTCTTACACTTAGTTCAGTTTACACAGTCAAGCTTTGATGTATACAAACACAGTAATTCTCACAGTAAGACCAATGTCAATGAGGATTCTGCTGAATAATACCTGCCCTCTCTTTGAGAAACTGCCCAAAGATGGATTCCCCAGGGTCTAAAATCAAATCCAGCCGAGCACAGTAGCTCACACCTATCATCTCACACTTTGAAACGCCAAGACAGGAGAAATGTTTGAGCCCAGGAGTTCAAGACCAGCCCAGCCAGCATAGCAAGACCTTGTCTCAACACAAAATTTAAAAATTAGCCAGGCGTGTTGGCATGCCTGTGGTCCCAGCTACTTGGGAGGCTGAAGTAGGAGGATCGCTTGAGCCTGGGAGTTGAGGCTGCAATGAGCCATGGTTGCACCCCTGCACTCCAGCCTGAGCAACAGAGATCCTCTAGAAAAGGAAAAAACGAAATTAATTCAACACGCATTTATTGAGCAACTCTTAACCTTGGTCCAGTGTTAGGCTCACGGAAGAGGCAATCTACAGTTCTCAAGGCGCATCTTCTATTGCAAAAGCTCTCTGTGTATACATAAATGTTATTTTAAATCACACAAGAAGGCACAATTATTTGGAACATCTTATTTCCAAGTCTGTACCTTCAATGGTCAATAGGTTTACCTGAGATGAAGGAGGAAGTAACTGCAAAAAGAAAAATTATTTTCAGGAAAATTGGCAAATTTAAGGCAGAGTGACCTTTCCTTGCTCCTCCTCTCTAACTTCGAGAATCTCCTTCCTCCTTTTCCTTTTGACTTCCCGGCAAAGTATAAATGGGAAAAGAGGCCTGAAGATAACCCCACCACACATGGACTGTATTTTCATGGTAGAGATACTTCTTCACAAGGCTCTAGAAGCAAGGGCAAAGCTGGCCATCTTGTCACTTCGTTTCCTATATCCCACTCCAAGAGTCCCCATAGTGAGACAGCTAGCCGCTCTGTCCACAGACCCAATGCCTCAGGTTCCTGGGCATTTTTCAGAAACATAGTTTTCTGGTGCAATCAGGTCTGACCAGAGCTATTTCAGAGACTTACTGCTAACCTCTACAGCTGGTCAAAACAAAAAAGAAATATTTTACAGATTTCAAACACATTAATGAACCTAAAAATATTCAACTCTAGCATCAATATGTTAATACAGGACATCTACGCTTCACTCCCTTATTTTCGTCATCCTTAATACTATGAGATTTTGTTCAAATAAATTCTAGAACTGACTGCAAATATTCTGTATAATTTTTACGGGGATGTGAGGATGAGCTTCACCTCTAGGTTTGATGACAAATATTAGCATTTTAAGAATTTCTCCCACATATATTTTGTCATACATGTATATACATATAACATCTCAGCATGCGTGAAGTTCCAGTCACTCCTTCCCTTGAAGCAACTAAGAAACTTCATGGTGGACACTGCAGGATTACCCCAGCAGCAGGTGTCCACCAAAGAGATATCAGGAAGACTAACAGACATTAGATTTCTTTCACTTGCTCTTAGGAATCTTGGGATGAGTATGTCCTGAGAGTTAATTCCTCCAGATGTGTAAAACGTGGTGTCTCACAATGCTCCGTGCCTGCAGTCATCAAAACAGAATTATTTCTAGAAAGGCTAAGGAAGGTATCTCAGTTTTCCCAAGCGAAGATAAACTCTCAACTCTCAATGTCCCTTCACAAGGAGTAACTTCTCTCTCAGTTGTAGGAACTGCTGCACTTGTCCAAAGCAATGATATACATTTTTCTTTCCTTATAACTGAATGTTTTGTTTTTGTTTTTCAGGCAGGGTCTCGCTCTGTGGCCCAGGCTGGAGTGTGGTGACACAATCATAGCTCACTGCAACCTTGAACTCCTGGGCTCAAGCAAACCTCTGGCCTCAGTCTCCCCAATAGCTAGGATGACAGGTATGTGCCACCATGCCCAACTATTTTTTTTTCTTTTTTGTAGAGATGGGGTCTCACTATGTTGCCCAGGCTATAACAGAATCTTGTAACAGATAGTGTTTCTTCTTTTCATATGGTTACAGGAAAACTCAGGGCCAGATTTGCAAATTACTTTTAATATAATTAGGCAGAGCCTTAGATAATACATTTCTGGATATTAACACTCTTCTGGTTTCATCTGCTTGATCCATACATTTTTGTCTTTACTACTGTGTTTCTTTAAGAAACAAGCAAATAAGTACCTAGCTTTGCTTATCTTACCTGAGGCTTCCCTTAAGGAACGTCCATCACCTGAGAGGATATTCCCATGCATGGAAACAGGTTCACATTACCCTGAGTCTGTAATCTATACCTTCAAACACGTTCCTTACAAAAGAAAACCCATTCTTGCCTACTGACAATACCTGTACCTTAAGAGTGGGGTGGTAATGAAGTCTTCTCACTAAGTAGAAATTAAACCTGGCTTCATGATTTCCTAAGAAAATCCTTGTTTTATCTGACAGGAATATTTTAAAATGGGGGTAAGGGAACTAAAATAACTAATCTAAAATTATAGAAATATGAAACCCCCCAATGATGTAATCCTTGCCACAGAATCCACCACATTGAAAAGCTGTCTGGACTTCTGCAATAAAGGGAGACACAGGTAGATGGTAAAGCCTTTTCATCCTAGTTTCTCTTCAAGATTTTATGACGCAATAAACAGCCATATCAAATAATGTCTAAATATACAATCATCTCTGCATAAATTTAGGTAGTCCAACCATATTAGCACCAGGAGAGCATCAAATAAGTTTTGTATCTCACCTCTAGGTCCAGATTCCTCTAAGGCAAACTTGGAGGACTGAAGACAAATTCAAATTTATAACAGAACATATAGAAGCTCTTTATATGACCTCTTAAGAAATACCCATAACCGGCTGGGCGTGGTGGCTCACGCCTGTAATCCCAGCACTTTGGGAGGCCGAGATGGGAGGATCACGAGGTCAGGAGATCGAGACCATCCTGGCTAACACAGTGAAACTCTGTCTCTACTAAAAATTTAGCTGGGCGTGGGAGTGGGTGCCTGTAGTCCCAGCTACTCGGGAGGCTGAGGCAGGAGAATAGTGTGAACCCAGGAGGTGGAGCTTGCAGTGAGCCAAGACTGCACCACTGCACTCCAGCCTGGGTGACAGAGTGAGACTCCGTCTCAAAAAAAAAAAAAAAGGAAATACCCATAACCAATAATTTTTCATTATGTTGGCTTAAGTAAAAGATAACATTGAACTCTCCATGCTCCAACTTGATAGTATGGACAACTGGCCAGCAAGCAACATTCTACTACAAAGAACAAATAAATATTCTGAATTATTTTGTGGTCATTAATAAGGGAATAATGTCCCCCAATGGGTTTGCAGAAGAGCCCTCTAGAACCTAGAGAAGCCAGTAGGTTTTTCAAGCCTGCTGAAAAGCCAAAACCTGAAAACTAGATGGGACCTCACAGACTCTTACATTTGAACACAAACTTTCCCATAAAGCACATATATTCCTGTTTAAACAAAAAAAAAAAAAAAAATTGCAGCAAAATACAAAGACTCACTAAGGTATTTTCTCCAAATAGGAACTATTTCATTTACATTATCTCTGCAGGATTTTAGAATTGCCTGAATGAAGCAACTCTAGTTGATGCAGAGATTCAGGGGAGAAAAATATTTTTGAGGCCAGGCGCAGTGGCTCACCCCTGTAATCCCAACATTTTGGGAAGCCAAGGTGGGTGTATCACCTGACGTCAGGAGTTCGAGACCAGCCTGGCCAACATGGCAAAAAACCCCAACTCTACTAAAAATACAAAAATTAACCTGGCATGGTGGCAGGTGCCTGTAAGGAGGGAGGCTGAGGCAGGAGAATCACTTGAACCTGGGAAGCAGAGGTTGCAGTGAGCCAAGATCATGCCATTGCATTCCAGCCTGGGCAACAGGAGTGAAACTCCATCTCACAAAAAAAAAAAAAAAAAAAATATATATATATATATACACACACACACACACACACACACACACACACACATACACACACACACACATATGGCAAATTAATCTTTCACTATGTTGAACAAAATTAGTCCAAAGAATACATGTATTAGAAGAAAATCTGAAAACTGACTATAACCTCTTATTTAATACCATCAAATGCCATTAGCAACCTTCATCCACATAAAAATTCATTGTAATTTATTTCAATTTACAGAAACAAGTCCACCTGGAAACAAATTGACTCTTGTTTTGCACACTAAATCAAGATTGAATCTAAAATGTTTATTGTGCTATTGCAAACTTGGTGAAAATCATTCAAAGTCTTCAAAAGTTAGGATGAAAGTATAAAATCCAAGATATCCACCTGAAAAATCATCCTTCATCTCAGCATAATCCTGTCAAGATAAATTCAAACTTCTTGAAACATCTTCACCTATCCAGACACAGATATAATTATCAGGACATTGTTTCCAAAGCTATAATTCCTAGATGCACAAGCTATTCACAGATCTTTTCTCTAATATAGTTCTTTTTTTCTTTGACCAGAACAATAAGTTCTTAAATAAGAAGAACCTTGCGGTATATTTACTAGCTATATTTTAAAATTTAAGGTCAGACACTTTATTTCAATTCATAATAAAAAAATACATTTCCTCCTACTGGACTCTCTTCTCCACAGAGCATGTCTAATACATCACTTTTATTTCTCGTAAGTCTGCCAATATTTCATACATGAATCCCTATTCTGCTGTCTTTGCCTGCCATTATACAAATTTATATAAATGTTTTGATTCTCTTCTGTTGGGAGCTACTCTGCAGTGCTGCTAGAGAAAGGCATAAATAAGAGCAAAGCCAACTGAAGGCATAGCCTAGAACAGTAAAATACTACTCAGTAATTCACAGACGAGGGAAATTAAACAGTCAATACCCAGAACCCCTGGAGTCACAATAACATTTAATTCTATTTGGTGTGTATTTGTCCAGGCCCACCCTGAATCAGGTGGTGTCCTGGGTAGCAGATGAGCTACAAATGAGGCAAGACATGCAGACCAAAGACCTCACTCTGTAAGTTCATCGGTGTTCTAGAAGGAGCTAGTAGTCATAACCAAGACAGTTATATTATTTTGGTCAAGATCACCTTCTTTCTTCTTATTGTTTCTGTTTTAATTTTCCAAGATCCATTATGAATACCTTCACTCCAGTAGGACTAGAAAGAGGACCTGTACTAAAAACCCACCTGCGGGTCATTTTCTGCAATCTTCCCCTCCCCCTACCCGCAGCCCACATTCCTCACCCCACAAACACTCCATTAGTACCTCATTTCACTTCCTCCCCAACATTGTAAGGTGATTTCTTTCTACAAAAAGCAAATATTAAAGTCAATGCCAACATAAGAAGGACCTGCTCATTGACAAATACAAACAGCAGATTTTCTGGGCCTCTCAGCTGTGACTGATCTAGACCAAGAAGAAACTACAGTAAGATCCTACCCTAGTCTGGACAACTGCTGGCCCAGGTCGTCCTAGCACTAGAAAACATGCCAAGGGAAACTTTCTTTGAAAATTGAGAAAGAATGAACAAAAAAGAGCTGAATAGGAAGTGGAAGTGTTGGACACCACCCATATTTCACCTTCTCAGCTGAAATAACACAGTAGTTTCTTATAGAACGAATGCTGACATCCAAACCCATTAGGTCACTGTGAGAACGGCCATGTGATCAAAGCACAGACTTTGTTCTAAAATGTTCTGGGGGATGCATTGTGAGAATTAAATAAAAGGACCCTAATGTGCCATTTTTATTATGCATGAGACTTTATTAGATTGGGATGCCGGAGAAAGGAGAAAAGGCAGTGAAACCTGACCAGCCTCACAACTGCCTCTTCAAAGGTCAGACTATCCCCAAGGGGTGGTAAAGCCTTCAGGGGAATTGCCTTCACTTTCTATATCTAGTTAGCAGCTTATCAGAGATTCCTTACTCCTCACAAAGACTCAACACAGATAAAAATCCCTCCCTGATGGTAAACATTTTTTTTATTATTATACTTTAAGTTCTAGGGTACATGTGCACAACATGCAGGTTTGTTACATATGTATATACGTGCCATGTTGGTGTGCTGCATCCATTAACTCGTCATTTACATTAGGTATATATCCTAATGCTATCCCTCCCCCCTCCTGACGGTAAACATTTTAACTTACAGCTCAATTTAGCAAACAAAGCTCCAGGCCCTAACAAATGACCCAAATAATAACCTTTGTTGGCCAGCGAGGTGGCTCAAGCCTGTAATCCCAGCACTTTGGGAGGCTGAGACCGGTGGATCACGACGTCAGGAGATCGAGACCATCCTGGCTAACAAGGTGAAACACCGTCTCTACTAAAAAATACAAAAAAAAAAACTAGCCAGGCGAAGTGGCGGGCGCCTGTTAGTCCCAGCTACTGGGGAGGCTGGGGCGGGAGAATGGCCTAAGCCCGGGAGGCGGAGCTTGCAGTGAGCTGAGATCCGCCCACTGCACTCCAGCCTGGGCGACAGAGCAAGACTCCGTCTCAAAATAAATAAAAGTAACCTTTTTTGATTCAGATTCAAAATAATGGGGGGAGAAAGGCAATGAAAAGTCCAGTAGAACAGTGATTTCTCACTGATGGGATGGGATCTGAAAGTCTCTTTGGGGGCAGAATTTTCCTACAAGCACAAACTCTCCAAGCCCTGGGCTGCTGCAGCAGAATAAATTCACTCACCTTCTCTGTTCATTCAGCTGGCCGTCTATTTAATGAAAAGTAATGTTTCCATTCAGGCTTTATGTTTGATTTGCAAATAAACCACCCTCAACAAAAATAAACCATTCCCCACTGTGATGTAACAATATTAACACACACATTCCAGTTTTAATAGAGCAATTTTAATGTTTTACCAAGTGTATTGAGTCATCTACCTACTCAGCTAGGAAATACTGAATTGCTGCAATTTCTATTTAGGACACTTTTCTCATTCTTAGCTGCCTAATCTCAGTATTATTGAGTTATTAATCCTCCAGCTGCTCTGTCTTATGTCGATCATCTTAGGTAACAAAAATAGAGGCTAGGTTAATAAAAAGTGAAAATGAGAACTCAGACTGTCTGTGGCCCACCCGATGGTTTCTAAAACCCTGATATGGAAGGTTAGAGCTTCCTTTCTCATCTGACATCCATTAGCCCATCTGCAATGAAGTTTATATGGCCATGCTGTGCAGAAACCAGACCGTGGGACCTTTTCAAACTGTTTCCTGTTGATCATGACTATCAGCGCAACCAAGATATATAACTTTTTATTTTAGGGTTCTTTACGCTTCATTTTGTAAAAGGATAAATAGTATTCAAATATATTGTTCATCTGGCATCCAAACAGCTATGAATAATTTGCTAGAGACCTAGTACGTTTCCTCAAATGCTCCTGTCCTCTCTTCTCCCACCACTCCCCCACAAAAGTCATGATGCTTCAAAGGCAAGCAGGTAAGAGATTTATTATAGCTACCAAAATAATCCAAGATGATGTATTTTCTTTGCTTCAGGGGAAAATGGTGTTTGTAGATTTCTGGACTCGTGAGCACTCATTTGTTTAACAGATGCACACGCTGCACTAAGTTGATGTGGCAGAACTCAGGATGTGACCCATGGGGAAAGTTTCATTTAGCTTAAAAAGAAAATCTTACCTGAGAGATTTTCTGAGTTTTTCACATTACATGTTACCAGACAAATGTAGCTGCATATTCATTCAATTATGGTAAATACCATTTAGGTACCTATTTCATTTTTTCCCATTTTAGAGATGCAGAATGTTTTAGCCACAGTTAGTTCCACATTAAAGACTCAATTCCACAGAAAAATCGGGGTTGGGGGAGCTATGGGGCATGGTGGCTCATGCCTGTAGTCCCAGCAACTTGGAATGCTAAAGTGGGAAGATCGCTTGAGGCCAGGAGTTTAAGACCAGCCTGGGCAACATAGTGAGGCCCCGTCTCCAAAAAAATTTTTTTAAAATTAGCCAAGTCTAGTGATGTGCTACTGGAGAAGCTAAAGCAAGGTGGGAAGATCACTTGAGCCCAGGAGCCTAAGGCTGCAGTAAGCTACTATGATCGAGCCACTGTATTCCAGTTTGAGTGACAGAGCAAGACTCAGTCTCTAGAAAAACAAAGAGAAAAAAATCAGGGCCTAGCATGGTGGCTCACACCTGTAATCCCATCATTTTGGGAGGCAGAAGCAAGAGGATCATTTGAGCCCAGAAGTCGAGGCTGCTGTGAGCCGTGATCATGCCACTACACTCCAGCTTGGGTGACAGGGCAAGACCCTGTCTCAAAAAATAAAAAGAAAAATCAGAGTAGGAGGCAGTGTGGAAAGGAGGAAAAAACACACTTACTCTGACAAACCCATCCAACTTTGGACCATGGCCTCCATAAATTTCCCTTACCCTTAGATACACATGCAGCTGGCCCATTAAAGCACAATGTAACAGACATAGTAAGGCTCCAGTCCTTCCTGAATAGCCCTTTAAAGGAGCAATCAGGAAAACACATTCTGAATGCACTTCTGTAAATTACAAGGTTGTCTCCAGGCTGCATAGAGAAGACAGTGTTAACCCAGCTTAATTCCTTCCCCTCCCAGTTCTGATCCTCTATGCTACTTAATAAATAGCCTACCACAAACTCCAATACAAATTTTATTTTCCAAAGAACAACACTTGATCATTAATATCATTTTTTTCCTTCTCTTAAAAGAGTATTACTCCCTCACCCTCAGTCTAATCCCACCTTTGTGATTGAGAACATTTAAGATCCAAAGAAGAGCCCCAACATCGTTGTTATATAATTTAACCAAGTAGCAGAAAACCAAGATGAATCTCACGTGCATTTCATTTCTAGATATACTTATTTTACTTCCTTGCTAATCACAGGAGTTTATTTTATTCTATTGAGTTCATTTTTAACTTGGTTAATTTGAGATGTAATTATCCCCAAAAAAGTGAAAAATTAAAACACATGTAAGAGATTTTTTTCTTCACACAGATCATAAAATTCTCATTTGAGATTATACTAAGAGAAAGTATTTTTCTTGACATTTCAACTGAAAGGAAACTTGCTAGACACTCAGAAATAATGAAAACAGAAGGAAGATACAAAGAGGGTTTTAGTATCATTATAAAAACTCTCCTGCTGGGGTTTGGAGAGGCACACATATCCCTACAGATCAGAAGATAAGACAGGGATTCACTGGCTTCACTCTTACACTGACCTTCTCATTTTGATTAGAATAAATTTTTTGTCACTTCAATCCCTGGAAACAGCAAGTCTAACAGCCCCCAGGGAAAGAGGCTGAATAACTTTAGGAGCTTCAGTCAGCTCCAAAGCTGGAGGTGCACCAATCTAAAGAGGAATAGACAGAGATTCCAAGCAGCTCTGCTGTAATTTCTAGACAACTTTGGGAAGTCACAATTACTGAGTAAACTAGGTTCCCTAGCAACCAAATGCTCATTTGAATGCTCCCTCCCACCCTGTCCCCTTCCTCAGCTGTATTCTCTGCGAAAATATCAGTGGAAAGCAGGGGTAGCAAGAATGGGCAAACTGCGAAGATAAACATGATGTAACTTTAAAGCATAAAAGGAATTTTTAGGGCCAGGTGTGGTGGCTCACACCTGTAACCCCAGCACTTTGGAGGCCGAGGCAGGTAGATGGCTCAAGATTGGGAGTTCAAGACCAGCCTGGGCAACACAGTGAAACTGTCTCTCCAAAAAATACAAACATTTGTTAGGCATGGTGGCACACACCTGAAGTCCCAGCTACTCGGGAGGCTACAGTGGGAGGATTGATAGAGCCAGGGAGATTGAGGCTACAATGAGCTGTGATCATGCCACCGTACTCCGGCATGGACAACAGAGAAAGACCCTGTCTCAAAAAGAAAAAAAAAAAAAAAAGAATTATTAGCGCTGGGTCTAATAAAAACGTCCCAAATAATGATTCAGATAAAAGACCAGGGAACGTTTCGTTTGCTGATATCACAATTTGGATCACATAAGGTAATCTCTGAAGAATTAAGGAAAAAAAGGTTTCAAAATTTTGACAGGCTAGAGAAATAGACACATATCATTTTCATGCAAGAAGGAGAAATGGGCTGCAAGGGTTTTGCACAGGCTTAGCCAAGAAAGATTTTAATGTCCAGGGTAATCTTGAGGATGGAAAACTGTGGAAGGCTTCAGATCAGAAAACAAACAAATAGAAATCCAAGCAGGACTCCCTCTGCCCAATCAATCAAATTCTTTAGGGTCAGCAAATCTATGAAAGCACACATCACAGAGGGGTAGAGAGTGACTGTTTAATGGCACTAAAGAAAAGCAAGCTTAAAATTGATGTTAAAATTTACTTAGCTGTTGTGAAGGACTGCCACAATCTATTCAAGGATTTCCTTCTCTGGACCTTAAGAGTAGAAATACCTTCTGGGATGGGCCTTGCTATGGTTTGAATGTCTGTCCCTTCTAAAACTTATGTTGAAATCGATTGCTATTGTAATTGTATTAAGAGGCAAGACTTTAAAGAGGTGATTACACCATTAAGGCTCTACCCTCATGGGTAGAATCGGTGCCAGAAAAGAAGGGCAAGTCCAGCCCTCTTTCTCACTTTCTCTCGGCTCTTCTGCTTTCCTGTTCCTCCCCTCTGGAGGATACAGCATTCAAGGAGCCATATTGGAAGCCAAGACTGGGCCCTCATGAGACACCAAACCTCCCAGCACCTTGACCTTGGACTTCCCAGCCCCCAGAACCTTGAGAAATAAATTTTTGTTCTTTATAAATTACCCAGTCTCAGTTGTTCTGTTATAGCAGCACAAAATGGACTAAGGACTCCACTGAGTAAAGGGAGAGATTAGCACCTGAAGTTCTTAACAAATACTCTGGAACAGAAAGCTGAAAACACAGGCTTTGGGGACAGATAAACCTGCATTACAATCCTATCATCTACTTCCTGTGTGACTTTGGACAAGCTACTTAACCTCTCTGAGTATCAATTTATTCATCTGTAAAACGAAGACCATATCTAATTCTTCATGGGCTATTATCCAGATTAAATGAGTTAATGTAGGTGCTATATCTGGCATATAACATATCTTTGATGAACATTTCCTATTTATTATGCTCCTTCAAAAATCTCCTGCTGAATAAAGTTTAAAATTAGTTATGATGATATTTTGCATAAATGGTACCAAAAAACTGCTTAGTGTTATAGTACCCATGACTCTACCTTTAATTGTTACCTGGTGATGTAATTGTCATGCATGTGTGTAAAACACACAATAACATATTTCTTACTGCTTGACTCAGACACTGAAAGGAAATTTCTACCTTCAGTCTTTCATACAACCAACCAAAAAGTTATTGCCACTAAATAAAAAATTAAAAGCCAAGTGTTCCACTTGAGAAAGAAGTTTTTCTCAAGCATAAATTTAATTATTTGAATTTCAGTGAGCCTATTCCTGTGTCTAGATTTTTGTTTTTGTTGTTTTGTTTCTCTTTTGTTTTGAAATAATCACATAATACATGTACAATTTAATGTATAAAAGCAAATGAACAACTATGTATGTACCTACAGAACATCACAAGCACCTTTGAAGTCTCATGTATAACCCTGCCCAAGCACAACATACGCTTCACCCCAGAAGTAATTAATTATCCTTCTGCATTTTGTTAATCTTCCCCTGCTTTTCTTAGCAGTCTTCCCATTTATGAGTCTATCCTTAAACAATATATTACTTTAGCCATTTTTGAACTTTACATAAAAGAATCATACTGTATTAGTCTTCTATCTTGCTTTTCCACTCATCTTTATGCTTTTGAATACATCCCTGTTGGCATACACAGTTGTAGGTTACTCTTACTATTGTTTCATATGAATGTGCCACAATTTCTTTCTTCACCACATGGTTGATAGACATATATGCTGTTTGCAGGGTTTCAGTATTATCAACAGTGTTACCTTTCACATTCTCGTACATGTTAAGATTTCTTTTAAGGCAGTGTTTCCCAACCTTGTTCACAATCCAACTGGTAAAGAAAACGGTAATATTTGTAGGGCAAACTGAAGTTATCAGACAAAACTGCTCCCACTCCAGTCTTGCTACCTGACCTACTTTCTTATTCTGCTACCCTGAAAGATAAGGGAAGCAGTGGAACACTTTACAAGGTATAGTCTGTTCAAAATTATTCTAACAACTTATACTCTCATCAGCGTGGTATGCACGTTTCTTTCCTTTGCCCTATGCCTTTTCCAAACACTTAATATTGACAGGTACTTGCCAATCTGGTAGATGCGAAATGGCGTCTTGCTATGGTTTTAATATGAAGACATACTGTACAACCTCTGTGATTAAAACAGTAGGGTATTGGAACATGAAGGGACAGACCAATAGAGGAAAACAGAAAATGCAGAAATACAGCCAACTACGTATAGAAATGAATTATATAAGAGGGGTACGTCTCAAAACAGTGAGGAAAAGATGGACTTTTGTTTTTTTTTTTTTTTTTTTTTTTTTTTTTTTTTTTTTTTTTT
>NC_045434.1:40950186-41087529 GCF_002776525.5 Piliocolobus tephrosceles | reverse complement strand
TTTTTTTTTTTTTTTTTTTTTTTTTTTTTTTTTTTTTTTTTTTGAGACAGGGTCTTGCTCTGTCACCCAGACTGGAGTGCAGTGGCACAATCATAGCTCATTGTAACCTCGAGTTCCTGGCTTCAAGCCATCCTCCCACCACAGCCTCCCCAGTAGCTGAGACTTCAGGCATGCAACACCATACCCAGCTAAGTTTATAAAATTTTTTTGAAGAGATGAGGTCTCGCTATATTGCCCTGGCTGGTCTCAAATACCTGGCCTCAAGTGATCCTCCTACCTGGCCAGAGATGGACTTTTTAATAAGCGGTTTGTGATGGCAGATACCCATGTTGCAAAAATTAGATCCATTCTCCATATCATACAACAAAATAAATTCATACATGTAAATGTTCATGATAAAATCATACAAGTACTAAAAGAAAATATGGATGGCTCTCTCTACAACTGCACTGTCCAAAATGGTAGCCATTCTCCATATATGGCTACTGAGACCTTGAAATATACCTAGTGTGACTGAGGAACTAAATTTTCAGTTTTATTTAATTTTAATTAATTGAAATTTTAAAATGGATCTTCAATTAGGTATTGGAAAACTTTTTAAATACAACTGGAACAACCTGGTTATGTGAATTTACTTTTTTCAACTGCAAATTTTATGAAATCTAAATACAGATCAAGTATTTATGATGAAAATTTAGTGACCAAATTGAAATACGTTAAATGTATAAAACACACGTTAGTTGTTAAAAACTTAGCATAAAAAAAGAATGAAAAATATCTCAGTAATATTTTTAAATACTGATTACTTATTGAAATGATAATATTTTTGACACTTTGGGTTAAATAAAATATACTATTAAAATTAATTTCACTTGGGGTTTCTTTGGCTATAAATGTAGCTACTAAATATTTACATATGTATTACATTTACATATGTACTGCTCTATAACCTGGATCTAAGGAAATTTTTTCCAACAATGACTTAAAACTAAGAGGCAATCAAGAAACACTGATAATACTAACTGCACCAAAGAAAATAATCGGCTTAACACCATAATCAAAGAAAAATGACAAATAATAAACTGGGAAAAATATTTGCCACATATTAGGGATGATGTTGTCCCTAATATAAAATAAAGGGGGCTGGGCGCTCTGGCTCACACCTGTAATCACATACTTTGGGAGACTGAGGCGGGCAGATCACCTGATCTGCCAAGTCAGGAATTCCAGACCAGGCTGACCAACGTGGTGAAACCCGTCTCTATGAAAAATACAAAAATTAGTAGGGCATGGTGGCGCATGCCTCTAATCACAGCTACTGGGGAGGCCGAAGCAGGAGAATCACTTGAACCCAGGAGGTGGAGGTTGCAGTGAGCCAAGATGGCACCACTGCACTCCAGCCTGGGCTACAAGAGCGAAACTCCATCTCAAAAAATAAAAATAATAAAATAAAATGAAAAAAGACCTACAACTCTATAAAAATGGGCAAAAATATATGAAGAAACAGTTCAGAGAAAAAGAAATGCAAACCCCTAGACATAGGAAAAAGAGGTGAAGCGAGCTCAGAATCAGAGACACAAATTAAAATTACATTAGAGTATCATTTCTCACCATTTAGACGGCACAGACCTTAAGGCTGTACAATGTTTTTCTATTGGTGAGGCTCTAGGGTAAGAGGCAGTCTCATATCTGTTAGTGGGAATGCAAAATAATATAGCACATAGCACCCACAGAAGGGAATTTGGTAATGTCTAGCAAAACTGCAAATGTATTTATCCTTTGACCCAGTGATCCCACTTCTAGGAATCTATTTTAAAGATAAACCAGCAAGAATATGAATGCAAATATTCACAAAGCTGTTTATTGCATCACTGTTCATTCCACTGTCCATCTAGTTAACAAAATGAAGTTTCACTTCTGGCTTTGTTTGACTTACAAATAAACCAACAACAACAACAAATCCCCACTAAAATGTACGAGCAAAAGATTAGAAACAAGCACACATCCAAATGAATGATTGTGGTATATTTGTACAGTAGAATTTCTGCAGTTGTAAAATGCAATGAGAAATTTCTATCTATGGTCCAGAGTGATCTCTGAAATATACTGTTAAGTAAAAAATGCAAGGTGCAGAACTACAGTAGGCAACCTTTTTCTAAGAGGGAAGAAATAAGGAAACAATATGTAAACATGCACATATACATATATATCATACATACACATACATACAAACACACACACATACATATATATCTGAGTAGACACGTATGCACACATAGGTTTTTTTCTGAACTCTGTCCATTGAAAAGCCTAGAAGCAATGACCAGCTCAAAGGCAATGAGAACCTCTAACAACTATACTGTGGTCTCTAAATCCTGTTTACCACTAAAAAGATCTGGGGTAGGAAAAGTACAAAATAAATCTGAAATATCTTATTAAACCAGAAAGTAAAAATGTTATCAAAAACTACTGTAGTCTCATCAAAAAGATTCAGAAGCCAATTTAAAGACTCACACTGGACACAAAAATAATGAGCTTCAAAATAAACTGCAGGGGATTAAAACATATAAACTGTGTTAAAATCTACAAGTTCATAATGATAATAATAATAAAAAAACTTGTTGGTTTCCTCTGGAGGCTACTAGAAAATCAGCTCATTATTCTGATACTGGTTTAAATAGAAGAAAGAAAATCAAGCATCAATTTTCCTACATAAACTATATCTCAGGATAACAAATAGTTGATGGTGTTAACGTTTCTTGAGAGAAAAATTCCAGCTAGGAAATACAGGAAGGATGACAGAATATCATCATTTTATAACCCTTACTAAATAATAATCACAATAGCATCAAGATTTTTAACAGGGCCTGTGATCAGACTAACAACACCTAAATCCACTGATAGCCTTAACTTCACAAAAGAAGAAACGAGAAGGCATGTGTGCCTCCTGATGAGATGTAATAGGAAGTACCTAACACAGCCAGGAGTGGTGGCTCATGCCTGTAATCTTAGCACTTTGGGAGCCAAAGGTGGGCAGACTGCTTGAGCTCACGAGTTCGAGACCAGCCTGGGCAACATGGCAAAACCCCGTCTCTACAAAAAATACAAAAAATTAGCTGGGTGTGGTGGCACACACCTATAGTCCCAGCTACTGGAGAGGCTGAGGTGGGAGGAGGGCTTGAGCCCACGAGGCAGAGGCTGCAGTGAGCCGAGATCACACCATTACACCCCAGTCTGGCCAATAGAGTCAGACCTTGTCTCAATTGAAAAAAAAAAAAAAAAAAAAAAAAAAAAGTACATAACACTTCCTATGATGTGCTCTTGCCAAAAATTTCTGATAAGCTTCCAGTCTATCTCAAACTACTAGTTTACAGGAAATACAGGAGGAAACAGAGAAATATAATAATAAATAGCAACAAAGAAGATGCAGACAAGATACAGAGAATCCTATAGACAAATCCCTGTTTCCTCAACAAATAAACTTCCAGAGAAGGAAAAGAGAGAAAAATAGGGAAAGGAAGACTGTAAATAAGACAAGTGCATCTCTCATGTGTGGAAATTGTTTGGATCCCAAAATGCAAAAAAAAGTAATAATTTTAAAAAATGATGACAATCAAGGAAATTTGCTTTCTGAATAAATATTTGATATTAGGAAATTATTGTTAGAAATTAGACATGATAATAATATTATGATTATTTTAAAAGGAAAAAGACTCTGTATCTTTCAGAAATACATACAGCCATGTGCCACGTAACCATGTTTTGGTCAGCAATGGTCAATGGACATGAAACTGTAGTCTCATAAGATTATATAATGGAGCTGTCCTACACAGGTGTACCACTTTTTATCTTTTATACCATATCTTACCTTTTCTATATTTAGATGTTTGGATACACAAATACCATTTTGTTACAACTGCCCATAGTATTCAGTACAGTGACATACTATACAGGTCTATAGCCTAGAAGCAATAGGCTATATCCTACAGCCTAGGTGTGTAGCAGGCTATACCATCTAAGTTTGTGTGAGTACACTCTATGATGTATGCACAATGATGAAATCACCTAATGACACATTTCTTAGAACATATCTGTGTGGTTAAATGACAAAGAACTTTATAATCTATTATGTACAGAGCAGATAATACAATGTCCAATTTTCTTCATAAGGAACCAGTAAATGAGAAGAAAGGAGTAAATGAGAAGAAATGAGGAAGGGGGCAGAGAAAACAGAACTGGCCGGGAGTTGACAATTAAAAGCCTGACTTTAAAGTAGGAGAGCCTGGATTCCAGTCTTAGCACCACCACTATTAGCTATAAGACCTAATCAAGCCGGGCGCGGTGGCTCAAGCCTGTAATCCCAGCACTTTGGGAGGCCGAGACGGGCGGATCACGAGGTCAGGAGATCGAGTCCATCCTGGCTAACACGGTGAAACCCCGTCTCTACTAAAAATACAAAAAACTAGCCGGGCGAGGTGGCGGGCGCCTGTAGTCCCAGCTACTCCGGAGGCTGAGGCAGGAGAATGGCGTAAACCCGAGAGGCGGAGCTTGCAGTGAGCTGAGATCCGGCCACTGAACTCCAGTCCGGGCGACAGAGCGAGACTCTGCCTCTAAAAAAAAAAAAAAAAAAAAGACCTAATCAAGATCCTAAACACACTGAGGCTTAGTTATTCTCTGTCTGTAAAGAAGAGGTAACAGTAGTGGGTTCCTCATAGAGTTGCTGCAAGCATTAAAGAAACAGTGCATGTAGTGTACTCAGCACAGTACCTAGGCACATAGTTATCACTCAGTACATGTTAGCTTTCATTATTACTATTGTCAATTATTGCCGTTGTCATTCAAGATCACCAATCTGGAGTTAGGAGTGGCGAAACTAGAATAAAATCTGCTGAATCCATAGCCCACATTCTTCCTGCTACATTATGATGCCTCACCTACCTCTCCTTGACTCTCTCAGTGGAGTCTGAGAATGAGTAACAAACATACTCTGCAATAAGCTTCCCTATTTATACTACAAACCTTTAATGACACTGCTTCTCAGCCTCCACTTCTGTAATCAAATAGCCATCCTTTGTGGTAACTTAAAGTGTTCTTACGGTTGATGGCTATTCATCTGGTAGGATGTAAATACCCATGTATTTTTAATCCCCTTAAAAATGAATGCACACACCACTTACAAATTCATCTGAAACATTCTGCACTTTCAACATCCTCCCAAACCATGGCTCCAAATTTTTACTACATTGGGTGCTGGCATAAGTTATACAAGGCCAAACTCAGGTTCCAAACATACAAAACAAAGTGATAAAACATTAAACTGGCTGGGCGCGGTGGCTCAAGCCTGTAATCCCAGCACTTTGGGAGGCCGAGACGGGCGGATCACGAGGTCAGGAGATCGAGACCATCCTGGCTAACCCGGTGAAACCCCGTCTCTACTAAAAATACAAAAAACTAGCCGGGCGAGGTGGCGGGCGCCTGTAGTCCCAGCTACTCAGGAGGCTGAGGCAGGAGAATGGCGTGAACCCGGGAGGCGGGGCTTGCAGTGAGCTGAGATCTGGCCACTGCACTCCAGCCTGGGTGACAGAGCGAGACTCTGTCTCAAAAAAAAAAAACAAAAACAAAAAAAAAACACATTAAACTTTGCATGCAGCATAAACTAATACATAATATTACAATGCTAAGTAGCCATACATTATTTTAATGGTAAGAAAACATGTTGGTATCTTCCCATCAAATAAATGTTCCCACATCTATTTAATAACAGACATTATGAAAATCTCTTTAGATTTGTTTTAATTCTTCATGCAACAATTCTGACCACATGCCACTGCCTGATGCTCCCTCTTCTTTGACAGACACTACACTTGCCTGGTTTGAGTCTCCTTAACCATCCATTTCTATCACACCTCTGAAACACTAGGGTTCCCTAGAACTCACTGTTTACTTTTCTTCTACATAGTTTCCCTGTGCAAATTGATGCTGAACCACAACAGCTTCAACTATTTACAAAAACTCTTTCAATCACTGATTTATTCATCCATTCAACAAATATGTGCTGGGCCCCTAGTGTGTGGCAGGTGTTCTTTGGATACAAAAGGATCAAAAACAAATACAGTCTTGCCTTCATGAACCCTACAGTTGGGGGGGGGGTGGTATTAACACTAAATAAACTCAAAACTGAATGAGCAATTACAATAGTGGAAAACGCATACAGACAAGGAGAGGAGGTACATGGTGTGGTAAGAGGGCAGAATAGAGGGATTTGACCTCATCATGGAAATGCAGTGAATGATTCCCTGAGAAAATGATGAATGAGCTGACAGCAAACTCATAATTCTATCCCAAACCTCTCTTCTGAATTATAGACCAGAATTTCAGTTACGTGTTAAGTATCTCCAGCTAAGAGAGCATACACACTAGAAACTCAACCTCTTGCAAACTGAGTTATCTTTCCCTCTAATGGCTACCAGCTTCCACAGCTTTGTGTGATTTTCCACAACCAGAAATTTTACAATTATCCTTTACTATATCCCCTTCGTCACTCTCCTGCCCAGTTCTTCACTGAGTCCTATCAATTCTGTTTCCTAAATCCTTCTTCTATATGTCCCCTTTCTCCATTTTCAGTTATCAGTATCTCCCTCCTAGTTAGTACTACAATTCGCTTGTTCTGATTTATCTCTGTCCCGTCCAGTCTCTTACCTATACTCAATAGAGAACCATCATACAAAATAAGTCTTTTCTCTCTTTACAATCTTTCAGTGACCCTCACTGCTTATATTTTGGGCAAAAAGTCCAAACTTTTATCATGACCTAAAAGGCTTTGCATAGTTCATCAGCCTCATCTCCCATCACTCTCTATCATATGTGGAAAGTTCAGTGACATCAATCCATGACCACATGGCTCCAAATCATTACATTTCTTCTGTTTGAAGTGGCCTACCTCATCTTCCATCTGCCCCCAAACCCCTTTATCCCCAAATGCCAGTATGAGAATTGGTCTATGAGTGTATAGTAAAATTTAAAAAGTTCAAAGTTAGCAAACCAGTGTTAGTCCCCAGTATTTCTGGCAATGTAAGCAGTGTCCTGGAGGACTCCTGGTAGCTTTCAAGTGTCAGTCCAAATATTTCCCTCTCTGTGATGCCTTTTATGACTTCTCAATGTTGGGGAATCATCATTTATTGTCCAAACTGAGATCCTTTTGAGAGTAAAGGGAATGCTATCATTAACTATGTTGGACAGTGGGAATAATCCAGGACTGCCTCAGGGAAACTGGATGCACAGTCTGCCTCCCACTAAACAGAGCTTGGTGCTTTCTTATCTGAACTCCCAAAGCCCCTTTGTCTATTCACCGCATACTACGTGTTCGCATGTCAAGTCTCCTGCTTGTCGGGGACTCCACAAAGGCAGGGCCAGGCCTTTTTATCTATCTCCAGCATCTCTCCAGTCCCAGGCACCAGAAACGACACAAAACATCATCAACAAAAGTTAATGTTTGTTCAATAAATTATCTGAGTGAATAACAAAGATCAGATGCCTTAACCTTGGCCAACAAAGGAATTTAAAAATTCATATTATCTTTTCTCATTCCAGACTATACTTCCTCATTATATTAAAGAAGGCTTTAAATGGGAGCAAAGTCTTCATAGACAGAAACTGTAAGCCTCAGGATCAATGACAAGTTGTCAATCAATTAATAACTACTTATTTAGACCAATCTACTCTTAAGGCCCACAGAGCACAATAGAAGGGTTTACATTTGGCTAGGGACAAAAACATATATAATAAAAATCAAAACTAACAATAAAATAAACTAAGCCTAAAATAAGTATTACAGGGGTTCATGGAAGGTAAGGGAGAAACCACTCTTATGGCAGAAGAAGGGCTCCTTGGAGGAGTGGGATTTGAACTGAGATTTGAGAAATATCTTGGATCACTAGAGACACAGTAGAGGGGAAGAAGGATATCCCAGGGTGAGGCAGGGGTGGGTGTTGGGGAGGCCATGGAAGGAAGGCACAAGATTTGTTTCGGGAGTCACATCTAGACTGTCATGGATTCCTGGCACAAACCAGAATATCTGAATTTTTAGCAACTACTAAGCAACTCAAGAGATGTTCCTGGATTCTCACTTCTTTCATCAAAATATTATCCACCTGAAACATATAATGAGATATATGTTGCTTATTCCTTATAATCTATTAATTGTAAGAACTGTTAACAAAATTATCTTAGCAAAACTGCTTTTGGCAGAACTTTCAGATAGAACCGCTGAAGTCACCCCGACTATCTGTGTCTTTGAGAAGTTCCCTGCAAATCACAGCCTGGCAGCCTGTAGCATCGCCTTACTTTACACCCAGCCTTTCAATTGTCTCATGTAAAAACACATAGTGCTAATACAGGGGATCTACTAGACCTCCTTGTCAACTGTGGAGTTCAGGAAGAAGCTTTTAGGAATGGCTATGATACGCACGCATGTCATGGTTTGTTGAGAGTACCTCCCTTACCACTTACATCCATGATGAAGGGTATGAAAAAGGTTCCCACACTTCAGAGAAAACAATCAACTTCTCAATCACCTTTCCCTACCCAGTTAAGGTGGGAAAAACCATAAGTCACCAGGTGAAGTGAAATATATTCTAACATGTGGTTTAACAATGAACTGAAACTGCTGCAGTATCCATGACACTCAAATAAAATACAGATCCATCCAAGAAAAGGAATTATTACTTAAAAACCATCATCTCCCTGCTCTGCTTTAAAGTACCTTTTTCCAAAAGCCCTCAAGCACTCAGGATATTGCATAACTAATGTTGGATCTACTTTTGAAGTAGTTTTCTAAAAAGACCAATCCAAATTCATATGTAGTGAGTCAATGGGATATATTTTTCCAGTAGTAGTGCTCAGTTTACTTTTTCCCCACTGACCCTACTGATAGGGCTGATATGGGCTACAAACTTATAGGGGAAACCAACATTGGGAGTGCATTGGGTGTTAGCTAAAGAATCCTTGCTTGGCATAAATGTGTCCCATGAATTTATAAAATTTTCATGGAGAGCAGTAAAATTACAACAAATGAGAAAAAAAATGGTTCAAGTTGCAGGAATACTTACTTAAACAACATTTACTTAACCAAAGGAGAAAATAAAAAGGCAATGAAGATGAAATTAAATAAACCATTCTACTTTTGGGATTAGCAAGTCGAATTTGGTGTGTAATAAGACTTTCTATGGTGCTATTATGAAAATCTCTGGAATGCTTTTCCAGATTTGTTGTCCAAATCTTTTAAAATAACAATAATCATCAAGATATTTCCTTTATCTTATCCGATGGAGAACGTAATAGCTAAGTGAAGTGAAGAAGCAAAGTACTCAGCTATTATTAAATGGCTTAAGAGCCTTACAAAGTCAACAATATAACATACTAGAATCAAAAATGAAAACAAAGGCAGAAAGATCCCTAAACTTGGGGGTGCTCTAATTCCACTTTTCTACAAGATATAAAGTATGTGGATGTCAACTCATGAATACTATAAACAC
Source organism: Piliocolobus tephrosceles (assembly GCF_002776525.5). Lineage (NCBI taxonomy): Eukaryota > Metazoa > Chordata > Mammalia > Primates > Cercopithecidae > Piliocolobus > Piliocolobus tephrosceles. The sequence continues at coordinate 41,077,996 of NC_045434.1, read as the reverse complement.
ATGCATTGAGATGGCGGGAGCCTGAGAAACAGGCAGAGGCAGGTATGTGCTGGAAGATCTAAAGGCTTGATGGAGAGAAGTGGGTGGGAGGAAGAAGGGAGGTGGTATGGGGCAAAGTAGGACAGGGGCCCTGAAAGAAGAAGGGAGTCACTGGGTTGGAAGCAAGAAGTCTACTGTCAGGCAGATAGGTGGGAGGAGCCAGATAGACAGCGGATCTGGAGATATGGTTAAAATACTGCACTGGAAAAGCTCATTCAGACACTAAAGTCTTGCAGGCAAAAGTAAGGTGTGGGATAGGAAGCAAAAGGGAGCCTGACGCGGTGGTTGATGCTGCGGTGGTCTTGGGGAGACTGAGGTGGGGGGATCACTTGAGTTCAGGAGTTCTAGATCAGCCTGGGCGACATGGCAAGACCTCGTCTCTACAAAAAACACAAAAACTATCCAGGTGTGTGGTATGCACCTGTGGCTCCAGCTACTCAAGAATCTGATGTGGGAGAATGACTTGAGCCAGGGAGGCAGAGGTTGCAGTGAGCCAAGATTGTGCCACTGCACTCCAGCCTGGGTGACAGAATGAAACCCTGTCTCAAGGAAAAATAAAAAATAAAAAAAAGGAGCAGGAGCGTCTATGGATAGAAATCTATGGGCCAGAAGAACGTGAAAAAACTTCAGAAAGGAAAGGAGAGGAAGATGAAAGCGATACTTGGCAAAGGTGGACTAAGAGGCCAAAGTCAGCCCAAGAGACAGAACAGGTGTAGGGTGAGACCCACTGGATGCTGGGAGCCTGAGTGGGCTCAGTGCACTAACAGGTCTCAACTTTCCTTGACCTCAGTTATTTTCTTTTTAATTTAGATTTAGATGATAGGAGTGCAGTTCTGTGACACAGATATATTGTGTATTGGTGAAGTCTGGGCTTTTAGCCTACCAATCACCCAAATAGTGTTGTGCCCAACAGGTAATTTCTCATCCCTCGCCACCCTCCCATCCTCCCACCTTTTGGAGTCTCCAGTGTCTATTATTTCACTCTAAACGTCCACATGTACACACTGTTTGGTTCCCACTTTATTCAAGTTATCTTAGAGGGAACAGCAGTGAATCTAATAAACCACGAGGTGGAGGGCTTCCTGAGCTTTCCCTGGACCTCTCCACCACTCCTTGATCCAGGCTCATTCTGGGAAAGATCCCAGCATGGAAAAAAAACCCTGACTGCTATGGCTGCAGCCAAATGTCAAATGAGACAGGATACATGAAAGGACTTTGAAAACCATAAGGCACACTATAATATTAGGCACTGTTATTCACTGAATCCCTGAGGCAAATAAGATGAAGACCACAGCTACAATCATAAGGGAAGGAATGCCTGTCAAATACAGAAATTGTATCTATTCCAAATCAAGATGCCCCTAACTAGAAATTCCTGTAATTTGGGGGCCAGGCACAGTGGCTCATGCCTGTAATCCCAGCACTCTGTGAGGCCAAGGCGGACAGATCACTTGAGGTCAAAAGATCGAGACCATCCTGGCTAACATGGTAAAACCCCATCTCTACTAAAAAATACAAAAAACTAGCCGGGCGAGGTGGCGGGCGCCTGTAGTCCCAGCTACTCGGGAGACTGAGGCAGGAGAATGGCGTAAACCTGGGAGGCGGAGCTTGCAGTGAGCTGAGATCCAGCCACTGCACTCCAGCCTGGGTGACAGAGCGAGATTCCGTCTCAAAAAAAAAAAAAAAAAAATATATATATATATAAATGAGCTGGCCATGGTGGCACATGCCTGTAATCCCAGCTACTCAGGAGGCTAAGGCATGAGAATTGCTTGCACCCAGGAGGTAGAGATTACAGTGAGATTGTGCCACTGCACTTCAGCCTGGGTGACAGAGCAAAACTCCATCTCAAAAAAAAAAAAAAAAAAAAAGAAATTCCAGTAATTTGAGAGGACATCATGCTTGGTATGTTTCCTGTCAAATATGTCTCAACATTTAAAAATCCTACCTGAGGCATAATATGGGGCTCTTAATAAACTACCATACACATTTATTAAAACTTAAGTCCGCATCTAATGTATTTCTCCAAGGAAATTTTGACACACTGCAGATCTTAACTAATTAGGTAAATTCCATTCCATTCAATCACTCATTGAGTGACTTCCAAGTGCAAGGTAGTGTGCTAGCTGCTATGGGGGTTGCTGAGATGAGTAAAAGGGCCTAGCCTTCCAGTAGCTTGGCCAAATAATTTCTCAGTTTCCATTTTAGATTGGGGAAGCTCCATCTCCTTTCACAAATGTAAGAGAAAGCAATCATTATTTTAGGTGATTAACCTACAACCTGGGAAATACATTTTCTAGTAACATAGTTAATAAAAAAGCAAAGAAACTTCTTAATACCTGGTGACTGGAGACACTGCTGTGTGCTCATTTCTATGTTTATCCTAGCCCAGTTTACGTCCAACCACTCTTGTCATAATTGCATAACCACAGCATGTCATGTTGTTTCTTGTTGCAACTATAACTTGTAAAATTAAACTTCAGAACTGAGACAGTCAAGCTAAATAATTGCCTACTTTAAAAAATATGTATGTATGTAATTTACGTGCCACTTCAGATAAGCTCTTGAATTATGATCTCTAGAAGTCAAAACTGTCACCATTTTTTAAAATATAGTTTCACTGTCGCAATTCTTCTTGTACACAAGCCCTATCCCTGTTTTTTCAGTTTTCTAAGCAGTACTTTATACTGGTCTATTGCAATCTGCTTTTTGTGTTTTATGGAGAACCCAATTAAGCATAATTTTTATTTACTCCATGCTACGGAACTTTCAAAATTGAGGCTCAAAGAAGGATCATGAAGTGGCCAAAGATGCATTTGTTTGCTAAAACCCTATTAATAAAAGTATCTTTACACAGTAAAGCTGGGAAAAAAAGGTCATCTGAATACCCACCATGTACATTGTGTAGGGTCCTCCAACCTGTATTATATATCATATAACCCTTCCCTCACTTTGGGAGGGAGGCTTCACTACATCCATTTCCAAAATAGCATTTTTAGGAGATGTGTATTTTCATGAAGACTGATCGACCCAATATCTCTGAGTGAATTCCGATTGACTAGATGTATAAGTAGATTTACATAGTCAATATGTTCCCAAAAAACTGGAGGCAAATCAACTTTCGCATACAAATTATTTTCATATAAACTTACATTGTAAGATCAGACCTGCCATAGCCTGACTTCTGATTGATAATCAGTGCTGTGCTGCTCAGAGCATTTGCTGGAGTCTGAAGCCTCTCCATGTGTACACACCCTTTCCCAACAACTGTCTGATGAGTTTGGATTCCATTCCACCCATGAGGAGGTGCAGAATGAAACAGTTTAAATCACCTAAAATAAGCAGTGACCACACTCTGAGATACCAGCTAAACATCAGGAGAGAAAATACAAACAAAGCAATGTTCCCCCCTTCCTTTATATTTGGTTCTAAGAAGCTGGAGGAAGACAAAGTATCACAAGACAGTGAGGTTTCACCAATTTCTCTGTTAACTGGAAATCTCCTTCTAAATCTCCCTCCACAATTATTATGCCATTACCCTTTAGTTAGGGCCACCCTCAAAGTAGAGCTGGAAGGAAACTTCAAAGGATACAGAACCCCAAGACCTCTGTACTTAACCATGTGAGCTCCACAAGATGCCTCATTATATGGCTGTAAGTTGTATTGATAAATTCAGATGAAGACAGTCATATTTATCATCTTAGGACTCTTCTGTAAATATGTCACCTGCCTTCTCCTGCCCTATTGGAAGGTGACATGACATTCCCTGTCCCAGCCTTTGGTGTCTCCTTTGGACAAAAACAAACAAACAAAAAACAAACACAAACAAACAAAAATCTTATAGAAGGGGGCTGCTTAGAGCCTGGAGCAAGCCACTCAGAATGTAAAACTCAAAGCTTGTCTGGTCACAAAGGCAACACAGCGCTGAGGCATGATTCACTTGGAAATTACACTCATAATAGTGCAAACCACCTTCCTCCTTAGTAGCATTTTTTAATCAGTCATAGCAAATAGTACCAAAGCTCTTGAATTATGCCCTGTGATTCTTCAAGAAGCTCAAACCCCTTCAGACAGTGGCCTATTAATTCCCAGAAACCCATGTTGAATATAAAGTGAGATGGGGCTGAGATGGGGCAGAGGAGGGTAAATTTCTAGCCAAGAAAACAAAATTATCAGTTTTCTAAACTCAGAGTTAAATTAAGTCAACCCTGGAGGAAAGCTGGAATTTTAAGATCCTTATAGGATGAACTTTTAACACTGGAGGATGTGAGACCTCTCTACCACCCAAGGCCATTTTTCTTTGGAAACGTGCCCCAATTGTGACAAAGCTAGACAACAGAAGCACCCCGCCCCTCCTCAGGCACCCACCCAAGAGCTGAGCGCAGTGGTCTTTGTTGCCCTTTTTAGAAGCCTCCAGGACTGTTCTCTGAAGCAGGTTTGCACAGCAGTAAACATTGACTGACATTCTATTTCAATGCTGTATTTGTGATCTGTGAAGTACCAGTCCCAGCATTGGTTTAACGCCTATAAATACAATCAGTTGTCCTACCACTGGTACTTCCTACTTTGTAAGTAGCAAAACAAAAATAGGTGCTCCAATCCAAATTAATTTCTATGTCTGACAATTGCATTTCCAAACAGCCAACATGGAACATGTTCTATTGATCCTACAGTCCAGTTCTAGACAATATGAAAAACGGGAGAAAACTCCAAATTCAGCATCTTGAACTTAAAAGACCTTTCAGAAACATCACCTTCTCCCCACAGTGCTGAAGTAGCCCAGGCCCACTCCACCTATGTTTGTTTCTATCCTGGTAGATCCCAATTCTATCAAATTAAAAGGTTATTCCCATTAGGCAGAAGCTGAACCCATCCCCTTGAATAGGGAGGTGTTCATTACATCTGTCTGTGTAATGAACTTGTCATTTCCCCAAACGGTCTGGACAGTCTCCTAAAAAAGAAAAAAAAAAAAAAAGAAAGAAAAAAGTTCTCCATGGAATCTATGGTGTGTCAGTCCCCTTCCTAACATCTGAGTCAGACTACGTGTGTCTTTACTGAGGTTCTGGGTGCCCAGGGTGTATCATTTTCAGAGTTGCTTCAGTAACTGAACTATGGCTGTCTTCCAGCCACGGACAACACAAGCACTATCTATTTTAAAACAATTTTCCTAATCCACAGGCAATGGAAGAGTTCCCATAGGTCACCGACATCCTATTGGAAACAAATTATTTCTCTCTCAAACTGCTTGCAGTCTCTCAGAATTAATGCGTGTTTATGTGCATAATTGTATATTTGGCCATGAAACTCTTGGGGCAAAGAGGACCACCCCAAATTTTACCGACATGCCTGAGCCATTCAGAGCTTTAGAAGAGAAATGAATGGGTAATGAGAGCCCTTAAGCCCAGGACTTGTCTCACACAAACAGTAAGTGGAAAGGAAAAAACAAAAACAAAAACTAACCCTCCGTAGAGGGAGGGGGCAGGGTGGAAGATAGGGAAAGGACATTAACCAGCAGACCTAAGGCAGCCGCGGCGGCGGCAGTTCGCGAACTGCCAGCAGAGGAGAGTGAAATCTGTTTCGTGTACAATAACCAAGCACCCTCTGGCTGCCTCGCATGGGCACGAATAATAAATACAACAAGGTGGGCAAACAGAGGCACCGAAACAAGCCACCTCAAAAAGGTCAAAACTTCAGAAATCCCGGGGGTCAAACCACCCACACAAACACATCAATCAATCAGAGCGGGAGAAGGGACTTGGATACTTAGCAAAGGATCCTACATTGTGTTTTTCCTTTCCAGCTCTGGCTTGCAAAGTACCGTGGCTACATGCAAAGCTAGAGGAGAGCAGGAAGGCTGAGGGCGGCAGGCTGCGGGTGGGAAGGGAGGGGTGTCTAACACCAGCCACCCAGGCCTCGATGTGACGAAAGTCGTCAGCAGCCCCGACCACATCCCAGACCCTCCGCCCTGGCCGGCAGACGCCGCTCGCGGCTCCCCCACCCCAGCTTCCATCCCTGGCAGCAGCCCCGCCAGCCCCGCACCAGCAGCAGCCCCAACCCGGGCCCCGCGCTGGCAGCGCCACGACCGCGGCTCCCATCCCTTCCGCGCGGCAGACACCCCGCAGGCCTCCCTCCCTGCCCACCCGGGGATGCCCGGGTAGCCGAGCCGGGGCGGGCTGCACTGCCAGCTCCCGCCGCCCCAGAGCAGGCGATGGCTCACGCTTACCTTGGGCGTTCGCGGGGGGGGGCTGAAGGTGGCAAGCCTCCCGCCCCCCGCCCCTGTCCTCCTCGCCTTTTTTCTTCCTCCCTCCTCCTCTTCCTCCTCCTCCTCCCCACAGTGTGTCCTGGGCTCCCCCTCCTCCCCGCCGCTTGGAGTAAGAACCCAAAACCCCGAAGCCGGGCCCGCGTGCAAGCGTGCGGGAGGCGGCGGCGCGCGGCCAGCTCTCCAGTAACTGAGCGCGGCGCGCAGCTCCCAACTAAAGTGTGAAAGAAGCGGCGGCCGCGGCGGCCGCGGCACGGAACGTCCCCCCGGGAGTGGGCAGGGAGCGAGCGGGAGCTGGCGCGGAGCGAGCGAGGGAGGGAAGCTCCTCGCTCAGTCACTCACTCGAGGGGCGGGGGCAGCAGACACTCCCCCACCGCCGGCCCCTCCCCGCGCCGGGCTCCCGCGCGCGCCTGGCTCTCCTCCCCGGGGCGGGGCCTGCGGAGGCAGCCACGGCGCAGCACGCTGGGGAGCGGGCTGGGGACTGCTAGGGCTGCGGGGCGGGAAGGAGAAGGGAGTGTGCGTGAACGTGTGAGTGTGTGTGTGGGCGACTGTGTGTGTGTGTGTGTGTGTGTACGTGTGTGAGCGCGAGCCCTGCAGCGGCCGGCCAGCCGGAGGGAAGACCCCGGCGGGAAGACTGCGTCCTGTCCGGCCTTCCCGGGCCTGTCACTCGGGCGGTGGCGTGGGAGCGGCAAGGCTGCTCGTGGGGCAGTCGGGTGGGCCCAGCTCTAGTTGAGATTCGGGCCAGCCCCAGGGCCCAGCCTCGGGGCTGTGCCTGCTGGAAGCAGACGGAGGGAAGGCCGGGCGTCCTTGGCCCACCGCGCGGCGGCTCCCTTCCCGGGCGAGGCTGAACGGGCGGGCTGGCGCAGCCCAGCGGCCCGGGCCCTGCCACTGATCCGCCTCCACACTGACCCGAGCTGCGGTGCCTGCAAGATTAATGAAGCATCCGCGATTCTGTAGAAGCGGCACCGGGAGGAAAGACACGAGATGGTGCTGCGCCCCTCTCCCCACCCTCCTCAGCTTCCTAGGACCTAAAGGCGTAGGCTGCGTCTGCCGGTCGCGTCTGGAGTGGTCCAGAGAGATCGCCATCCACCACTGCGTCCGTCCGGTTCTTTGTGGACCCTCATAGAAGCTCAATCAATTTCCCACCCTCTGGAAAAGGGTATTTTTCTCCTCTTCCCTGGCATATTGGGTGTTTCTTGTGTGCACCTAATTGATCTTTTTCCATTGATAGCCTTTGGGTGTCTTTTGTGCGGCTTCCCCGCGCTTCACTGCTGCCTCATTGCCTTAGACACACAAGGAATGTCAGGCCCCCAGAGTGAGAACACCCAAGAAAACAATAGGGGCGAAAGATCCTCCCTGGGCTTCGCGGATTATGCACAAACCAGATCATTTCCCACATTCGGCCAGGATGAAGACGGAAAATGGAAAAGGACGCATCAGACAAGAAAAGCAAATTCATAATTTAGTTTAATGAAATGAGTTAGATCAACGACTAATGTCTAATTTCAAAAAACTAACCTTTTTTGAAAACTGATTTTCCCTTCTTCCACCTCTTTTTTTTTTTTTTTTTTTCCAAATTAAAAGGCTAGTATCCCATTGTTGTTGTTTTAATTTTTATTGTTTTCAGGGATGGGGTTTCCTGCCAAGGCTGGACTCGAACTCCTGAACCCAAGAGATTCTCCTCAAGGGATCCTCCCCATCTCAGCCTCCCAAGTAGCTGAGACTACAGGCCAATTCCACCTTACCCTGCCTAGCATCACATTGTTCAGGAACCTCAACTTATATTCCATTTTTACAAAATATCCATATTCTGGTTCATACTTCTCCTTGGAGCCCAAATTTTTTGTAGTCTAGCCTCTTGGAAAGGAGCGGTTAAGAAGGGAGAGTAGACAAACAGATTTCTTTTTTTTTTTTTTTTTTTTTTTTTGAGACGGAGTCTTGCTCTGTCACCCGGGCTGGAGTGCAGTGGCCGGATCTCAGCTCACTGCAAGCTCCGCCTCCCGGGTTTACGCCATTCTCCTGCCTCAGTCTCCCGAGTAGCTGGGACTACAGGCGCCCGCCACCTCGCCCGGCTAGTTTTTTGTATTTTTAGTAGAGATGGGGTTTCACCGTGTTAGCCAGGATGGTCTCGATCTCCTGACCTCGTGATCCGCCCGTCTCGGCCTCCCAAAGTGCTGGGATTACAGGCTTGAGCCACCGCGCCCGGCCGACAAACAGATTTCAATCAGGGGCAACCAGCCCCATCCCTTTCACCATAGGTGACTTGTTTCATTTCTTATTTCTTTCCTCATCTGTAAAGGGGATTGATAATGATCGTTCCTACCTCATAAGCTTGTTGTGAAAGTAAAAAGAAAACAAAATGAGGTGGCAATGCATGTCTCGAGCCTGTAATCCCAGCACTTTGGGAGGCCCAGACGGGCGGATCACGAGGTCAGGAGATCGAGACCATCCTGGCTAACACGGTGAAACCCTGTCTCTACTAAAAATACAAAAAACTAGCCGGGCAAGGTGGCGGGCGCCTGTAGTCCCAGCTACTCCGGAGGCTGAGGCAGGAGAATGTGGTAAACCCGGGAGGCGGAGCTTGCAGTGGGCTGAGATCCGGCCACTGCACTCCAGACCTGGCGACAGAGCAAGACTCCCTCTCAAAAAAAAAAAAAAAAAAACAAACAAAAACACTTTGCATAGTGCCTGACACATGGGTGATAACTCAATAAATAGAAGTTATTGTTTCAAACTTGATTATTTTAAACTCAAATTTGGTAGAATTTTATTCTCTTTCCATTCCTTCTGAAAATTTAGGGAGGAGAATGGACCCAGCTGATAGATTTATTCAAGTGTAGAAACCCACTCTTCCCTTGGGTTTTTATGCCCTGCCTGAAACTTTTGCCTGTGGTAAAATGAAATACATAACTGAGGGGTGTGTGTGTGTGTGTGTGTATGTACATCTATATCCATATAAAAGGATCTTTGAGGACAATAAGTTTTGTTCTTCCCCCTCCTTTTTTCTTCCCTCATGTACATAGACCACCCTGAATAGACAGAGCTCTGTGATGTTGACCTGTGTACCCTTTCAGGGCTCAGACAGTGCTTGGTAGTGTAGATTTCTTGAGGGCAAGGCTATGGGGTTTGTTTGGCTTGATATCCTTAGAACTAACAGAAGGCCACAGAAGAAGCACTTCACACATGTGTAGATGAAAGAACATCTATACTACGAACTTTTAAAGCTAGGTTTAGATTACTCAAGATAATACAGGTTCATTGTGGAAATTTTCAACATTTGAAAAAAGCTAAGTACAAAGAAAATGAAAATCATAATTCCACCATCCAGAGAGAAGCATTCAATAAGTGCTTCAAGTTTGTCCATTTTCCCCTCATTTATTTCATCATCATTCAATCAACAAACATTTATTAAATACCTAGTTAGAGATCAATTTACCAACACAAGAAAAGATTGTATATGTGTTGTAAGTGTTGTTTGTTTCTCATAGAAACTTCCACAAAAGCAACATTTTATACAGTAGTAAGTTTCTCAGGATAGCCTACAAAAGCCCACAATTAAATGACCATACTGACCAGAGACAATCTAGATTTTGTGGGACTTGAAGCACTTAAAATTTGGGGAGCCACCTTCAAGATTAAAAAAGACAAAAATACTAAAACCCCTTAGGAGAGGCTAATGTAAATGAAGGTCGTGAAACAATTTGGGGAGCTATCTTCAATGTAAGAAAGACAAAAGTATAAAAACCCCTTGATTGGGCTCATGTAAATGAAGGTCTAAGCCCCATTTGCTTTTGAGTAAACCTACTCTCTCTCGTGCTGGAATTTCTATAGAAATCAACTGCTTTGATAAACATTGTTTCAATGTGAAATATTCCTCATTTTACTTGGGATTCCTGGGACACCTCTCCTCCCTTCCCCCACAAATTTAGAAAAGGTGAGAGGGAGACTACCATCGCCACCAACACACACTTCCTGCACCTGGCCGCAGCAGAGGCAATGGGACTGGGGACCTCTATAGGGGCTGCAGAAGGAAGGGAGGGAGAGAAGAGCAAAATGAGAGGGGAGGGGACAGACAGGTTGACTACCAAGGTGCTGGAGAGGCACATCTGGCATTGGTATGCACACCAACCCACTAACCGTGCAACAGGAGTGGCCACAAATCGCAAATATGCTTGGTGTGCACAAGCTAAATCTACTAGACATTTTATCACAGAATAATCTCTCTAGCTATTCATAATTATTAAGATGACTATAAGCATATTTACATTAAAAGAATGAAGAACATCATTTTTCCCCCCCTGGTTGCATCACCCTTCCACACCACCAGAATCTCTGGATTCCATATCTTCAAACACTCTAAATATGATTTTCCAAAAATTTCACATTCTTTTTGCCCAGAAACGTTACATTTTAATCTTCAAAGGCACCACTCTCATTGTCAATTTTCTCTTAGTCCTAAAGCTTTAGCTTATAAAGACTTCTGTCTATAGGACTATACGTAACATATCGGTTTGAATTATTTATTTCTTCTTTTTCTTTTAAATATGATATGGATTGAATGTTTGAAGCCCTAACCCTCAATGTGATGGTATTAGAATGTGGGGTCTTTAGGAGGCCATTGGATTTTGATGACTTGAGAGTGGGGTCCTCATGATAGGGTTAGTGCATTGATAAGAAAAACCAGACACCTTGTTCCCTCCCACCCACATATGAGAACACAGCAAGACGGCAGACATCTAAGCCAGGAAGAGGGTTTCTACCAAGAACCTGAGCAGGCTGGCATCATGATCTTGGACTTTAAGCCTCCAGACCTGTGAGAAATGCATATCTTTTGTTTAAACCATGCAGTCTGTGGTATTTTGTTATAGCAGCCTGAGCCAACGAAGACAACAGGTTCCCTTTGTCATTGATAGCCAAGGAAAATGTATGATTTTTTAAAAGATAGTAAAAGCAGCATACCACTCTCCTATAACTTCTCATATAAATCTAAATGAATTCATTTTATGTGGTTTTTTTAAAAATGTTTTCCCATAAAGTTAATTTTTATGAATAATCAAGTTCAAAAGTGGCTTTGGCAGAGTCATTCAAAAATAAGTGACCCTAAGCTAAAGACTACTCTGAAATGTGCTTTCTTTCCATTTGCTCCATGAAATCACAGCTAACACTGATTGTCTGCTGTATGTCAAGCATGGCATCATGTAATTCATAATACAAACTAACTCACCTCATCTTCCCGACAACATGTTCAGATAGAAGCTGTTGTCATCATTCCCTTGCAGATGTGGAAACAGAGGCACAAAGGGGTGAAGTCATGGGTGCAAAGCAAAGTAATTGATTCTCATTAGTCAGATGCCAGAGCCCATGCTTTTAACTGTTAAGAAATATGTCTTCTCTTCAATCTTCTATGTTTTTCTGCCTCAGTTTTACTCATCTTTCAAGGCCAGGCTCAAACCATAACTCCTAAGTGAGTGATCTCAGTCTCTGAGTTTCTGAACTTTTGAAGTATCCAGGATCTTCCACAGCCTTACACTGTTGGGGACCTTCCACATCTTTTACATTAGCTCCACCAGGCTTGATATTGTGTGTGTGTGTGTGCGTGCATGTGTGTGTGTGTGTGTGTGTGTTTAAAATCTTCCTTCAGGGATACCACAGTGCACACACAAGTAAAGGACCCAATAAGCAGCTGTGAATAGAGGGCTGTTTATGCATTTTGATTTTATAATGGTGCCACTTATAGTGACACACAGCTCCTTCTGGATGGTTCCAGGCTAAATCAGGCAGAGTTTAAAGTTAGTGCTAACAACTTGCTAATGGTTCTAATTGGTCTTTCAATGATGTGTGAATTACTCTGAGTAGCCAGCTTTTCCAGACCTTAGATAGCTCTTACTTTCTTGTTTATATCTGTTATCTGTTTATTTTCTTCTTGACTTTCTCCTTAGGGTATTTTTTTTTTTTTTTTTTTTTTTTTTTTTTTTTTTTTTTTTTTTGAGACGGAGTCTCTGTCACCAGGCTGGAGTGCAGCGGCGCCATCTTGGCTCACTGCAACCTCTGCCTCCTGGGTTCAACAATTCTCCTGCCTCAGCCTCCTGAGTAACTGGGATTACAGGCATGCGCCACCACGCCCAGTTCACTTTTAGTAGAGATAGTGTTTCACCATGTTGGCCAGGATTGTCTCGATCTCTTGACTTTGTGATCCTCCCGCCTCGGCCTCCCAAAGTGATGAGATTACAGGCGTGAGCCACTGTGCCTGGCCTATGTTTTCTTTTATGTCGTTTTCAAGAGATGAGTAGATAGAAGGTGAGAACGTGGAACATTTTCCCTTGAAGCAAAGAATGTAAGAGCCCATCACCAGAGTGAGACTCAAAACGAAGCGGAGGGAAAGTAAATACAGATACTATTAAGGGATCAGCAGAGCCTCTCAGGGTTGCCAGCTTCCTCTTCTTTTTGTTTTCTGGCCTTTGCTTCATTCAGATATTGATGTTAGCATTCTAGTGTAGAGCTCTTTTCTCCCAGGACACTTGACAGCCCCACCACTGTGGGTATAACTGATGAATCCCCAGATGCTCAAGTCATCTGGCTCTTACTGATATCTGCTTAGAGTTTTGTTCCACTGCCAGCTTATACATGCTAATAGTATTGTTATTTCACACACTGGCTCTGTCTCTCTAATCAACTATAAGCTCTATGAAAACAGGAGACCTTGTTGTTCCTACAGGGCTCAGGTTCAATATACCTTTGGAAGTTGATGAATCAATCAATTAAGTTACTATGTGCATTCCTCTTAGTGGAGATAGAAAGCAAATATTGACACCCAGAAATTTCAGCAACTGTGACACAGCAGAAGGATGTGGCTAAAAGGAAATAAACAGAGAATGAGAAGAAACAGAAAAACAAAACCACATTACTTTTCATCTCCTTCTCAGCTTTACCTCTTTGAAAATGTCCTCTCCTTCCCCCATCCTTTTCAGAAAGTGAAACAGTATTGAAAATATAAACACAGGCCGGGTGTGGTGGCTCACGCCTGTAATCCCAGCACTTTGGGAGGCTGAGGTGGACAGATTGCTTGAGCTCAGGAGTTTGAGATCAGCCTGAGCAATATAGGGAGACTTCATCTCTATAAAAATTTTTAAAATTAGCCAGGTGTGGTGGCGTGTACCTGCCTATAGTCCTAGCTACTTGGGAGGCTGAGGTGGGAGGAATGTTTGAGCCTGGGAGGTGGAGGCTACAGTGAGCCATGTTCCAGCCACTATATTTGAGCCTGGGCAACGGAATGAGACTCCATCTCAAATAAATAAATAAATACATAAATAAACACAGGGAGTAAAGTTGCAGTTTTGTTCATCATAATGAAGCAAGAACCCTTAAAGCAGCTAGTAAGTCTTTAGCATGGATTACACTAGTTTTCAAAAGCTATACTGGTTCTGATACTGTGGTCTGATTTCAGATGCAATTGTTGAGAATCGAGTTATCTTAAGAGTGAATGGAAAATATTGCTACCATAGAGATATAAGCAAACTATTATTTCAAGATTGTATTATAAAAAGGATAAAGGAAGGGATTGGAAAATCCCAAAACAAGAATTTCAAATAGTTCTTGGGTATTGGTGGGTGTTAGGCAGTTTTCTAATCTTTCCTGCCTGTTTAAACTGATTTAAGCCTCCCAACAATGCTATGAATATGCTATTATTACTATCTCTATTTCCTAGATGTGAAACCCAAGGAACAGCAAGGTTAAGTAAGTAGAGCAAAGCCAAGGGTGCTCAGCTGGAAGTGGCAGAGCTGGGATTTGCTCTTAAGCCTGGTACTAAACCACTACCCAAAACTGATGATGGCCTCTAAACCTTTGTGACTCTGGGTATAGAAGTGAACAATTTATCTCCTGGAATCTGCTGAATGATAAATATCTGCAGTATACTTTCCACCTTCTCCTGTGTGGGTGTAGTCTTTATGACATGTGAAGGGCCAGGACAAGGAAAAGGGGATTAACACTCTCAGACCATGCTACCTACTGGCTAACAGAAGCTCCCCCTCGCTTCTCTCCTAGACAGAAGACCATTGACCTCATGAGGTAGGAGCTAACAAAGCAAAAAGGGCTAGAAGGTTTGGGACAAGATAGCATTTCCATGCATCAGCACTCAGTTTAATTAAATCAGTCCTTGGTCCAAAATAATGTTGTTGATGAAGAACATCGTTTCACCTTATTTGGAGTGCCAAATGTTAATGGAAAGGAATGTAAACACTTAAAATGCTTGCACCAATTTGAAACGATGGTTTTATCAACTTCTCCTTTCCTGCTTGTTTAGTTCTACAGTCCTAGCCCAGACCTCAGTCTCTCTATCCTGGATTCTTTAGGCTTCAGAATGAAGCCTAAACTTTTCCATCATGCAAGCAAAACCTTCCATAAATTGGCTCCTGCCTACTTTTTCAGACAGATCCCTGGTTCCAAACACTAACTGGACAAATCGCCCAGTCACCTGGCTGCCTTGCTGGTTCCCATCCTTATTCTGCTGTTTTCTACCCCTTCACCCTTGCGCTTATCCTTCCCTCTGCATAGACTACTCAAACCCCTACACATTTCAGGAGCTGACTCTCAGTCAATCTCACTCTTTCCTTGACACTCATTATCTCTGTGGCCATGGGCAAGCCATCTTGACCTCTCTGATGGTCTTCATCTTCAACAAAGAGAACATATTACGTAATTGGAGAATTTGAAATAAAGACCTGGTACTCTGCACATTTACAGAGCAGATACAGGTGTTTTGTAAATGGCTACCATGTTAACCCTTGTTTCTTGTGATCTGGCTTAAATGCTATTTGTTCTGAGAAGCTTTCCAAAATTTCCCTTGTTGGAATGGAGCTCTTCCCCGCTTCATCTCCTGTTAAAGTTTTGAGTTTTTTTGAAAACCTCAGGAATTTGGTTTGTTCATGATAATTCTGACTAATACAAGACAGATATGTATTTTGTAAATTACACAATTCAGTTGTGTTTAATATATTCACATGACTGTGCAACCATCACCACCATCTAATTTTGGAACATTTCTATCACTCCAAAGAATAGAAGAGCTCCCACTTCTCCACATCCTCACAGACAGTTTTAGTGTCTGACTTTTTTTTTACTTTTTTTTTTTTGAGACCGAGTCTCACTCTGTCACCCAGTCTGGAGTGCAGTGGCGCGATCTTGGCTCACTACAACCTCTGCCTCCCAAGTTCAAGCAATTCTCAGCCTCCCGAGTAGCTGGGACTACAGGGCATGCCACCATGACCAGCTAATTTTTGTATTTTTAGTAGAGATGGGGTTTCACCATGTTGACCAGGCTGGTCCTGAATCACTGACCTCAAACAATCTGCCCTCCTTGGCCTCCCAAAGTGCTGGGATCACAGGCGTGAGCCTCTGTGCGTGGTCTGACTTTTTAATTCTAACTATCCTAGTAGATGTGAAATGGTAGCTTTTTATT
The DNA here is from genome assembly GCF_002776525.5 of Piliocolobus tephrosceles. Lineage (NCBI taxonomy): Eukaryota > Metazoa > Chordata > Mammalia > Primates > Cercopithecidae > Piliocolobus > Piliocolobus tephrosceles. The sequence continues at coordinate 41,062,241 of NC_045434.1, read as the reverse complement.
GTTTTCAAATACATTTCTCCAATGACGAATCATGTTGAGAATTTTTTTAAATGTGCTGTCCTGTGGAAGTTTACAGTTTTACAATGGCAGTTGCTACAGCCAGTACTCAGTTACCCTTTGCATGTCTTTGCTCAAAGCTTTACAAATTGTGGGGCTCAAATTGTGTTTATTGAATGAGTTATTTACTCCTGATATCACCCATTAGGTATCCTGACATGAAATTCCTACAAGGGAGAAGAGAGAGGATAAAGGAGGTACAAAGAAAAACATTGAGCAAAAATCAAAGAATATGTTGCATACCAATCTGAGATTATCCATTATATGTTTTTATCGTTTGTTTGTTTGGGTTTTTTTGAGTCGGGGTCTCACTCTGTTGCCCAGGCTGGGGTGCAGTGGTGCAATTATGGCTCACTGGAGCCTCAAACTCCTGGGCTTAAGCAATCCTTCCACTTCGGCCTCCTGAGTAGCTACAACTAAAGGCACATGCCACCACAGCCAACTAAGTTTTTTAAAAATATTTTTGTAAGTGGCTGGGCACGGTGGCTCATGCCTGTAATCCCAGCACTTTGGGAGGCCGAGGCAGGCAGATCACGAGGTCAGGAGTACGAGACCATCTGGCTAACACAGTGAAACCCCATCTCTACTAAAAAATAGAAAAAATTAGCCAGGCGTGGTGGCGGGCGCTTGTAGTCCCAGCTACTCAGGAGGCTGAGGCAGGAGAATGGCGTAAACCCAGGAGGTGGAGTTTGCAGTGAGCCAAGTTCGTGCCACTGCACTCGAGCCTGGGTGACAGAGTGCGACTCCGTCTCAAAAAATAAAAAAATAGGCCGGGCGCGGTGACTCAAGCTTGTAATTCCAGCACTTTGGGAGGTCGAGATGGGCGGATCACGAGGTCAGGAGATCGAGACTATCCTGGCTAACACGGTGAAACCCCGTCTCTACTAAAAAAATACCAAAAAAACTAGCCGGGTGAGGTGGCGGGCGCCTGTAGTCCCAGATACTCGGGAGGCTGAGGCAGGAGAATGGCATAAACCCAGGAGGCGGAGGTTGCAGTGAGCCGAGATCTGGCCACTGCACTCCAGCCTGGGCGACAGAGCGAGACTCCATCTCAAATAAATAAATAAATAAATAAAATAAAAAAATAAAAAATATATATATATGTATTTGTAGAGATGGGGGTCTTGTTATGTTGCTCAGGCTGTCATTATATTTAATATGTTTCATTTCAGCTATTAAAAATGTTCTAGTATTTCTACCAACTGATGCCTATTCATTGTACTTCTCTTCCCTTAATTACTTGGGCAGATTCAATAAAGAGGTATTATTTTAAAATGAAAACGTTTTAGTTTAAAATGAGAAAAAAGGAATTAAACCAGGAAAAGTAATTTTCAACTCATGATGATAATTGGAGCACAAAGGCTTAACTCCCCCATGTTCCTTCAAAATCCACTCTTAAAGGAATTAAAACAATAGGGGGACATTTGTGACCATCCTAGAAACTCAATTGAGGTGCTACCACATTCCAGAGCAATCTAAAAAATATGTATTAGATACTCTCTTTCAATGAAGTGCAATGCATTTGAAAGAAAAGAAGGAAAACTCCCAATTCACTAAACACAAAAGAAAGACCCAAGGAGCCAGAGAAGGTTTGCAGCAGAATCTTCCTGTAACCACGGCTAAAGGGGCTAGAGCTACTGTAACCAGGGAGAGGGAAATAGGTACTTACTAAATCCCTTTGGAAATGTACCAAACAGCAAAGCTCAGAGTTCAGATCCCAAGGCAGTGCCAGTTCCGGTTGCCTTGGGATGACTCTTGGGGGAGAAGGCCTGGTCCAGCTATGCAACATCTCCATGGAGTCACTACTCTGTAGAGGGCTCCCGGTCTACTAGGGCTGCTTGCCTCCTTGGAGACCCAAGTTTGAATTGCAGGCCCACCTCCTCAGGCTGCTTATCTGACATGAACTGGACCCTCTTTCAGTCCTAAAGAATGCACATGGTGTTTCAATTAGGATTTTTTTTTTTAACTGTAAGGAATAGAGGCTTAATCATACTGGCTTGAGTCAGAGGGACCAGAAAGAATTACTGTAATTACTCTCTGCAGCATCACGGGAAGCAGAGTCCTTCTCGAAATTCAAAAACAGAAACCACAATGGCCAGACCTCGTGTACACCAACGCACAGGAACCTTGGCAGCCACCACCTAACACTGCTGTGACTCCATGCTGTGATTCCATACAGCTCCCAAAAGTGTGTCCCACTAGAAAGAACTGTAATGCTGGTGAGTAAGGATTATATTATTATTGGGTAGACATCAAAAATACCCTAATTTGGCTGGGTGCAGTGGCTCACGTCTGTAATCCCAGCACTTCGGGAGGTCGAGGAGAGCAGATCACCTAAGGTCAGGAGTTTGAGACCAGCCTGCCCAACGTGATGAAACCCCATCTCTACTAAAAATACAAAACTTAGCCAGGCCTCCTGGTGCATGCCTATAATCCCAGTTACTTGGGAGGCTGAGGCAGGAGAATCGCTTAAACCCCAGAGGCATAGGTTGAGTGAACCGAGATTGTGCCATGGCACTCCACCCTGGACAACAAGAGTGAAACTCCGTCTCGAAAAAAAGAAAAAAAAAAAAAAAAAAAAGCCCAAATCCTAATTTATAAAAATGTACACCATTCACAAGTTTGACTATTTTAAAATAGTTAAACTTTACTTTGCAACACAACCATAATATAACAGTTCACCATGACTGAGACTCACTATACTTAGCAAAAGAGTAATGTCCATATATTTCCCAAAGCAGACAAATATCTAGGCCATGTTCTCTGATGACAATGCAATAAAACTGGAAATGAATAACAAAAGGATTTTTAAAACCCACAGCAATTTTTAAAACATTATCCTTGTGCAAGATGAAAATTCAAATAAATAGGAAAGGATAGATTATGCCATAGTGTTGGGAACAACTGGCAATATTTTGTAAAATAAGAAAATTAGCTTCCTACCTTCATTAATATATAAAAATAAATTCCAGATGGATGACATATTGAATATGAAAAGTAAATCTACTTTTGTTTTCCTTTCAGTAGAAGAAAAAACATAGGGAAATTCATATATAATCTTGAAATAGGCAAGGCTTACCCAAGCAGAAACCATAAATGAAAAGATTGCTAGTTTTGCATACACGAAACAATTATATGTCAGAAAAACATCATAAACAAAAATGGAAAAGAAATGACACACTGGACTGACATTTGTAATATATTTGATAGATAAATGATTAGTTCACTTAATACGTCATGAGTCCTAGGCCGGGCGTAGTGGCTCACGCCTGTAATCCCAGCACTTTGGGAGGCTGAGGTGGGAGGATATCTTGAGGCCAGGAGTTCGAGAGCAGCCTGGGCAACATGGTGAAATCCTGTCTCTACTAAAAATAGAAAAATTAGCTGGGCATGGTGGTGCACACCTGTAGTCCCAGTTACTTGGGTAGCTGAGGCATGAGAATCACTTGAGCCCTAGAGGCAGAGGTTGGAATGAGCCGAGATCACACCACTGCACCCCAGCCTGGGTGACAGAGTGAGAACCTGTCTCAAAACAAACAAACAAAAAGAGTCCTATGAGTCCAGAAAAAAACAACAAATCAATAGAAAACTGGTTAATCAAGGACACGAAGAAATAATTCACAAAAGAGGAAATATAAATTATTAATAAAATAAATGAAAAGGTTCAATGTGACTAGTAATAAAAGGAAATACATTGAAAATATGATGCCATTTTCTATCTATTTCAGTTGACAAAGATTTTTTAAAAGTAGTTCTCTAGAGTTGAGGAAGGTTTAGAAAAAGAGGCACTCTTACCCCACTGATAAAGTAATTTATCACTATGTTCAAAATTAGAAGTTGTATATCCCTTGTCCTAGCAATTATTAGCCTTCTAAGAATTTATCATGAGAAAACAATCAGAGATGTATAATAATATATGTCAAGAAGTTTATTTTTTTATTTTTTTATTTTTTTGACAGTGTCTTGCTCTGTTGCCCAGGCTGGAGTGCAGTGGTGAGATGACAGCTTACTGCAGCCTAGAACTCAAGAGACTCTCCTGCCTCAGCATTTTTTTTTTTTTTTTTTTTTGAGACGGAGTTTTGCTCTTGTCACCCATGCTGGAATGCAATGGTGCAATCTTGGCTCACTGCAATCTCTGCCTCCTAGTTCAAGCAATTCTCCCACCTCAGCCTCCTGAGTAGCTGTGATTACAGGTGTCCGCCACCACGCCTGGCTAATTTTTGTGTTTTTAGTAGAGACGGAGTTTCACCATGTTGGCCAGGCTGGTCTTGAACTCCTGACCTCAGTTGATCCACCCACCTCGGCCTCCCAAAATGCTGGGATTATAGGCGTGAGCCACTGCGCCCAGCTTGCCTCAGCTTCTTGAGTAGCTGGGACTACAGGTGTGTGCCACTATGCCCAGCTAATTTTTGTATTTTTAGTAGAGATGAGGTCTCACTATGTTGGTCAGGCTGGTCTCAAACTCCTGGCCTCAAGCAATCTGCCTCCTGCGGCCTCCCAAAGTGCTGGGATTACAGGCATGAGCCACAATGCCCAGCCTGTTAAGGAATTTTTAATGATATGGGGGAAATGTTTATGATACATTATACTACAAAAGAATATGTAAAGTTGTATATAACTATGATCGAATTAAAATAGATACAAGTGTGCTTTGGAAAAATAATAAAATGTTAATGATAAGTTTTATGTGGTAGGATTTGGGGTGATTCCTCTTTAAAATATATTTTCTCTAAATTTCAAAGTTTCTATAAAGAGTACATTTTACTTTATTATAGACAGGAAAAAAACCCAGTTATTGAAAAAGGAGTTGACACCTTTAAGAGTCTTTCCCTGAAAATAGTTTAAAAAGTATAGCTGTTGGAATTGGAAGTGGCCTTTAAGATTTTTAGTTCAAACCCCTATTCTGCTCACTGTTAACTCATTTAGCACTTCAACTTACACTATAATTAATATACTTGGGGGTTACTCTTTTTTCTTTAGGTACATATATATTTCTTTATAGTTTTCAGAGGGGAGCCATGCAAAAAAATGAAGGATGAACCATAAGACCTAGGTGGGCAGGTAAAGATACTGGTATTCTAAGGATGCGAGAAAGGGGTGGCCACTTTCAGTCTTTGCTCTCTTGCAGGGAATGTTCTCATGCGTTTTCTAGATTGACCATTTAGATACCATAGATGGCTTCTGCAGCTGCTGAGAATGCGTTCGCTGACCTCCAACTAGGGAGAATACAAGAGGATGCAGGGCCCCAGGCTACTGTGCCCTGAAACCCATTGCTGTGCGTCTGCAGAGGCCACACTTCCCATAGGCTACTCCCAGTCAATGACTGAGTGCAACAGGGATACTAAGACACCCCATTTCTGGGAGACACAGGATTCCTCCGACTTTGTCCCTGGGTCTCTCCCATGCTTTACTAAACCTGCCTTAGGCTGCACAGCAGCCTGGGATGCTTCCACTCAACTTTCTCTCCCTCTCTCCTTCTGAAGGCTTAGACTTACTCTCCCTGCCTTCTCTGGGTCCCTCCCTATTTTCTTTCCCACAAGCATTTCCCCTAATAAAATCCTTGTGCATTTAAGCCCAAATTGGCATTTGCTTCTTGGAGGACCCAAGCAAACACAACTTCCCAGCAGTCTTGAAATCCTAAACCTTGCTGCCTCCTTCTCCCCATTCTCCATCTCACCATCATCTGCACCAGGCAGTGTCAGTTAAAGCAGAAGGAAAAGGTCAGAATCAGATGAAAGGACAGACATCCTGTTGCAGTTCCAGGTTCTATGCGGTACTAGACACAGATCTAGTCACATTTCACCTATTTTGATTTATATTCCATTTCCATTAGGGTGCATATATCACCCCAGCTACTGGGAGTTTGGGTACATTTTTGCTGAACATACATTCACCAGCGAGACCAATGCTATTCAATAGAAATATGCAAACCACACATGTTATTTAAAATTTTCTAGTATCTACATTGGAAACTAAAAAAAAAAAAAAATCACTTTTAATAACAGATTGCATTTAACCCAATATATCAAAATATTTTCATTTCAAAATATCTTTAAAATCCAGTGTCAGTAAAATGTCATTAAAATCCAGTATGTATTTTACACGTACAGCACAGCTTGATTCAGACTAACTATATTTCCAGTACTTGGGAGCCCCACGTGGCTAGGGAATATCGTATTGGGTGGCACAGAACTAGGCTGTAAGTGCCTTAAGCAGAGGGATGAGTTTTCTTCTAACTTTTGAATTTTCCCAATTTCTTGAAATTTTCCTATTCAGAGAGCAACCAGGACTGTAATGGTCGTTTAGTAGGTGCTTCGTAATTACTTGTTAGCTGGTTATTTGTACATGACATGATGCAGAAAGTGGGTAAGTGTCCCTTACTCACATGTCTATAAAGGCTCAGAAGTAACTTGGGCAATAGGGCAGGCTGTAGGGACTGGGGCGCATCAGGGCACGCCCCACTCCACCATCTGCAGGGGGCAGCCACCTCCCAGTTCCAGGTGGTCATTGACATCTGTGGGGGTGAATCTCATATGCTTTATCAAGAGAGGCCAGAAATAGATTTTTACATGCAAATTTTGAATTGTTAATATCAGCAATTAATTCAAATGTAAAATGTCAGTGCTAGCTTGTGGAACACACATACCTGTGACTAGTACTGTCCACTGTATGTAACTCCTTTGAGGACAGACAAAATACAGTGACAAGCTAATTTGTATTAGTAAGAGAAGTAAACAAAAAAATCATAAAACTCTCATATTGCCTTTTTGTGGGGAAGGGGGCAGTTTTAATATGTTTTTGAAAGCTTGAGTTAACCTATTTCAGAAATATAAATATCTGGTTTCTTAACCTCTCTCTCTCTCTGTCTTTCTCTATATACATACATAGCTAGACCTTTATGTTTCCCTGGAGAAGCCTAACTAGATGAGGCACAACAGCTTTCAATGCTTGGCGTCACCATTGCTAACAACCAATGGAGCAGAAAGTGCTTACTGTATTTAAATGTGACAATATCAAAGTCCTTTTCATTCTCAGCTACAAAAGAGCTGTGACCTTGTTGGCAGAGAGACTTAGGGAGTCACCTTGTGAAGCACTGTCATGGCAGGACAGCTGTAACCCATGCTCCCCTGGGTTTGCCTGAGGTTCAAAGTGGCCAAGAAGCTCTTATTCAGCACCATGAACATTCTGGATGCAATCCTGGGGATCCTCCATGCTGATACCACATTGCTGTGGTATGGATTCAATGCTGATTCTGTAGATCTGGGCTCAAAGTGAGTGGAGCTGTTACTTCCACTGACTAACGCCTCTGAAGACAGGCACAATAAAAACTACGGTGCCAAATATTTCCTTCACCACTGGGGCTGGCTTGCTGTCACTTCCTCCCAGGTCTTTAAACCCAGGGTTTTCTGATTCCAGGGCCATGATTCTTTCATCATGTTCTCTAAGCAGAGGGTGCTGGCCTGCACATATCACCTTCACTGCTGAGCCACTCTGCCTCCCCACAGCCATTGGATATGAAGGTGAAATAGCACCTCCTACAATAGCGTCTATGTCCTGAGGCTCTCTGCATGCCAGGCACAGCGCTGTTTGACTTGCATCATTTCCATTTGATTCTCACAGCATCTCCGTGAGGAAGGTGCTATTATACCCAATTAACAGATGAAGATATGGAAGCTCATGGAATTTAGGTCACTTATACAAAGTCCTCCCAAAGCTAGTAAATAGCATTCAGATTTGAGCCTGGGAATTATTTTTTTTTTTTTATCCCATTCACCTCCTAAAAGGATTGGAGGCTAGCATTGTCAGCAGTGATAAATCCCAGAAGTTACTTTTATAAAACAAATTCTACTGGAAAATGAAGTGAGGAGGGAGGATTCAGGGCAGGCTCAAGTGAATTTTTTTTACTACAGGAATCTATACTTCTACACAGGTCTGTGTCAATGAATACTTCCATTTAGGTTGTCAAGGTAATATTTTCCCGGGTTGCCTAAACTTGGAATCATCAACCACTCCTCCCATTCCCACACTTGTCCAATCAGTTAGCACTTACTATCCCCACATTTGGCCCTCTTCTCAGCTTCTATCGCTGCTCCCACAGTGCAGGTCCACATCATCTCTTGCTGAGTATTGAAGTAGTTTCCAAACACGTCCTCCCTCTGTTCCTTTTTCCTCTACACTGTCACCAGAATCTTGCTGATTTTTACTCCCTAAATAGTCTTCCTTTCCATTCCTTCTCTGTTTCAGCTCAGACCCTACCATTTCTTGCCTAGTGATCTAACCTGTCTCTCTACCTCTTGGCCTTGCCCCATTCAAACCCAACCTCCACGCACCAAATTAAAAATATCAATTATTGGCTTAAATTATTTACTGACCTTTGGTACATCAAAGGAAACTGTCAACAACATGAAAAGGCAACCCACAAAATGGGAGAAAATATTTGCAAATCATGCATCTTATAAGCAATTAAGATCCAGAATATATAAAGAAATCCTGTAACTTAACAACAAAAAAGCAAACAACCCAATTATAAAATGGACAAAGGACTTAAATAAACATTTCTCCTAAGAAGATATACAAATGCCCAATAAACACATGAAAAAAATGCTCAACTTCAACTACTCGTTAGAGAAATGCAAATTCAAGCCACAATGAGATCCACTGCATACCTATTAGGATGGCTACTCATTTTTTTTTTTTTTTTTTTTTTTTTTTGAGACGGAGTCTCGCTCTGTCGCCCAGGCTGGAGTGCAGTGGCCGGATCTCAGCTCACTGCAAGCTCTGCCTCTCGGGTTTATGCCATTCTCCTGCCTCAGCCTCCCGAGTAGCTGGGACTACAGGCGCCCGCCACCTCACCTGGCTAGTTTTTTTGTATTTTTTTAGTAGAGACGGGGTTTCACCATGTTAGCCAGGATGGTCTCGATCTCCTGACCTCGCGTTCCGCCCGTCTCGGCCTCCCAAAGTGCTGGGATTACAGGCTTGAGCCACCGCGCCCGGCCACAATTTTTTTTTTTTTTTTTTTGAGATGAAGTCTCGCTTTGTTGCCCAGGCTGGGGTGGGAGTGTAGTGGCATGATCTCCACTCACTGCAACTTCTTCCTCCTGGGTTCAAGCAATTCTTCTGTCTCAGCCTCCCGAACAGCTGGGACTACAGGCACACGCCACCATGCCCAGCTAATTTTTGTATTTTTAGTAGAGACAGGGTTTCACCATATTGGTCAGGCTGGTCTCTAACTCCTGACCTCAGGCAATCCGCCCACCTCAGCCTCCCAAAGTGGTGGGATTACAGGTGTGAGCCACCATGCCCAGCTCAGGATGGCTACTATTAACCACCCCCAGTCCCAGAAAATAACAAGTGTCGGCAAGGATATGGAGAAATTAGAACTCTTGTGCAATGCTTGCAGGGATGTAAAATGGCTCAGCTGCTGTGTAGAACAGATCGACTGTTCTTCAAAAAGTTGAATTAGAATTACCATTTAATCTATCAATCTACTTGTGGGTATACACCACAAAAACTTGAAAGGTCTTATTGGCCAATCTAAGCAGCTTGGATTTTATCCTGCTGTCAGTCAATAATATTTTTTTTTATTGTGGTAAAATATACATAACATACAATTTACCATTTTAACTACTTTTAAGTATGCAGTTCATTGGCATTAAGTACATTCACCATGTTGTACAACCATCACCACTATCCATTTTCATAACTTTTTCATCATCCCAAACAGAAACTCATTATTAAACATGACATCTCCACTCCTCTCTCTCCTCAGCCTCTGGTAACCACTATTTTACTTTCTGACTCCATAAATTTGCCTACTCTAGGAACTTCTAGTTGGAATAATATAATATTTGCCCTTTGGTGTCTGGCTTAGATCACTTATTGAATGTTTTTGAGGTTTGTTCATTTGTAGCATGTGTAACAATTTCATCCTTTTTAAGGCTGAATAATATTCCATTATATATACATCAAATTTTAGTAATGCAGTAATCTGTTGGCATACATTTGGGTTGTTTCCACTCTTCAGCTAATGTGAATAGTGCGGCTGTGAACATTGTTTGATTTCATTTTTGTGGGCTAGTTAGCTTTCAGCTTTAAGGATATACCATGAGCACCATAATCAGTTGTCATTACTTCTATTAGTAGCTTTCAGAAGAAGAAAAATACTAGAAAAAAACCAGAGAAATAAACTTTTAATAACTTCTGGAAAATTTATGTCTTTAGATAGAAATATTTCACTCAAACCATGGAGCACACCCCTACCTAATGCTATTTCTTCACATTTTTATTGCCTTGTATTACCCAATCTCTACCTTCCCAACGTCAATCGTTACATCATTACTCACTCCTGTTTTCAGTTGTTCCTACCATCATCAAATGTCAACCTTCAGCCAAAGTCATTCTTAAACACAAACTTCCAGGGGGGTCTAATACAGAAAGAGGGAATAATAAGTACACATTTTGAATACTTGTTATTTCAGGCTCTGCCCTCAGTGAACTCCTTATGCCCCCTGCGTTTTTTGCTATTATGGCTGTAACAAAGCACCAGGAACAGAGTGGCTTAAACTACAGAAATCTGTGGTCTTAGAGTTCTGGAGACTGGAAGGCCAAGATCAGAAGGTTGGCATGGGTCCTTCTGAGGGCTGGAAAGAAGAATGTGTACCATGCCTCTTCTCTACCTTCTGGTGGTTGGCTGATCATCTCGGGTGTTCCTTGGCTTATAGAAATAGCACTCTGACGTCTGCCTTAATCTTCACACGGTGTTCTACTTGCATGCTTGTCTGACTCCAAATTTTCCCTTTTTATAAGGTCACCAGTTGTACTAGAGTAGGGTGGACACACTTTTCCAGTTTGGCCTTATCTTAATGAGCTACATTGGTGATGGCCGTATTTCCAAATAAGGTCACATTCTGAGGTACTGGGAGTTAGGACACCAACATATGAATTTTGCAGAGGGCCACTATTCCACCTGTATCACCACCTCATTTCACTTTTCCAACAATCCATTGAGAAATTTGTTGTTATCCCCATTTCACAGAGGATGAAACTGAGGCTCAGAGAGGCTAAGTAATTAACTCGAACTAGAAAAATCAGTGAGTGACAAAGCTGGAATTCAAAACATGGTCTATCTGATTCCAAACCCCAGACTCTTCTCATTTTATGAGCAGGACACTTTTATTTACAGTCTCTGTCTTATTTCTTCTAGGCTTAGTAAATATCTGTCAACTGATAGAGTCTGGGCCCTTTCACCATTACAGAATGATTTAGTTCCATTTGAAACTATTTACTTAGTGTCTGCTACTGTATTTCAGGCACTGGGGTTCAAAGATGACTTGAAACATGGACCAGGCTTCAAGGTACTTAAAATTTAATGGAAGAAACAGACATATAAGCAAGTCACTGTTTCATAAGGAAACATTAAGTGTTAGGTAGAGATTCAAGCCACTCTGCTGTGAAGGGATTAATACAAATCATTGGGATTCAGCCAATAATTTTTATATTCTTGCATGGATGACCAGGGACCACAGGGAGCACATTAAATACACGTTTCCCTTGCTGTCACATGCTCTCCTCCTTCATGGGATGATTGCAGAAGTGCTGTCCACTGAGAATTAATTTCCGAAGCAGAATTAGCTTCAGAGAAGCCCAGCCTCAGCGTGATGCTTCTTTTACTCCGTTGAGGTCATTCAATCTCTCTCAATGAGTGGGATCTGATTCTTGCAACATTTAATCTTAGCGTGAATCAACCTCCCTTCTCTGAGACAGATGATAAAGTTTCCACAAGAAAGCAGGAGGACATTTCCTTCTGTGGCCACGCTCACCCTGACTGTCACAAATCTGCTCTTCTCTGGGTGGGGAGATAGTGGGGGGAAGGCACACAGGAAGGCAAACAAAGCCAATTATTTTCTTTACCCTAGCTACCAAAGTCAGTCTGCTGGATAAAATATTTCCAAAGACGGTACTTCTTCAAAGCAATGTTATATACAGTCTCACACCTTTGAAGTTTTCCAATAAACTAGCTACTATAGAACTGACATAACATCACCCTCTCAAAATGCACACACCAATGCACCAGAGTCTTGTAACCAACAGTGATGGAATTCCTTGGGCTTCAAAGAAAAATCTTCTCGCAGGCATGAAACTATCTGTTTAAAAAATATTCACAGGGGCTGGGCATGGTGGCTCACACCTGTAATCCCAGCACTTTGGGGGGCCCAGACGGGCAGATCACGAGGTCAGGAGATCGAGACCATCCTGGCTAACACAGTGAAACCCCGTCTCTACTAAATATACAAAAAAAAAAAAAAAAAAAATTAGCCGGGATTGGTGGCTGGCGCCTGTAGTCCCAGCTACTTGGGAGGCTGAGGCAGGAGAATGGCGTGAACCCCGGAGGAGGAGCTCATAGTCAACCGAGATTGCGCCACTGCACTCCAGTCTGGGCAACAGAGCAAGACTCTGTCTCAAAAAAAAAAAAAAAAAAAAAAAATATATATATATATATATTCACACATCAGATCATTTACATTCCAAAATCTCCAGAGAGAGCAAGCATGAGAATCAGAGGAAGAGCAAGGAAGGAGGGCACTTCATTCTTAAAAAGGGGGCTATGATACTTTTTACTCTTTGGTTTTAATTGGATATGGCAGAAAAAGGCTTGTTAGTATTTCGGTTTCTATCTCAAAAATAGAACCACACATATCTTCAAGTTCTCCAAATCCTCCTTGACATTCTAATTGTAACTAGAGTTCACTCATGCATTCATACAACAAACATTTGTTAAATGCCTATTATATGTGAAGCACTGGGCATATTATAGAGAAGCTTTTGGGGAGCTCAGACTGCTGGCAATGGAGATGACAATGTCAATGTCAATAACAACAAACAGATAATTAAAATGCCAGCACCTGCATGATAAAGCCTTCCCTTCGTTGTTTCGGTGTCTGATGTGCTAGGACTACCATTCTGTTTTAGGCTGATGCAATAATGTCAGAACTAAAGGCTCAGTCAGGTCTTCGTGAATGAGTGGTAGCTATAAAGGACTCAGTGAGACTAAGCTTTGTGGTGGAGACAAGCTGCTATGTCAGTATGGGAGAAAACTAGGAAAGGAATGAGAAAAAAAAAAATCTTTCTCCCAACAGAAAAATCCCAGTACTAACATGCATTCTCTTGGAGTAATCAGATACTGGAATATGAGATATAAGGTTCTTCTAGATTTGGTTATGGGACTAGCAGATGTATTAGTTAAGATGCTTTTGTTGTTGCCTCTCACTCTGTTGCCCAGGTGGGAGTGTAGGGGTACGATCACAACGCACTGCAGCCTTGACCTCCCAGACTCAAGTAATCCTCCCACCCAACCCTCACAAGTGGTTGGGTCTATGGGCGCATACCACCATGCCTTGCTAATTTTTATATTTTTTGTAGAGAGGGGGTTTCACCATATTGCCCAGGCTGGTCTCGAACTCCTGAGCTCAAGTGATCCATCACCTCAGCCTCCCCAAATGTTGGGACTACAGGTGTGAGCCACCTTGCCTGGCTAGTTAGAATGATTTTGACTGTAAGAACAGAAAATCCACCCAGAAGTGGCTTAGACAATAAGGGCATTTATTATCTCACATAACAATAAAGTCTTGAAATCAGGTGATTTTGGGGTTTTAAATTCAGCTCAGAGTTCACTGGGGATCCAGATTCTTCCCATCTGTGAGGGTTAATTTTTTGTGTTAACTTGACTAAGTAAGGAATACCCAGGCAGGTGACTAAACATTATGTTTGGGTGTGTCTGCAAGGGTGTTTCTGGAAGAGATTAGCATTTGACTCAGTGCACTAAGTAAAGAAGATCTGCCCTCACCACTGTGGGCAGGTATCATCCAATCCACTGAATGCCCACTGAATAAAAGAGTGAATTCTCTCCCTGTTTCTTTTTGAGATGGAGTCTCACTCTGTCACCCAGGCTGGAGTGCAGTGGCAGAATCTTGGCTTACTGCAGCCTCCACTTCCTGGGTTCAAGTGATTCTCCTGCCCCAGCCTCCCAAGTAGCTGGGATTACAGGCACACACCACCACTTCTAGCTAAGTTTTTTATTTTTTATTTTTTTGGTAGAGACAGGATTTAACCATGTTGGCCAGGCTGGTCTTGAACTCTTGACCTCAAGTGATCTGCCCACCTTGGCCTCCCAAAGTGCTGGGATTACAGGTATGAGCCACTGTGCCCGGCCTCTCCCTGTCTCCTTGATCTGAGACATCCATTTTCTCCCACGCTTGGACATCAGAGGTCTTGGTTCTGGGGCCTTCTGACTCTGGGACATATACTAGCTCCACCTCCCACTGTCCCTCCCTTGACCCCACTCTGGGTTCTCAGGCTTTTGGCCTTGGAGTGGGAATTACATCACCAGGAGTCAATTTCCTGGTTCTTCAGCTTGCCGTTGGCAGATCTTGGAACTTCTAGGCCTCCATAATTGTGTGAGCCAAGTTTTATAACATGTCTCCTCTTACATTTCTCTGTATATGCTACTGGTTCTGTTTCTCTCGAGAACCTAATAAACCATCTTTCTATTCCACCATCCTCATTGTGTTGGCTTTTGGCTCCAGGCATATTCCCTCATGGTTTCAAGGTGACTATAGCAGCCCTAGGCATCATATCCACACAAAACTATCCAATGGCCTAAGAAGAAACATCTTTCTTTATGTTTCTTTTGAACAGCAAAGAGAACTTTCCAGAAGCTCCCCCTGCAGAGTCCTCTATGCAAACACTAATGAAGCCACTACCTTGCTGAGAAGACTTGCCCTGGATCCCTCTTGCTCACACTATCAATCATGCCTTGCTTATGGAGCCTCAGGGCTGCATGGTGCCAAGCTCGAGCACTCATCTGCCTGCCTGTCCCAGGCCTGTGGGCTGCGTGTCACCTGTCCTAAGGCCCTGGGCTCAGAGAGCTTCCATCCTAGCTGGTAGCAACACTGCAGAGAAGCTAAATAGCCCACCCCAGCCTCCACCGGGGACCCAGGAGGAAGCAGTAAGGGTGAGGCATGCAGTCATGGGGGCTGGGGAGATCAGAGCACCCCCATTTCCAGGTGAGGACAAAGTCATCCGCGGGACATGTACCTCTAGATTAAGGCTCTTTCCACCAGGAGTTTTCAAGCCATTTTGCCTCAGAGCTCATTTTGCAGCAGCAAACCCCAGGCCAGAGCTCAGACCTCAGCTGTACTGTGCTCTGTGTGCAGTGAAGCCCATGAACCTTGACAGTTATGGGGACATACATGTCCCTGCTGTGATCCTGAAGTCTTTCCTGTGAGAGCTCTCCCAACTGCTTCCCATCTTTGAGGCCTGCAGACCTCCCCTTGTAGAAGTCTCCCTGCAGACTTCCTATCAAAACAAGAAATGTTATTGGCCAGAATTGTGGGTCACATGCTTATTCCTAAACCAATGACTGGAAAGGAAATTACCGTGATTTGTCCAACCACTGAGATTCAACCCCTGGTGCTGGGGAGAATGCCAGCCTCCCCTGAAGAATTTGGCTGTCTGATTCCTGAATAAATGGGAATATCTATAACAAGAAAACAGTGCAGTAGTTGGTGGTAGAGGGAATGGATGTAAGGTGGGCAACCAGAGAGTCTGCCACAGCAGAGGTACGAGGCAGAAGCACTTCCATGCAAAGAGCAACTCCAGCTTCGGGATCCTTCTCTGACGACCACTGGGCTTGACCTTGCTTCACAGATGAGCTTCTCTTACAGGAATGAGTTTTGCTGATCTTTAGGATAGCTTCTGAGGACACTCTGTGCTGTATATTCTGCTGGTTCATATTACACCACCTTGACCTGAAGCCAAATTATGCATAAGAGTTCTAAAATGGTTTATGGCTAGGCAGGCAAGCTGATGTCATTTGTCAAATGTGGCACTCTAGAATTATCCTACCAGTATAAAACCATACAAAGGCTTTTCCACAGAATATTTATAGGAAAAATATGCTTTTGCAACAAGAATGAATCACCCTACAACTTACTCCGTTTGGAATAATGAAATAAGGAACCAGCCTGTTGGGCAATGGTGAGGGGAGTAAGAAAATGGTAACCAGTGAAGATGTCTTTCAGGTTTAACCTCAGTGAACAAGAAAATTTGGGTAGTGCTTCTTGAGTTGGTCCTTCCTTGTAAAACAGAAATTATAAGCTTCTTTGAAATGGATAAGTTTGATTTCCCATATGCAAACTACTCAGAAGTAGATGGGGTCATATAAATTTGCTTCAAGAAAATATTTCCAGGATACCTAACTTGGTGCTTTATATGTGGTACTGTATAGCCATCTTTTGATTAACTGATTGTCATGAAATTCCTTCAAGGAATTATCAAAACTAGAAAATTCTCAAGTATTGCATACTTTGGCAATATTATTAGCACTAAATCTTTCTTTGCAGATACAAAAGCTATCTCCTAGATTTATACCAGTGGTTTTCAGCTGTGGCTGCACATTGAATCACCTGCAGGGCTTTAAACAACTGATGCCTCGTCCTGCCCCCAGAGTTGCTGATTTGATATAGGGTGAAGCCTGGGTATTGAAATGTTTTAAGGGTGATTTTAAAATGCAATCACTGTTGAATGCCTGCATTAGAATCACCTGGAAGGCTTATTACTATACAGATTACTGGGCCCAACTTGAGAATGTCTGATTCAGTAGGTTTGGGATGGGGCCCAAGAATTTGCATCTTTGAACAAATTCCCAAAAGATGTTGATGCTGCTGGTTAGGGGACTACACTTTGAGAACCACTGATCTACAGTGGGGTTCAGCAAACTATAGGTTGTGGGTCCAATCTGGCTAGAGGCTTTTGTATAGCCCATGAGCTCAGAATGGTTTTACATTTTAAAAGGTAAAGAAGGCGGGCCGGGTTGGGTGGGTCAAGCCTGTAATCCCAGCACTTTGGGAGGCCGAGACGGGCGGATCACGAGGTCAGGAGATCGAGACCATCCTGGCTAACATGGTGAAACCCCGTCTCTACTGAAAAATACAAAAAACTAGCCGGGCGAGGTGGCTGGCGCCTGTGGTCCCAGCTACTTGGGAGGCTGAGGCAGGAGAATGCCGTAAACCCAGGAGGCAGAGCTTGCAGTGAGCTGAGATCCGGCCACTGCACTCCAGCCTGGGCGACAGAGCAAGACTCCGTCTCAAAAAAAAAAAAAAAAAAAAAAAAGGTAAAGAAGGCAAAAAAGGTAAAGGTGTAAAGAAACAAAACCAAAACAATAATAGCAAAAACAAAGAAGAATATACAACAGATGCCCTGCAGCCCGCAAAGCCTAAAATATCTGGGCTTTTACAAACAATGTTTGCTTGAGCCCTGCTCTAAAGGATTGTCGGTTCTCATAGAAAAAAAAAAATAAGATTCTTAAGGAGAAGGGAAAAGCTTTGATGGGAAAATTTGTTTTGGTAGGCATGGGAGAAACTCTAAACCCAGCTGTGAGATTTTTAACCCCCTACTATGTGCCAAGGGAGTGGCATAATTTCATTTAATCTTGACAACAATACAGTTAGTATCGCTCCCCGTTTTATGGATCAGAAAACGGAGGCTCAAGAGATATTAACTTGTTAATATATAAAGTTGCTAAAGTCATAGAACTATTGAGGTAGGAGATGGGACACGACTCTGGAGATGGGGCTCAGACACCAGACCAAATTGAGGACTAGCTGAAAAAGGGAAAGGGTAGAAGCAGCTTTCCACAGGACATGCCTACCAGTGTGCCATGTCAGTTTACCATTGCCATGCAACACCCCAAAGTTACCTCCCCTTTCCGTGGCAACAGCCTTGCCACCTGAAAGTCACCACCCTTTTCCTAAAAGTTTCTGCATAATCCACCCCTTAATTTGCATGTGATTAAAAGTGGTTATAAATATAACTACAAAATGGCCTCTGAGCGGCTCTCCACACACTGCCTATGGGATCTCCTGCTTTGCAGGAGCAGTCTCGGAGCAGTAATACTGTCACCTCCATAAAGCCGTTTTGTTCTACCACTGGCTCACTCTTAAAAGAGGGGAACACCACCACTGAGGCCTTTCTGAGAGTGAAGGGTAGGAGGAGGGAGAGGATCAGGAAAAATAACTAATGAGTACTAGGCTTAATACCTGGGTGATGAAATAATCTGTACAACAAACCCCATGACACAAGCTTATCTATGTAACAAACCTGCACTTGTACCCCTGAACTTAAAAGTTAGAAAACAATTCTTTTCTAAGCAAAGCCAAGAACCCTTTGTGGCTAAGCTCCAATTTGGGGCTCGCCTGCCCTACGCTACTATGAAAAAGTTTCTACTAACCATACTATGTCCTAGAAGAAGCTTATATTTCTGTATAGAAGTGATTGTAACTCCCAGAGTGAGTCTACAAATATAACAAGCATCTAAAAACATTCTTTTCCCCAGTGATTCAATTCAATTAATTATTGACTGTATTTCAAGCACAGTGCTAGGCACTCATGCCACAAAAATATATGAAATACTGTTCCAACCTTCAAGGAATTTACAGGATAGTGAAAGAAACAGACATAGGAAGAAGCTTATCAAAGTCAGGTAGGGCTCAAAGGAGGATATCACGGTAGGCAAGGTTTCACAGAGCAGAGGGCCCTTGTAGGATGCTGATTCTTCAGTTGGTCCTACAGAGCAAACAACACTGATGCTCCATTATAGGCAAGTCCCAGATGGAAGGATTTTACCCATTTCGAGTCTCTCAGAATTCCTGTAGGATGTAGAGTTCAACCTCACCTAGGCCTCTGGCTGAACAAATAAGAGACTGGGAGATAGCAGAGAAGAGGCCCCTGACCCACCAGCAGTTGGCGTGTGAAGTCAATGTTGGTCCAATTTCAGTGCAACGAGAAACTTTCAATTTGATTTCATGGTTTTACATGATCATTTCCAAGCAGTCATTAAAAGAAAGCTTTATTTAAGTTAATGCTTAGTCTGCTGATGGACATGGAGAGTTGTAAGAGAGCATGTGATAATGATACAAGGGTTGGGTTTCATACCACCACTTTTGGGCAGAACAATCTGAAACCACCAATTTTACAGATGTGTGATTCGCCACGCCAAGTTGAGGAGGCAGGCAGGATTATGCATCATTCACTGATGTTAATTCAAGAGACTAATATTTTCACTTCTCATTTGAATTCATTTTTAAGGGTCAAGTTTCAGATGAAATCACTAGACAAGAAATATCATTCAGACTGGCTAGGGCTGTGTTCCGAAGCTACAGCAGTGAGTAAAACAGAGGCTTGTGTGGAAGGAATTCACAGCTCTGTTGGGGCCTGGAGGTAGGGAGAAGGAGGAGTGGGAGACAGGTAAACAGATTAGTTCAGTAGAATGCAGAAAATGCTGACGTCAAGTCAGGACAGTACGAAAACCCAAGAGAGGCACCCTTTACCCTCCAAGGGACTTAAGGAAGGCTTCCAGGGGAGACTGCAGAGCAGAAAGTTTGCTTCTGAAATCCGATGGTGACACCTTTAGCTATTTCTTTGGGACAGGCAATTTTTTTTTTTTCTTACTGTAAACCACACATCTAATCCATCAGCTTTGGCCTGACTTTTAATAATTTAGGTATAGTCCTAAGGAATTCTATCATCTATCGCTGAAGTACACCTGCTCCTGAGGGAGTAAGTTGAGAACAGTCTAAAGGTACAACATAACACTAGACTACAGAATCCAGAGGATGTTCTGGGAGACAACTCAACTAGAAAAAGCTAAATGTTTACATGGAAACATTCTAGAATCTGCCATTTGGGTCAGGCATTGCATTTTAAAATTTCATATGCTGCTTTTTAAAACATGGGAGAGTAATATATGATAATTGTAGAAGATTTGGAAAATAAGGAAAAAGTCCAAAGAAGAAAAATCATTTATATTAGTACAACCCAAAGTTAATATTTTACTATTTTGATATATTTTCTTCTAATTTTTTTCCATGTATATATAGATACATAGGTCTTTTGTAAAAAACTTAATTTTTTTTTTTTTTTGGTGAGACAGAGATTTACTGTTGTTGCCCAGGCTGGAGTGCAATGGTGCTATCTCGGCTCACTGCATCCTCTGCCTCCCGGGTTCAAGCGATTCTCCTGCCTCAGCTTCCTGAGTAGCTGGGATTATAGGCATGTGCCACCACGCTTAGGTAATTTTGTATTTTTAGTAGAAACAGGGTTTCACCGTGTTGCTCAGGCTGATCTTGAACTCCTGACCTCAGGTGATCCACCTGCCTCAGCCTCCCAAAGTGCTGGGATTACAGGCGTGAGCCACTGTGCCTGGCCAAAAGAAAACTTAAAAATTTTTAACAGAGACTAGAGTTTCACTACGTTGCCCAGGCTGGTCTTGAACTCCTGGGCTCAAGTAATCCTCCTTACTCAGCCTCCCAAAGTGCCAGGATTACCGGCGTGAGCCACCGTGCCCAGTGATAGATACATAGGTTTTAAATAAATGAAATTTTAGTGCATATATAGCTATGTGTAGTTTTTTAATTTAGCATTATTTCATACAACTTTTTTCATGATTTCACAGTTTCATCAACATTTCTTCCACTGAGGCCAGGGGCAGTGGCTCATGCCTGTAATCCCAGCACTTTGGGAGGCCGAGGTGGGCAGATCACTTGAGGCCAGGAGTTCAAGACCAGCCTGATCAACATGGCAAAACCCTATCTCTACAAAAAATACAAAAAATTAGCCAGTTGTGGTGGTGCATGCCCATAATCCCAGATACTCTGGAGGCTGAGGTGGGAGGATCGCTTGAGCCCAGTAGGCGGAAGTTGCAGTGAGCAGAGATTGCACCACTATACTCTAGCCTGGGTGATAAAGCCTGACCTTGTCTCGGAGAAAACAAACAAACAAACAAAAAAACTAAAACAAAAAAATTCTTCCCCTACACATTTTAATTATTTGAACCTTTTACTTTAGAGATCTATTTTTCTTCCCAGTTTTTGGCCATGGTAAATAATACATCTATTTTTCTCCCCAGTTTTTGGCCATTATAAATAATAATATAAATATGTTCTTTCCCTGTTTGACTGGGAACTTTAATTTTTTTTTTTTTTTGGGGGACGGAGTCTCGCTCTATTGCCCAGGCTGGAGAGTGCAGTGGCCGGATCTCAGCTCACTGCAAGCTCCGCCTCCCGGGTTCACACCATTCTCCTGCCCCAGCCTCCCGAGTAGCTGGGACTACAGGCACCCGCCAACACGCCCGGCTAATTTTTTGTATTTTAGTAGAGACGGGGTTTCACCGTGTTAGACAGGATGGTCTCCATCTCCTGACCTTGTGATCCGCCTGTCTCGGCCTCCCAAAGTGCTGGGATTACAGGCTTGAGCCACCGCACCCGGCCGGGAACTTTAAATTTTTTTACCACATATTGCCAGAATGCTTTCCAGAAAATCTATTCCCTTACCAGTATTAAGTATTATTATTTTTGAAATATGTAGTAAAGTGATAGATCAGACTGAGTGTCTTACTCTAATTTCCATTTCCACACTACTATTAATACTGACCACTTAAACAGGTTTTAAATAGCTATTGTTACTTTTTCTTCTTAAAATTGTCAGTGCCCTTTGCCAATCTTTCTATTAAGAAAATATTTTCTTTTTGATTATATGAGTGCTTTATAAATGAAGGTTATTAATAAGAATATATTCTTACTTTTTGTTTGCCTTTAGTTTTTTTTCACGTGAAGAGGAATTTAACTTTTATGTGCTGAAAACTTTATAATTTTTTTCTTAATATTTTAATAGCTCTATTTCTCAAATGTGAGAAAGATAAATATTCATCTAAATTTTGTTTTAGTTTTAAAAATTACTGTTGTATTTTCTACAATTACTTCTTAAATCCTTCTGGAATTTATTTTGGTTCATGGTGTAAGGATCACACACATATCATCGGGAGAAGCTCCAACCTAAGGCAACATTCCACGACTAGAAAGTGTGTTTCATTCTCTGTAAGAATGAACAGGGCCAAACATAATCTCAAGAAGCTTTTCATTTACTTGAGATGACTGAGATCAGGCGAAAATGCCATGTTTCTTTGCATTTTACTATAATTATATTGAGTCCAGGAGACAAAAACTAGTTATACGGATCTGTAGAAGCAAATCCATTATTATGCAAATACAAATTGTCTACTAGACAAACTTTCAAAATCTGAAACGCATGGGAGAAAATAATACAAGTGTCCTTGATGCTCATTCCTTTGATGAATATATATTTTTTATTTTTATTTTTTGAGACGGAGTTTCACTCTTGTTGCCCAGGTTGGAGTGCAATGGTGCAATCTCAGCTCACTGCAACCTCCGCCTCCTGGGTTCAAGCGATTCTCCTGCCTCAGCCTCCTGAGTAGCTGGGACTAACAGGCACATGCCACCATACCCAGCCTCGGCCTCCCAAAGTGCTGGGATTACAGTCTTGAGCCACTGTGCCTGACCTGTGAGTGATCAAAAATAAAACTTTTAAGAGGCCATGGTTGCTTTCCTTCTCTAGGTGGTTAATAGGATGTTCTTGGAGTGGAATTCTGTCCAGGGCAGGTGTGGAATATCACACAGTCTTGATTTCAGGGATTTCCCAGGGTGATAACAGCCACATTTACCACAGACACCTGAGACAGGAAAAGCGGCTTCTTGTAATCCCTTTCAAAGTGAATGTTCTTTGATTTCTCTCCTTGTATGATCTTTCTTGTCTCTGAATTCAATAGTGTTTGCAGTCTGAAACAAATACCCTCATGTTTGATTTTATCCAGGCAGGTATTATTCACCTGTTGTTTCAAGTACATGTCACTCATCTCCCAACCCAGACATAACCTCTGCAGAGGCAGGAACTGCGTCTTCCATTACTTTTGCCTCCTGAGTAGCACTGTACCATACTAGACCCCTGTAAGCACAGAAGAGAAACACTTATTTATTCACAGAATGCAATGAATGAAAGAATGAGGGGGGAGTACCTTTTTTTCCTAATCTGCCTATTTAAAAAATAAGTTCCTCTCAGAAACATGTCTATTGGATTTAAGAGGAGTTGAGTAATAAATTATTTACCAAAAAATTAAGAATTCTCCACCTGCATATGATGAGGGGCTTTATTTGTGTCGTTAATGGTTGCCTACATGCTCCTTTCGACGCCTTGTTAGAGAAGTGCCATATGCCCCATTATTTATGGCCAAAAATGATGCATTTATAAGTTTACTCATTGCTTAAAGTCCAGACAAGACTGTGAAACAAGCAAAATCTGGCTCTGCCATCCCTCCTTAGGACTGTTCATATCCTCATCCTATCCCCCATCCCCACTCTCCCATCTTCTTTAGTAGTCAACCAATTAGCCAGTAAGAGCTAAATTATTACCCCTCTAGGACTATGTTTCTTTTAGTAAAGGATTCATGAAGAGTGAACTTCTAAAATCTAAAGAAATGGATCTCTAATTGCAAACTTTCCTATCTTCAATAGATAGTGGGAGATTTCAGAACCAGGCTTCTTTTTTTTTTTTTGAGACAGAGTCTCGCTCTGTCGCCCGGGCTGGAGTGCAGTGGCCTGATCTCAGCTCACTGCAAGCTCCGCCTCCCGGGTTTACGCCATTCTCCTGCCTCAGCCTCCCGAATAGCTGGGACGACAGGCGCCCGCCACCTCGCCCGGCTAGTTTTTTGTATTTTTAGTAGAGACGGGGTTTCACCGTGTTAGCCAGGATGGTCTCGAACTCCTGACCTCGTGATCCGCCCGTCTCGGCCTCCCAAAGTGCTGGGATTACAGGCTTGAGCCACCGCGCCCGGCCCAGAACCAGGCTTCTTAAATCTCCCCTTCTAGAGCCTATTTTACCTGCTCCTGAGGCAGGGGCTAGTAAGATTTAGGAAAAAGATCTCATTTCAATGTGAGGTGTAAAAACTCAGTTTTTCATTTCATATAGGTATATTCATGCTGTGGGGAATGGATGTGGGTTAATGAAACTCACAAGTTACTGGTTTAGAAGTCAGAAAGTAATTTACTAATTTGTTTATGCTTTTCTTGTTCTTAGAATATGTATGTATTCTATTTAGAAATAGGTATCAGATATCCGACAGAGGTGCCAATAATTTCTCCTGCCATGCTCAGAACAGACATTGCTAGTTAAACACAGCACTCTTTTCCTTGTAACACAGTGATTCAGACATCCATTGCCATTGGTCTGTGCTGGCATGCAAGATGAAACATTTTCTGCCATTGCTATTCTTCCTGATATCAAGGTACCTAGGAAGTAATAATTTATTAGAATACTGTTTGGCAAAAATGGAATCAAAGCAAATGATCAATTACAAAAAAAAAAAATAAAATAAAATTAGGGAATAAAATAACACAAGTGAAAATAAATTAGAACTAAGGAATTATAAAATAAATTAGGACATCAAGATGGGGGAAGGGGCATGGTTCTCTGTAGTTAAAGTCATTAGAACTTAATATAGGTTTACTGGCATCAGAAGCTTAGAAAAGAAAGAAAAAGAAGGTAGACAGGAAGGAAAAAAGCAAGGAAGGGAGGGAGGAAGGAAGGAAAGAAGAAAAGGAGTGAGAAAGGGAGGATGGAAGGGAGGAAGAAAGGAAGAAAGAAAGAAGGAAAAGTTTTTGGATAGACTGTCACAGGAGGGACAGCAAGTGATATGTTAGACAATGTCCTTATTTCTATGACAAATGAAGCAATGAACTTCATAATTCATAAGGCTATATAATATCCCTTAGTAAATGCCTTGGGCATAAGCCTTGGGCATAATTCAATGAAGACAGTTCCAGAGTGGGTCAAGATAATGTGTTCTAATTTAGTCTCAGAAAAAGAAGTTAGACTACTGAGAAGCATAGGTGGGTAATACCAAAGGGAATGTGATTGTTTTGTAGAATTTTCAAAGCCTGGGATGTTACTGCTAACACACTATATAGTATAACTTTCTAATAACTGTAATGCCAAAAACTAGTGTCATTCTTGGGAAAGCCACGACAAAACATCATTCTTCTCTCCCTTTTAAGTAGTCCTGAGAGCTCGCCAGAAACTTCTGTCATTGCATTCCCTCATAACATTGCTATGTCCCATGTTAAGGCATTTCTGAATCAACTATCTTTTAAAATAATTGCTTCTTGCAAACATATGAAACATATTAAATTGACAACGTTTGTCTATACAGTGTAAGACATGGTGGTGCTGTGTCCTCAAACACAGAAATTGTGATTCCAGTAATTTCACAATCTAGTACAGTTCTTTGTAGACATAGGTGCTCAATAAATATGCATCAGGCTGGGTGTGGTGGCTCGCGCCTGTAATCCCAGTACTTTGGGAGGCCGAGGTGGGTGGATCACCTGAGGTCAGCAGTTTGAGACCAGCCTGACCAAAATGGAGAAACCCTGTCTTTACTAAAAATACAGAAATTAGCCAAGTGTGGTGGTGCATCCCTGTAATCCCAGCTACCCGGGAGGCTGAGGCAGGAGAATTGCTTGAACCCTGGTGGCAGAAATTGCAGTGAACCAAGACTATGCCACTGTACTCCAGCCTAGGTGACAGAGTGAGACTTTGTCAGAAAGAAAGAAAGAAAGAAAGAAAGAAAGAAAGAAAGAAAGAAAGAAAGAAAGAAAGAAAGAAAGAAAGAAAGGAAGGAAGGGAAAGAAAGAAAGAAAGAAAGAAAGAAAGAAAGAAAGAAAGAAAGAGAGAGAGAGAGAGAGAAAGAAAGAAAGAAAGAAAGAAAGAAAGAAAGAAAGAAAGAAAGAAAGAAAGAAAGGGAAAGAAAGAAAGAAAGAAAGGGAAGGAAGG
Source organism: Piliocolobus tephrosceles (assembly GCF_002776525.5). NCBI lineage: Eukaryota > Metazoa > Chordata > Mammalia > Primates > Cercopithecidae > Piliocolobus > Piliocolobus tephrosceles. The sequence goes on along the minus strand of NC_045434.1, from coordinate 41,036,450 downwards.
AAAGGAAGGAAAGGAAGGAAGAAAGGAAGGAAGGAAGAAAAGAAAAGAAAAGAAAAGAAAAGAAAGAAAAGAGAAAAAGGAAGGAAAAATAAGCAATTCCTATTCTTGGTGTGTAAGTTCTCTAAGGTGCTGAACTATGACCTTCACTATTCTGGTCATCACTATTCTGAAAAAGTGTTAAGCATAAGGATATGGGTATGGGCATAGCAGGTACAGATCTCAGTTCACAAAGCCATATTCATTTTTGTTCAAATTTAGAAAACTATTGATACAATGCCATAATCTAAGATGCAGGCGACCATTAATGACAAAAATAAAATACCTCATCATACGCAGATGGAGAATTTTTAAGTTTTTGGTAAATAATTTGTTTATAGAATATACATTTGTTTACCAGATATATATATTTGAATGCATAGGCCAGTTGTTTGAAAGAATGTCCCTCCATTTGAGTTTTACCAATTGTTTCTTCAAAATTAGTCATTTTATGTTTTATGACTCAATTTCTATTTATTTATTTTCATTTATTTTAGAGACAATGTCTTGCTATGTTGCCATGACCTGCTCCATTTCTGACCTGGTCCAGTTCACTCATCCTTAAGCAACCTAGTGGTCCTCTTCTCCTGGAGGTCACCATATTGATGCTGAACTTAGTGCAGACACCCAGTCGGCATAGCACACTGCAGCCCAGAACTCCTGACCTCAAGCAATCCTCCTGCCTCAGCCTACCGAGTAGCTGGGACTACAGGTGCTCACCACCATTCCTGGCTATGACTCAATTTCTATTTGATGCCCCCATAAGGGCAATTGCTTTGGTAGGGCACCTGAGGTGACCATTTCAGGTCCACGCTTGGAGGGTAACCCTATCATGAGGCACTGTACTTCACTTGTGTTTCCAAAGAATTACTGAAATAAAATTTCAAAATTTTTGTCTTTCTTGTTATTCCAAAGAGCCTATGAAAGGTGCTAACAACATAGCCTCCTTTCAAATGCACCATCTTGGTTTCTCCACTTTCCCTCAGTTCATGGTTGAGTTCTGGATGCTTCCCCATGCTACATTGTCAGGGGGTTTGGTGTGAGGAGGAGAATATTTTCTATGAATTTGTCTCTTCATTCAAGTATCAACGGACATGTCATCATCATGATTGGGCATTGGTTCATGCAGGCCACTTTGAAGATTGTTCACCTGGCCTATTCTGGACAGCGTACCCCTACTTTCCAACCATTCCCACACCTGAAGAGTAGGAAAGTCAATGAGTGATTCTAAAACCCTGACTGCCTAAAGCAACAATCTTACTGCTTTGCTGTCTCCCTAGAGCCTGAAGGAAGAAGAACATTTTTCTATATAAATTACTGCCATGTCTATGTAGTTACTACTACTCCTCCTCCCCTGCCTTCCAACCCCTTAGACCAGAAAACCCTTTTCTAGTCTGGAGCCAGGGAAGTTTTCTACTTGCCTAAGTCTTTTATGTAGACCGGTGGTTCTCCAAGTGTGGTTCAGGGGCCAGCAGGATCAGCACCACCTAGGAACTTGTTAGGAATGCAAATTCTGCCCACCCCAGCTCTACTGAATCAGACATTCACAGAGTGGGATCTAGTGATCTTTGTTTCAATAAGCTTTCCAGGGGATTCTGAGGCAACACAAAATTTGAGATGCACTGATCTATGCCTTGAGTTATTTTCTTCCCCTTGTACACCGGTTCTTAAACTTTAACACACATCAGAATCACCGGGAGGGCTTGTTAAACACAGTTGTTGGGCCCTCAACCTCAAAATGTTTGGTCCACTAAGTCTATGGAGAGGCCTGAGAATCTGCAATTCTAACAAGTCCCCCAGTGATGACCACGTTTTAGAAAACCATTTCCCCAGAGGTCTCAGGTCCATAACAGTCCATTTTCTTCCTTCTATGGCTCCTAATAGGATCCATCTGATTTTTATTGCTAAACCAATAAAACATATTTTCTAAGAATATGTTCATATATAGTTACTTTCAATCCAGAGCCGTCCATCACCAATTTGACTCGGGCATATACTAATGTTTCCGAAAGCCAAAGTGTGATGTTAGACCAGCAGTTCTTAAGCTTTTTCATCCCAGGTCCCTTCCCCAACTAAAGGGCTCCATAGCTAGTGCATCTGTAGGACATCCCAGAAGACTCAGAAAGAGGAGAAGAGCCCACTGTTCACTTTGCAAGCTCCGTTTTAGAAATAGCAGGTCAGAGTCATATTGGCCTCTACCTAGAACCCAGAGGGGAGAAGACACTGAATAAAATATGGCCCTTGAGGACACACAGAGGAGTCAGGGGAAAGGGGATGGGCAGCGAGGTCGGCAGCAAATGAGAGAGCACATGCTTTGAGAGTCACATGTTGCTTCCTTGGGGTGAAGACTTTTTTTCATGGTTTGGGGCAGAAGGCAGAAGCACTTTAACCCCATAAATTATTGAGGTTTAATTTTTGGTGCCAATATCCCTAGATTTAAGGAAAATAAAAAGTGGCCACTACTTCTCCTTTCTGCTTAGTTGTATTTAAATTTATTTCCCTGCCTATTGCATCATTAGGGATCCTAGAGACCTTAGTCTTATTTGTTTTTTGTTCTCTGCCTGGCCTCCTGAAGAGACACAATGTCCCCTTCCCTTCCCTTCCACTTTCTTTCTCTCTTTCTTTCTTTCTCTTTCTTTCTTTTTCTTTCTTTCTTATTTCTTTTCTTCTTTCTTTCTCTCCCCTTCCTTCCTTCCTTTCTCTCCCTCTCTTTCTCTTCCTTCCTTCCTTCCTTCCTTCCTTCCTTCCTTCCTTCCTTCCTTCCTTCCTTTCCTTCCTTTCCTTCCTTCTTCCCTCCCTCCCTCTCTCTCTCTCTCTCTCTCTCTTTCTTTCCCTCCCTCCCTCCCTCCTTCCCTTCCTTCCTTTTGCTTAATTGCCACAGTACAATTACTTTAAGTCTGCAGGGCACAGCTACCTGCTCAGCTAGGCAAGGAGTTACTCCAGATAACTGCTTATTCTATATTTGGTCTTAAAAAAAAAAAAAAAGGAAATTCTATTTTGTTAAGTGACCCACATGGGTCTGCATGAAAGTACCTACCAAAAAACATGCTGAATATTAGTTACCATAATTATTTGGATAGTTCAGCATCATTTATTAATACTTCCAAGCATTGCTATTATTAGGATGGTCCTGAGGGTTCCCAGGACATAAATAGGACTATTTCACTTAAGGCAAAGTTGCAAAGACTTTTCTGCTGAAACAACAGAACACTCTTATTGCCACTATAGAGATAGGTAAAGATTTCTTTCCTTCTCTTTGTATTCCAGTACAATGGGATTCCTTGTGTTCTTTAAATATTTGCCATAAGATTTTTACTCTCATCTTTTCCCTCTTCCCAGCACTAATCACGGAACCTTATTTTTCATGCCCATTCAATAAATATTTTTGAGTTGAATTAAATTAAAACAGAGACTTCCAATTAAAGATAGGAAGGAAGCTTTTTTTGTTCCACTCTTCTCTGTCAAACCAGTAGTAACAAAACAATAATGAATCACAGAAAATGAAGTAAGGAAGGCGCGATGCCAGGGAATGATAGTTCATGAAGAGTTCTATCAAATGTAGTAATACGTGGACCAAACATAGGAAGCAGAGCATGAGTGGACACATATCTTAACATATACCTTAACAGTTCCTGGAGGGGCACACAGATTTCCTTAAAGTGGTTGCCTATACTGAGGGCCAACCATTATTTGCTGACTTGTATTGATAGGTCTGCGGGGTGTGGAGATTGGTGTGGGAGTATACCAAGCCTGGCTTAACACCCTAGAGCAGCAGGAGAGGAGGGGCTGGATGATCATCCAATTAGACCTGCCATTTCTGGAAGAACAGGGTGTCAGTTTGACAGGGTAGATGAGAGAACGCAAGTGACAATTAGTTTAGTGCTGATGATAATTGAGAAAGAAAAATAATCAGTAGTAGTCATCATTAAATTTAAAAAAACCATGGCATACAGGAGACAAGTGGACTTTCTGCTTATCCCAAAGGGGGCTCCAGAATATAGAATTTGAGACATGCATTTGGTAAGAAGATTTGAGAAAGTCCTAAACCCAGGGTGCTTTCTGCCTCTACTCACTTCATGGAGCCTTCCCACACAACCTTTTATAAATAACTGCTGCAGAAAAGCCCTGGCCCCATTCAGAGTTGAGTAGTAATCAAAAGCAGGCATAAAGAAAAAGGTATATAGTGAGCAAAAATCAGATAAAAAATATTCACAAAACAGAAACATGCTGCAGTAGCTGTGTTTCCCTTCTGATATCAAATAAGTTAAGGAGGACATGGTCCCTATAAATAAGAAATTAAAGAGGAAATAATGGTGTTCAAATATAAGCTGAAAAACTATTAAAGGAGATGACAAGTGAGCAGACATGGCTTTGGAAAGAATGGGCGAGGAAAATGAAACCATTGTAGATACAGAAGCCACAAGAGAAGCCACAAAAGGAATCCATAATAAGGGAAAGGAAGACAGGATACAGACAAATAGAAAAAAATGTGAAAGAATATAGTTAAGGAGGATTTGAGACAAAAAGGAACCTACAGAAGACAACAGAGGGCTGTCCTTGCTACACTAGAAGGAAGGAAGACACTGAATAGAAAGGAGAAATGTGCTGAAGGTGTCATAGAAACAACTTTGGAGAATGATGAAGACCTGAATATCTTCACTTCACCTTTTTCAGGTTTTTGCTCAAGTTTTATCCTATCAGTACTGAACTCTTTTCTTAATGGCCTGATTTAAAATGTCCATCCCACTCACCTGGGTTCTATTTCCCTTCCCTATTTTATTTTTCTCAATGTAATATCTGAAAGAAAGTTATACTGACTGGGATGAATAGCAGCTTAGACACCACAGAAAAAATATCAGTGATCTTTGAAGACATCACATTAGAAACTAAGTAAAATAAAATACAAAAGGGGGAAAACCTGGGGAAATAAGGAACAGGATATCAGTGTTGTGAGATGATATCAAGAAGTCTAACATATGTGTAATGTGAGCCCTGGCAGGTGGAAGGAGAGAGAAAAAAAATTCAAGAAATAATGGCTGGAAAATGTCTAAATGATGAATACTCTAAACTGGCAATACAACAATCCTAACAAACCACAAACAAAAGAAGTAAAGAATACCACACCAAGACACATCATAATCAAATTGCTGGAAACCAGTGATAAGTAGAAAATCTTAAAAGCAAGTGTAGATTGCAAAAATTTTCTCCCATTCCGTAGGTTGCCTGCTCACTCTGATGGTAGTTTCTTTTGCTGTGCAGAAGCTCTTTAGTTTAATTAGATCCCATTTGTCAATTTTGACTTTCATTGCCTTTGCTTTTGGTGTTTTAGACATGAAGTCTTTGCCCATACCTATGTCCTGAATGGTATTGCCTAGGTTTTCTTCTAGGGTTCTTGTGGTTTTAGGTCTAACATTTAAGTCTTTAATGCATCTTGAATTAATTTTTGTATAAGGTGTAAGAAAGGGATCCAGTTTCAGTTTTCTACACATGGCTAGCCAGTTTTCCCAGCAGCATTTATTAAATAGGGAATCCTTTCCCCATTGCTTGTTTTTGTCAGATTTGAATCTACCCATCTGACAAAAGGCTAATATCCAGAATCTACAAAGAACTTAAACAAACTTATAAGAAAAAAATCAAACGACCCCATCAAAAAGTGGGCAAAGGATGTGAACAGACACTTCTCAAAAGAAGACATTTATGCAGCCAAAAGACACATGAAAAAACGCTCATCATCACTGGCCATCAGAGAAATGCAAATCAAAACCACAATGAGATACCATCTCACACTAGTTAGAATGGTGATCATTAAGAAGTCAGGAAACAACAGGTGCTGGAGAGGATGTGGAGAAATAGGAACACTTTTACACTGTTGGGGGTACTGTAAACTAGTTCAACCATTGTGGAAGACAGTGTGGTGATTCCTCAAGGATCTAGAACTAGAAATACCATTTGACCCAGCCATCCCATTACTGGTTATATACCCAAAGGATTATAAATCATGCTGCTATAAAGACACATGCACACATGTGTTTATAGTGGCACTATTCACAATAGCAAAGACTTGGAACCAACCCAAATGTCCATCAATGATAGACTAGATTAAGAAAATGTGGCACATATACACCATGGAATACCATGCAGCCATAAGAAAGGAAGAGTTCATGTCCTTTGCAGGGACATGGATGAAGCTGGAAACCATCATTCTGAGCAAACACAAGGACAGAAAAGCAAACACCGCATGTTCTCACTCATAGGTGGGAACTGAACAATGAGAACACTTGGACACAGGATGGGGAATATCACACACCAGGGCCTGTCATGGGGTAGGGAGAGGGAGGAGGGATAGCATTAGGAGATATACCTAATGTAAATGATGAGTTAATGGGTGCAGCACACCAGCATGGCACATATATACATATGTAACAAACCTGCACGTTGTGCACATGTACCCTAGAACTTAAAGTATAATAAAAAAATAATAATAATTTTTAAAAAAGAAAAAGAAAGCAAGTGCAGAGTATGAGGCCACAACATATAGAGAAGAAGAACAACAGAAAAGGCAGGCAGCAGACTTCCTGTCGAAGTCAGAAGGTAATGAAATGAAGTCTTTAAAATATGAAAGAAAATAAGCATCATCCTGGAAGTCTACAACCTACAAAAGTATCTTTCAAAATGTAGGCTAAAGAGAGACTTTTTAAAAAGGGAAACAAAACTGAGAGAATTTATTGCCAGCAGTCCTATGCTACAAAAAAAAAAAAAAAAAAAAAAATGTTAAAAGAAGTTCCTCAGGCAGAAGGAATGTGATACTAAAAGAAATTTGGATCTACACTAAAGAATAGAGATTGCTGAAAATAGTAAATATGTAGGTAAGCAGATAGATTTTCCTCACTTTTAAAGTCTCTTCAAAAGATAATTGTTTAAGGAAAAGTATAATAATCTTGTACTGTTAGGTTTACAACATGTAGAACTAAAACAGGTGACAACAGTAGCACAAAGGATGGGAGGATAGAAATGGGAGTACACCATTGTAAGGTTCTTAAAATATATGGGATGTGTTATAAAACTGTTCGAAGGTAGACTGTGATAAAATGGATATACAGTTGGCCCTCCCTATCAGTGCGTTCTGCATCCATGGATTCAACCAACTGTGAATTGAAAGTATTTGAAAAAAAATGGATGGTTGCATCTGTACTGAGCATGTACAGATCGTTTTTTCTTGTTATAATTCCCTGAACAATACAGTATAACATCTGTTTACATAGCATTTACCTTGTAGTAGCTATTACACGTAATCTAGACATAATTTAAAGTATATGGGAGGATGTGTGCCAATATTATATGCCAATAATATACTATTTTATATAAGGAACTTGAGCATCCATGAATTTTGGTATCTGTAGGGGGTTCTGGAACCAATCCCCCATAGACACCAAGGGACAATTCAATTGTATGTTATAAATCACAGAGCAATAACTACAAAAGAAAAAGAGAAATATTTAGTAAGCCAATAGTGAATAAATGGAATTATAAAAAATTTTTTTAAGAAAAGTAAGAAAAAAAGAACAAAGGAGAGATGAAATGAAATAGAAAACAAATAGCAAAAAGACATATTTAAACCTAGCCATATTTATAATTGCACTACATGTAAATGGCAGAAAATGTTTATATAATAAACCCACCTTACATATAAAGATATGAATAGGTTAAAAGTAAAAAGATAAAAAAATAGTAATCTAAAGGATGCCGAACTGGCTACGTTAATATCAGGCAATAGGGATTTCACAGCAAGAGATAAAACCAGGAGTAAATAATGCCCTTCAATTTATTGCATGCTTTGCTTAATTTTTAGAGCTTGAAATGGTTGTTGGACAATTATCTCTAGTTTTATCATTGCTTTTTGAGGAGAATATTTGCTAAGCTTCTCATGCAGTTCTTCAGGAAGTTTCACCCCCTACCTGGAGTGTCACAAGAATGATTACTGAGTTTCTTATATAGCCTTTCAATACTTTTGATATATCACGTATTTTTCTTTCATTGTCCTAATGAATTACCTGGATAGACTTCCTAATGTAAACTCACCTCTGCATTCTTTGAATAAATCCTAATTATTCATGCTGTTTTTAAAGACAAATGTTTATTCTTTCATTGATTTATTCAATATGTATTTGAGTGGCTACCAAAAATTATTTAATGAATTAATTTCTTTTGTTTCCATGCCAGTTTCCATTTGCTAATTTTAAAAAACAATTGTTGTATCCAAACACATAAATGAAATTACAGTTACCTGTTTCTGTACTTTCTTTAAAAAGTTTAATACAACTGTTTTTGTATTAAAGTTGTACAGGTTTTATAAAATGAATCAAGAGCTTCTTCATTTTTTTCTGACTTAGAATCATTTGAATAACATAGGAACTAGCTGTTCTTCAAAGGTTAGATTTCAGCAATGAAGCAAGTAGGTAACATTTTTAGTGAAAGGTCTTTTTAACCTTTCTAGTGTCTTCTGTGGTAATTGGCTTATTCAAAGTTTTTCAAAGTTTTTCATGTTCTTTTCTTGGGTTGATTTTGGTCAATCACATTTTACTAAGAAATTATTCATTTCTTCTAGATTTGCAAATTTGTTGCCATGGAGTTGCATATAATTCCATCTTGTAATTAAAAAAAATTCTACTGTATTGTAGTTTGTCTCTTTTCTCACTCCTGATACTCTACATTTTTACTTTTTCTTTTTTTTTTTTTTTTTGAGACGGAGTCTCGCTCTGTCGCCCAGGCTGGAGTGCAGTGGCCGGATCTCAGCTCACTGCAAGCTCTGCCCCCCGGGTTCACGCCATTCTCCTGCCTCAGCCTCCCAAGTAGCTGGGACTACAGGCGCCCGCCACCTCGCCCGGCCTTACTTTTTCTTTTATCTCCTTAAGTAAGTTTGTGATAGGTTATGCATTTTATTGGGTCCTTTGAAATAACCAGCATTTGGATTAATTTATCATCTACTAATTTTTGTTGCTCATTTAGTTAAATTCAAACTTTATTTTTATAAATTCTCTCTTCCTAAAGCAGCTTTCCATTTTTCATTAATTTACTGGATAGGTACCAAGTTTCTTCACCTTTTATTTATTTATTTAAATTAAATTAATTAATTAGGTTTTTGTTTGTTTTGTTTTGTTTTTTGGCTTTTTTATGGGGGGGTGGGGTAGGGGCAGGGTACCGTGTTGTCTCCCAGGCTGGAGTGCAGTGGTGCAATCACAGCTCACTGCAGTCACAACATCCTGGGCTCAAGTGATCCTCTCACCTCAGCCTCCTGAGGAGCTGGGATTACAGGCATAGGCCACCATACCCACCTAATTTTCGTGTTTTTTGTAGGGACTGGGTTTTACCACGGTGTCCAGGCTTTTAATTTTTTAGATTTAAAATCCTAATGGCATTATGACTATTTTTTCAGATCTCTGAGGATATCTTTGGCTGTCTCTCACAAGTTCATCTATGAAATGTTCTTTTTACTTGCTTCTATAGCGTTTATAATTTTAGCTTTGAAATTTTCTTGATCTACTGGCTATTTGGAAATGTCTTTCTTAGTTTCTAAATAGTTAATGCTTTTTATTTTTGGTCAACATTTTATTATTTATTCTTAATATAATCGGGTTATTTTATAGCTTCAATTTATAAAGTCTACTATATGTATATACACATATATGTGTTTATGTGCGTGTGTGTGTGTTTATGATTGATTTTGATGCATATTTTATGGTCATATGAAAATTGTATATTTTACACAAGGCAAACACCAAAACAAACAAAAAGGGAAAAGGGAGTGGTAATATTAACATTAGGCAAAGTTGGAAAGTAGTAAAAGTACCAAAGTTATTCTAAATATTTTATTACTTTGTATTTTTTTAATATATTATTTAATCTCTTTTTCCCCTTATTTTTATTTCAGTACCGTATTCTTTGATTCTGAAAGAAATATACAGACATCTCACACTTTAGTTGAATTTAAAATAGCTTCCTAGTGGGTTTGCTTTGTGTATATTTAGCTCCTGTGCTGTTTGGTTTAGGCAAGTTCATGACTGTTACAACTTCTTCACAATGTGCTTTTTTATCATCATATTATGCTCACTTGTGTCCTTTGAGTACTTTTAACCTTACTTTCCACTTTGCCTAATTTTAATATGACCACTCCTTTTTTTGTTTGTTGTTTAGTATTTGTCCTGTATCTCTTTGCTAATGCCTTTATTTTCAACCTCTTGAAATCACTTTGTTTGAAGTGTTCTTACCATGTGTGGGATACTCCTAGGGCTTTTAGTTATTTTGTTGTGACAATCACAGTCTTTTTTATAAATGTTTGATTGCAGCATATTATACACATAGAAAAGGGCACAAATCATAAGTGTACACATAGTTCACTGAATTTTTACAAAGTAAATGCATCTTTGTAACCACTACCCAGATCAAACCATAGAACCACAGAACCTTTCCTCATGCCCTCCCCAGCCCCTGTCCCCCTCCTCACAATTTAACCGTTACTCTAACTTCTGTAACCATAAGTTAGTTTTGCCTCTGTTAAAGGTTATATGAATGAAATCATATAGCACATTCTCCTTTGAGTTTGGTTTCTTTGGCTTAACATTGTGTTTGCGTGTTTTATCCATATATTTGTGTGTGGTAGTAATTTATTATTTTTATTGCTGTATAATATTCTGTAATATAAATATGCTAACATTTCTTTATCCATCCTGTTATTGATTGTTGATAAATGTTGAGATTATTTTCACTTTTCTCAATTGCAAATTATGTTGCTGTGATCATTTTTATATATGCCTTTTTGTGCACATATGTAGGCTTTATCCATAATTTTTATTTGTAGATATGTATGCCACAGAGATACATAAAAATTCATAGAGCTATATACCTATGATACATATTTTTCGGTGTGTATATTTCAATAAAATGTTTACTTAATAAAAGATACAAGAGATAATGAAAATAAAACACAAAATTAAAAAGCAGATATCACATCAGCCTCAACAAAGATTTTTAAAAATAATAAAAGAGAATTATAATATTTGAAAACATATGTAATAGACAAATGCCTAGAAAATTGAAGGTGTCAAAATTGGCATAAGAAGAAATGGAGAACTTAAATAGGCCAGGAAATACCAATAATTACTAACTGAAATGGTATCTGAAAGACAAGCCATCACATGAAATCCCAGGCACAGATGGTTTTACACATTAGTATTACCAGTATTTCAAGGAACAATCAATTTCTATCTTATAGAAGTATTTATAGAACACAGGAAATGAATTGCCCAGATCATTCTGTGAAGCAATTGTAATTTTGACATATAAGCAGATAGAAAGAACACAAAAAACATACACGAAAGAAAATAATAGGTATATTTTACTTATGGTCATAGAGAAAAAATCCTAAATAAGAGATTAGCTATCCTTTATATCCCTGGAATGAAAGAACAGTTTAACAAAAAAAAAAATCTAGCCATATAATTCACCACATCACTCACCTAATGTAAAAATAAATGATCTCAGTTGCAGAAAAAGCATTTGATAAACATAAATAAGTCAATACCTATTTAGGATAAGCCTACCAATATAGAAGGAACTGAAGGGACTGTAACATAGTAGAGTTGCATACTGGAAACTCACAAGAAAAACTATACTTATGGAAAAACTCAATGTGCAGTCCCTTTAAGATTGGGAATAAAAAAAAAAAAAAGATGCTCACTATCACTGCTACTGTTAAAATAATATTGGCAGTTTCCCAAGCAATACGAAAAGGGAAAAAAAGAGGTCAACTATAGAAAGGAAAAAATACAAAACCCTCATCATTTGCATTTTGGTAGTGAAAAAGGACTTCATAAAAAAATTCAGGAGCACAAACCATAAGAACAAATAAAATAAAAATAAGTAGGTGAATCCAATTTTATCAAATGGTTGCTATTCAATACAGAATAACATGGAAAAAGTTAACAGACAGATGATAGTTTGGCAGAAAATATTTTCACTGTCTAACATCAATAAGAGACCTATCCCTAGCATTTACAAGAAGTTATTGTAAAATCAGCAAGAAAAAGTAACACTAGTTGAAAAAATAGGCAAAAGCCATGAACAGGCAATTTACAGAAGAGGAAACCTAAGTTATGGCACATAAAAGGTGCTCAAATTCATTACTCATCAAAAACATCCCACCTCTTTAAGTGACAAAACTCAGAAAGTTGGAAAATGCCTAATGTTCACTTGGATCAAATTGCCTGGATATTTGTATTGAGGGGTGCAGATATTGGCTCCCTTATGCACTACTGGTAAGAACATAGGCTGTCAGCCTTCTGGAGAGCCATTTGACAGTACATTTTCAGATTAAATACACAAGATTACCCAGCATTCCCACTGATATATGTTGCAAAATAATTCTCACACGACTACAATAATGGGATGTTTGCTGTTTGTGAGTGGGAGCCAATATAACCTGGTGTCCATCCCAAAGAAGGAATTGTCAAAAGGCAGTGGATGCACCAGACAGTACTATATGGCAGTGAGAAGACATGGACTAGATGAAAAATGCTACATAGATGGATCTTCATGATACCATGTGTAAACAGTAAGAAGCAAAATGTGATTTATTACACAATATCATGTATATAAATTAAAAATATAGAAAACATCAATATACAATTTATAATAACACCTACAAACAAAATGGTAGGCTGCTTACAGTAGGTGAGGAAATGCAGGCGGGGGATTTGGGTAAAAGGAAATAAACAAGGTAACCAACCAACATACAAGACAAGGATCTTATGTGAATCAAAGATGCTAATGCTCCATGAACTAAGGAATATGACTGACATGATTCTACCTCTGGGTTCCGCTTCCCATACAACAGCAGCAATAATAACAATGAGAGGCTGAAAACTGGCAGGGATGCCAGATCAAGTATGATTGCGAAGGCTGTGGTCAGGAGTTTGGCTGTCATTCTCCATGTTGTGGGAAGAAATCACTGGAAGGTTTTAAGGACTGAGTGACAACTCTTTCTAAAGACCACTAGGCCACATGTGATGAAGGGGGAGAAGTAGGGAGGCTGATTAGGAGACTTGCAAAAGCTCACATCGGAGATGAAGATGGCCCAGATTAGGGTAGCAACAACAGAGATGGAGAGCAGTGGGCAGATACTGGTTTATATTTTCAAGATAAACACGACAAGAGCTGCTGAGAAATTAAATGTGGGCAGGAGAGCAATGAAAGATGATACGGAAGCTTTTGTCTTTGGCAAGTGGATGGTGCCAATGACTTAGATTGGAAAGATGAGGATGAAAGGGGAAACCAAAACTTCTAATTTGGATTTACTTAGCGGGTTATGTTTGATATGTCTGTTACACACTCAAGTGGAGATATCAGAGGGACAGTTGGATATATAGCCTGAATTCAGGGAAGTTACACATTTGGAAGTTGAATCAGTATATAGAGGTTAAATAACTGGCTCCAAATCTCAGTATTTATGTCACCTTGGCCAAGTTACATGATTTCTGGGTCTCTATTTATCTACGAAATGGCAATGATGTTATCTCTTTCCCAGGGCTGTTATGAATATTAAATCAGATAATGCATCTAAAGAACTTGGCGCAGGGCCTGGCACGAAATAAGTGCCTAATAAAGCCTTCTGTGGCTGGAGAATAGTGAAGGGGAAGACAATATCAGATGAAGGAGGTCAACAGTCGGGAGATTATGCCAGAATTTTGAGGCCATGGGGCTTGCAATAAGTGGCCATTAGTGGGTTTTATGCAGGGAGTGACATAATCTGGCATTACTAACAGTATTAGCAGATCATTTAAGTATTAGCATTTGATACTGTTTTACCAGACTATAGATAAGTGGGTTGTCATAAACAACCAATAAACAAATACATTTTTAAAAACTTTGATTCTATGAGAATACACTTTGTAAATTATAGCAAATGGAAGCATTTTTATCTGAAAGGCACTAGTATAGTCTCAACAATTCTTGAATCTACAGTACTATCAAGGGCTTCTCTGCCAGTTTGCGCAAGTTCTATTTTGTACATTGACTCCATTCTTGAGTAGTAAGCAATTGGAGCCTCAGGGACAGCTGGCATTTTGTGACTAAGCAGAGTTCCAGCCCCATAAAGTGAAGCATCAGTACTTTATATTTACCAAAGTATATTAACGCAGATGCTAAAGTCAGACATTGCCCAACGTTTCAGAAAATATCTTCTTTCTGATGCATCCAATTTCTTACCGATATCCAGTAGGTGATTTGGTATATCAGAAAAGGTTGCCTTTCATATAAGAAGAATTATATAAATATCTGATTGCTACACAAAAACTTGAGGCTGTTTAATTTTTGGACTAAGTGTGCTGAGAGTTGCCTATACCTTACCTTAAATGTGGTGAATAAATATCAGTAGCCCAGATACAGTAGCCTGAGCAGAGGATGCTGGTGGTTCTGAATTGGCATTTCTGTTTATTTACAGACTTGATGTAACTAGTGAGAACGGGCTCCATAATTCTTTCAGCTGTTCATCCTCTATTAAGCCCCTAAGTGGGACAATTATGGTATCACATCTGGAATACTAGAAAGAAAGTTTACCGTGAAGAATTGAAATATCTCAGTGGCAACAGAAATGGGAATGCCCTTTGCTCAGTTTTCTAGTTAACTACTGCTGCCTAACAAAGTATCCTGAGAATGAAATGTTTTAAAACAACTACCTTCTTGTTATATCTCATGATTCTGTGGGTCAGGATTTGAGTCAGGGCTCAGCTGGCTAATTCTACTGCCCCCTGTGGTGTTGCCTGGGGTAATTCAGTAATACTCATTCAGTGAGTGGTCTGGTCTCTAGGGTCTAAGACATTTTCACTCACATATTTGTTGTCTTTTGGAGGGTGCCAGGAAGCTGGGCTCAGCTGGCCCTCCGCCTACTCTATGAAGTTTCAGAGCCTCTCTCCATGTGGGCGCTCAAGCAAGGTAGTGGGCGTTCTTATAAGGCGTCCCAGGGCTTTGGGAGACCAGTGTCCAGCTGCTAGTCTCTTAAAGGCGAGGCCTAGAAATGGAATAGTTCCATTTCCACTTCACTCTAGTGTTCAAAGTGGTCACAGACCAGCAAGATTCACAGGAAGGAGAACTGGACCTGAATATCTTGATGGGAGGAGGGTCAAATAATTTTGACCCTTACAATTAGGGACAATTATTGGGGTTGTTACAGTGCCCAGATAGCATGGATAGATAGCTATCTACTGGTGACAGCACAGACACTAGAGTTGGACTGCCTGGTTTCAAATCCCAGACCTATAACTTTAGCTATGTGACTTGGTACATTTTTTGAAAATAAATTTTATTGAGAGATAACTTATGTGTAGTAGGAAGTACTCATTTTTAGAGTTTATTTCTGTACTTTCGACAAATTTTTATACCTGTTTAACATTTCTGTCACACTAAATGTTTCTTTGTACCCCTTTCCAGTTAATTTCCCTCAAACCAGGCAAACATTTAGCTGCTATTGCTATTGATTAGATTAGTCTCTTCTAGAGTTTTATATAAATGGAATTAAACAGCATATCTTTGTGTCCGACTTCTTTCACTTAGCTTTTTTTAAAAATTTTTAAATTTTTTATTTTTTAGACAAAGTCTTACTCTGTCACCTAGGCTAGAGTGCAGCAGTGGCACAATCTCAGCTCAATGCAGCCTCAATCTCCTGGGCTCAAGCAATCCTCAGCATTAGCCTCTGAAGTAACTGGGATGACAGCTGCATGCTACCATGCCTGGATAATTTTTGTATTCTTTTAGAGACAGGGTCTTTCTATGTTGTCAAGGCTGGTCTTGAACTCCTGGGCTCAAATGATTCTCCTGCCTTGGCCTCCCAAAGTGCTGGGATTACAGGTGTGAGCCACCATGCCCAGCTTCACTGAACCCATGTTTTTGAGATTCATCCACTTTTTTTTTTCCTATTTCAATATTCCTTTTTCATTGTTAAGAATCATTTAATTTAATGAATATGCCAAAATTTGTTTGTATGTTCACATGTTGATGGACTTTTGGGTTATTTCCAGTTTGAACTATTGTGAATAAAGTTGCTCAGAACTTTTGTATATAGGTCTTTGTGTGAACATATGTTTTTATTTCTCTTTGAAAAATACGTAGGAGTAAGAATGCCGGATGTTTTCCTTTTTTAAAGACGAAGTCTCACTATGTTGCCCAGGCTGGAGTGCCTTGGCTATTCATAGGTACAGTCCCAGTACTGATCAGAACAAGAATTTTGACCTGCTCCGTTTCTGACCTGGGCAGGTTCACCCCTCCTTAGGCAACCTAGTAAGTGGTCCGTCCACTCCCAGGAGGTCACCATATTAATGCTGAACTTAATATGGATACTCAATCAGCATAGCACACTACAGCCCAGAACTTCTGGGCTCAGGTGATCCTTCTGCTTCGGCCTCCTTAGTAGCTGGGACTACAGGTGCATGCTGAGTGTTACAATGAGTATATGTTTACCTTTTCAAAAAATTGTGAAAATGTTTTCATAATGATTTTTATATGACCCCCACACCAATAATATGTGAGAGCACCATTTCTTCAACAGCATTGCCAATATTTGATATTGTCTTTTTAATTTCAAAATCTCTAATGCATTTGTAGAGTATCTCATTATTTTAAGTAGCATTTCCCTGGTGACCGTTAATATTGAGCATTTTTTCATATGCCTATTGACACTGTCTTCTGTAAAGTGTCTGTTCAAATATTTTCTGTGCCTCAGTTTCCTCATCAGAAAAATGGAATAATAACATACATACCTCATAGAGTTTTTATAAAGATCAAATAAGTTAATATGTATAAGCACTTAGGACGATTCCTGACATACAGTGTATTAGTTTTCTATTGTTGCTGTAGCAAATTATGTGAAACTTAGAGACATAAACAACATAAATTTCCTATTTCACAGTTCTGTAGGCCAGATGTTCCTCACAGGTCTCACAGAGTTAAAACTGAACAGTAGGCAGGGCTGCTCATTTCTGGAGGCTCTAGGGAGAAATCCATTTCCTTTTTTTCCCAGCTTCTTGCGGGTACTCGTATTTCTTGGCTCATGGCCCCCTTCCTCCATCTTCAAAGCCAACAACACTGCATCTCTCTGTACCTTTTTTTCTGTTGTCATGTCTCCCTCTGATTCTCTTCTTCCTTCTTATTCCCTCTTCCACTTTTTTCCCCTCTTCCACTGGGTGATTATATTGGGCCACCCAGAAAATCCATGATAACCTCTTTGTTTTAAAGTCAGTTGTTTAGAAAACTTAATTCCATCTGCAACCTTAATTCTTCTTAGCCAACCAATATAATATATTCACTGATTTTAGGGACTAGGACATGGATATCTCCAAAAGCAACTATTCACCTACCATACATAGTAACTGCTATATTAGGGTTAGCTTTTCTTGGTATTATTATTAAAAGTCCTTAGATTTAGAGTTAAGGACTTGGACTCAAATCATGGCTTCAAAACTTACCAGCTATGTGGTCTTGGGAACATTAATTGCTGTCTTTGAGACATGCAATTTAGTATGTTATTTGGAAATATGCAGCAAATAGATAAATCATTAGTTATCAAAAAATCACTTTTATGTATTTATTTATCTATTTATTTATTTTTCACCAGTTGTCAAATGATCTTTTATTGAAATACTTTCCTTTGTGCTTAACTGGCTGGGCATTCCACAGCACCACTGTTGATGTCATCTATGATGTCATGGGGGTGGCGGCCATCAACATTACAGCCCACAGACTGGGCAGTCCCCAGGATCTCTTTGATGGTTCCAGAGAGTTCTCTGGCTAAGGATCGGTGCCGCATCTGTCGAGCAATGATGATCTCATCAAAAGTGCTATTCCCACTGTGTTTAATGTTTTTCTGTTTCTTTCTGTCTCTTGGTGGTTCCTTGAGGGCTTTGATGATCAGGGCAGAGGCAGAAGGCACCACCTCAATCTGGGCCTGTCTGTTCTGAATGGTCAGTTTCACTGTAATCCTCAGGCCCTTCCAGTCACCCGTTGCCTTGGCAATGTCATCACCAACCTTTTTCGGAGACAGACCCAGGGGGCCGATCTTGGGGGCCAGCGCAGAAGTGGCACCGACTTCACCTCCGGTGCACCTCAGGTATACGACTTTGATCTCGTTGGGGTCGCACTTCGGCGGCATGGTGGAGGCGGCTGGTGTCGGATGAACCCGGATTCGGGACGACCGAAGAAAGTTGCACCTTTACCCCGCTCCGAGCGGAAGCCGAGAGCAAAGAAATCACTTTTAAATTGAAGTCCTTGGACTGTAGAACTGGGTGTTAGTTAGAAATTGGTGGTGGGGGAGAGGGGGATAGAGGGGCAGGAGTGTGATGTTTTGTTGACTTTACAAACATTTAGCTCTATTTGTCTTAATTTTTTTGTGGTAAAATACACATAACATAAATGTATCATTAGTGACATTCACAATGTTGTGTAAACATTACTACTGTCTTGTTCTACAACATTTTCATTAACCCCAAAGGAAATCTTGTACTAATAAGCAGTCACTTGCCATTCCCCACTCCTCCTGGCCACTGGCAATCACTCATCTGCCTCCTGTCTAAGGATTTTCTGACTCTGGATGTTTCCTGTAAATAAAATCATACAATATGTGGCCTTTTGCAACTGGCTTCTTTCACTTAGCATAATATTTTCAAAATATATCTACCTTGTAGAATGTATCAGCACTTCATTCCTTTTTAAGGCTGAGTAATATTCTGTTGATGGATATACCACATTCTGTTTATTCATGTATCTGTTGATGGACATTTGGGTTGTTTCCACCTTTTGGCTATTGAGTGTAGTGCTTCTGTGAATACATGTGCACAAGTTGTTGTTTGAATACCTGCTTTACTTCTTTTGGGTATATAACCAGGAGTGGAATTCCTGGATCATACAGTAATTCTATATTGAATCCGATGTGGACCCACCAAACCCTTCCACAGTAGTTATGCCATTTTACCTTCCCACCAGCAAGAGACATGGGTTCCAATTTTGCCACATTCTCAGCCACTGGTCCGTTTGTCATTTAATGAAACTAAAAATGTGTGGGACTTTTAATGGAACTAAAAACTCTCTATATAGTACTATGAT
The DNA here is from genome assembly GCF_002776525.5 of Piliocolobus tephrosceles. NCBI lineage: Eukaryota > Metazoa > Chordata > Mammalia > Primates > Cercopithecidae > Piliocolobus > Piliocolobus tephrosceles. The sequence continues at coordinate 41,017,271 of NC_045434.1, read as the reverse complement.
AAATTAAAATCACTAAAATAAAACCATAAGGTGATACTAATAACAGGCATAAGGATGAAAGAAAACAGAATGTGGGGATTGGCATAGCCTTACCAGGTATTTATTTCTTATTGCTGCTGTAACGAATTACCACAAATTTAGTGGGTTAAACCCACAGAAATGTATTCTTTTATAGTTCCAGAGGTTAAACGTCCAAAATGGGTCATACTGGGCTAAAATCAAGGCTGTGTTCCTTTCTAGAGGCTTTAGGGAGAATCCACTCCTTTGCCTTTTCTGGCTTCCAGAGGTTGCCAACATGTCTTGGCTTGTAGCCCCTTCCTCTGTATTCAAAGCCAACAGCATAGCATCTCTTCTCTCCTCTCTGACTGCTGTTTCTATCCTTAGATGTAAGGACTCTCTAACTCTGATCTTCCCTCTTACGAAGACCTGGTAGTTACATGGGCTCACCTAGATTATTCAGAATAATCTCCCCATCTCAAAATCCTTACCTTCATCACATCTGCAAAATCTCTTTTGCTGTGTAAAGTAACATATTCACATGTTCTGGGATTCAGATACGGATGTCTTTGGAAGGCTATTATTCAGCCTACCACCCCAGGGTAACTTTACTCATGAAGAACTCACTCATGGAGAGGTGGGCAGAAAGGGCTCTGTCACTTAGAAAGTGGCAAAGTTACCCAGTAAAGTCAAACTGCCTAAGCCTTAGTTTTCTGTTCCATAAAGGGAGGTAATAATAGTAAACATGTTATCTGTCATGTATTTTTTTTTTTTTGGTGGAACTAAAATAAGAAAAAAATGTTTACCTATGCTAACTCAAATTTCTACCAAGCAACTTTAGTGCTCTTAGAAGACTGTAGGTAAAGCTGGTAGCTGCAAATTTCAGGCATGACTTTCTTTGAAGTCTTATGTTTTATCTGAGAAATTCATGTGAATTATACATTGTAGTTAATAATAGATGTGTGTTTGTTTTACTACATAAATAACGTTTTAAGTGTCTCACCAGCAGGAACAATACATTGATGCTCTTTATTCTTTCATGTTGCATACCCCCATCACATCTCTGATTATCTCTGTTTGAGAAATATTGTTAAATAAAAGAAAGCACATTGTAAACTATAATGAGGAATGAAAACTCATATCATCAGATTCAAACATCAAATATTAAAAGCATAGCAGTGGTCTTAGCTCCATGTAGTGAACCAAAGGAGGAATAAAGGCATTTTCTAAGAAGCGCAGCAAAACAGAACTCTGAAAACACATATGATTCCTGGAATTTGCCTTTTGTTAATACAGTATGATCTGTTCTTCAGACTGTGGTGAAGTAAGTTTTTCAGTCTGACTGACTGTCAGAGAGGTGGGAAGTTTATTATCAAGGAGAAATAGGTAAAGAAGAATGAAGCCAGTGGGAGATACTGGGGTCTCTGTGTCCCCTCCCCATAATATCCATAAGCTTCTCAAACATCATTCTTTGAGGTGGCCCAGTAATGCTTCCTCAATCTTCTTTGACAATATATGCAGCCTCAAAAAACATCACTCTGCAACACATTGCTCTCTTTAGAAATTCCAGAACCATCTCTTTTTTGAGACGGAGTCTCACTCTGTCACCCAGGCTGGAGTGTAGTGGCCTGATCTCGGCTCACTGCAGCCTCTGCCTCCAGGGTTCAAGTGATTCTCCCGTTTCAGCTTCCCAGGTAGCTAAGATTACAGGTGTTTGCCACCACGCTGGGCTGATTTTTGTATTTTTTGGTAGAGATGTAGAGACAGGGTTTCACCATCTTGGCCAGGGTGGTCTTGAACTCCTGACCTCAAGTGATCTGCCCACCTCGGCCTCCCAAAGTATTGGGATTACAGGTGTAAGCCACTGCGCCCGGCCACAGCGCCATCATTTTTAAATCAATAAGACCAGTATTCCCAAGGGCACCTCTAAAGAGGATCTGGGTTCCCTGAAACCTCCTGGGTAATGCGACAGGACTAGATGATTAGGAATGTTTGGGGCCCTTCTAGAGATTTCTGGGAGACCTGTGCTGTGTTTCTTTCACTCAGCTTATAAAGTAGCCTTAAATCTAGCCACCTTGTTAGCCAGGAAAGCGGAAAGCAAGTGAAAAGATTTCATAAGAGGCCCCAGAAATAACTTCCATAATTAACATCACTGGAGGAATATCTCATCTGCTCACAATTTCTTTTTATCTCACCTATTTCTGTTGGAGAGTGTAATAAGGACTCGGAATATCCTCCTTCTCAAGAAATTCTTAAAGAAAAATAGCACTCCTCCCCTCCCCCAACAACTATATAGATGCCTGCTAATATTTTCCTTAGAAGAATATCACTTTAACACATATACATGCTGGGGGTATGTCAAATTGTATCTTTTATTGAGAAATTTACCATGTAATTCCAGCAGGTAGATGACCTAGACAATATTCTAAAACGTATAGTTTTCAGGGTTTAAGTGGCTGAAAAGCTGAAGTCTAATGAAGTCTAATGAAGATTTGTTAGTGGACGAAAGGAGCTAGGGAAGTGCACGCAGAATTGCTAAAGGGAAAGTGTCAAAACAAGCATTCACGAAGGCTGATTGAGAATCTGCAGAGTAAAACAAGTAGACACAGGCCTTTGTGGGTTCATGTGATTCCATAGCTACAGAGGAATCGGGTAGGCTTAGAAGGTTAAAATGATGTAGTTTAAAGCAGAAATTTAAAACGTAGATTCCTGCTAAATAACCCTTTGATAATTTTTCAAAACAGGAAAAATCTTGCACATTTTTATTCCCATGCCATGTGAGAAATCAAATCCCAATTCTTTTACCTTCTACTCTCTAATAAATTTTTGTTTGCTTTTACTTCTTTTCGATAAAATGAACAAGTCCTAAAATGAGATGAATTCCATTCTAATTCAAATTCTGTTCTCAAACAAAATAAACTTTTCGTTCTTTGTCCTCTAATAACCTGACCAGTATTCTATTTTTTACCTCTCAGGCCTGAAATGACTTTGACTCTTAATTTGAATTTTCCTCATCTTGTAAATGTTCTGAGTGAGCTTTGGAGAGGTCTGCATTTGGTTCACTAGGCACAGTACAATTCTTACAAACTGTTGAGCTTCAGTTCAAGCTTCCATTATTCATACATCAAATTGATTCTAGGGGTATGACACTTTAGACGTGATTGGAAGGCCAAGTGAAAGATATATTTAGCGGTCTCACATGACAAGACCACTTGGACAAAAGGACTTTGTACACGTGATTCACACAATGGGAAATCACGAACTTTTTCTCACCCTGTAAGTGGCATTGCGCCAGAGTAAACTCAGGAGCTACCCTTTGGCATGATTCTGGAAATCTTTTTGGCTCTGATACTTGGAGTTTTAGTGCTAAAATAAAAGTTAGCATTGGGAATCACTTAATTATTTGTCATGGATTAAAACTATATAATCTCCTACGTTTTATCCAAGAATACTACCGTCTTATAGGGTAGAAGTCTCATTCACTACTAACATTTTATTTGTTTACACAATATTTTGTCACATAAAGGAATGTATATGAAAGATAAGTGTATAATAGAGCAATAAAAATGGAAAAAACGAGATAATAGACTTAAATTCATTGTTCATTGAAGTCAAAGTTGTTCTTTGAGAGAACATTCATTTAAGTGAATGTTGTCCTTCCAGAAAACAAGCTTTTTCATGTAAAAAAGTGTTTTTGGGCTGGGCATGGAGGCTCCTGCCTGTAATCAGAGCACTTTGGGGGGCCGAGGCAGGAGGATTGCTTGAACCAAGGAATTTGAGACCAGCCTGGGCAACATGGCGAAACTCCATCTCTACAAAAAATACAAAAATTAGGTGGGTATAGTAGCATGTGTCTGTAATCCCAGCTACTCGGGAGGGTGAAGTGGGAGGATTGCTTTAGCCCCGAAGGGTGAGGCTGCAGTGAACTGTGGTCATGCCACTGCACTCCAGCCTGGGTGACAGAGCAAGACCCTGTCTCAAAAAATGAAAAAGAAAAAGGAAAAAAACAGTATTTCCAAAGCTCCCACTTTATCCTGTGCACTGTGTTGGCTGTTATGGAGAACGTAGGGGACTATAGAATATAGGATCAACATAGATCCTGTTTTCAAGGAGATTACAGTCTTGTAGAGAAGCAGGGTAGTAAAATTAAGAAAGAAGTGAGCTCCCACACTTACATTTAGTATAAGTCAGACATTTTATCTCTTTATCTCTTATCTTCACAACAATATTGCAAATAAGATATTATCCTTGTCAATTTATAGTATGGGAACAGTGATTGAGGAAGGTGAGTAACTTCTCTGAATTTACTAGGCTAGTAAGTTGTCAAAGCAGGATTCACATTCAGATGTTTCTCCCTTTAGAGAACAAAATGTTTCCCACTATGCCCACCAACTTCGTATTTCTAGCACACTAACCACTTTGTTTCTTAGAACGAGTCACTCAATCATTCTATAACTTAGTTTCTTGGTCTATAAAATGAAGAGGCTTCTTACCTGAAGCAGACATTCATTCTGTTGTCTTTCAGCTAACCAAGACCAGACAGGATGTCTAGCTGGGGTCACAGCTACACACTTGGGACCAGGGCTGTTCAAGTGCCCTACATTCAGTGGGGGGCACACCACTCAGAGTGCCTGAGCCTTGAAGAAAAGTAGCATTTGGGTGGACACAGAGGAAGTGGAGGGTCTTCTAGATTGAGGGAGAAGCCAGAACAAAAGCCAGCCTCCAGAGCCAGGAGTGAGGCTGGACTGTTTGCCAAAGAGACAGTTGGTAGTGGTAGAGCGAAAGGGGCCTGATGTGCAACATTGGGAGGCAGGTTGTTTGGTCTCAAGATGAAGGAGAACCTTGAATACCACGTGTTTGCACTCAACTGAAAGGTTCATAGAGCCATTCTAAGACTTGCCAAATCACTGTGCCACTATTTACTGCTTCAGATTTTGAACTTGATACATCAGCTGGTTGAGATGCTTAGACTTTGTATGATAATAGCAAATATAACTGGTGGATTCCGCAATATTAATGATGTGGTAGTGCCTGACAAGTGATAGGAACCCACAAATTCCTGGGCATAACGAATACTTAATGAAGCATAAATGAATGCCTTTTGAGAGACTTGGGGATTGGCTCAGTTTTCCAGGTGGGTTCGTAAATTTGCCCTGAACTATCCAGTGTCACCTGGTTCTCTCAGACAAACTCTCTTAGACCAATAGGTGTGAGAGAGGGGACTGTTGGAGGGTGCCATGTGTGATTATAAATATCCGTATCAGTTGGCTAAGTGCTGTGGTCTTTGGATGATCCATAAGGAAGCACAGCCAGGAGTAATTTGATATTTTAAAGGACACCAAAAATTAGAATCATGTTGTTGGAACTGTCTGAAAGAAGATTTAATACTTGTTTTATGAAAATTCTGATAAGAGATACAGGTGAACTACCTTACTTGGCAAAACAGATATATTCCTATGGCTTTATGGGTTGAACAATATTTTAATATAAATATTTAAAGGGAACCTGTGATATCTGCAGCATACAAAAATCTTTGAAATAAACAACAATTTCCTTACTTTGTTTTATAATTTTGAATATTGGAATATAGAGCTTTATTAAAGGGGCAAACAAATTTAGAATATACTATTAAATAATTGCATCTGGTGTTCAGCTACCATTTTGCTATATCTAGCTTTCAGTGACTTCCTTGGGCTCTTGGGAAAGAAATACACACACACACACACACACACACACACACACACACACACAGAGAGAGAGAGAGAGAGAGAAACATTTTTTCCAAACCTTCAAAGAAACTGTAAATATTTTGTTATATAATAATAGGAAAAGCAATGAAAACTAATAAAATGGATTTTTCATTTAGCAGTTCAAAAATATCTACTGAATAACTACTGAATGCCTGAGTTATTCTAGACATTGGAGATGCAGCTGTGAAGAAAACATACCAAATCTCTGCCCTCATGGCGCTTACCTTCCAGTGGGACAAAGATAGTAAATAAAAAGAATGTTTCAAAACGTAAAGTCAGTTATCTCAGCACATTATATCTTTTGCTCACTGTTTTAAAAGCCTCCTCTGTCTCATATCAAGTTTTCATGTATGTATATAACTATATATTAAATATTTATTCTATTTTCTGATTCTAGTTGTCTATCTCTGTCTACATTCTTGATTACTATGGCTTTAGAATAAAATTTAATATCTGATATAGCAAGGCTTCCAAATTATTCTTCTATAAAAATGGCTTAACTATCTTTATTCTGCATTCTCAATATAAGTTTTAGAATCAGTTAAGTCCCACGAAAACTCTGTTAGGTTTTTATTGGAATTGAATTGCAATTATAGGCCAATTTGGGAAGAAACAACACTTCATTGATAATGAATCTTCTCATAGATAATCATGGTAAATTTCTCTGTGCTTAGGTCTTCTTTAATGTTTCTCATTACATTTTAATACATTTCTTCATAAGTCTTGCCCATACTTTATTGGCTTTATTCTTTATAATTTTTATTGCTATTGTTGATATTATTTATTTTAAAACTACATTTTCTAAATGTTTATTACTGCTATATATGAATGCTATCTTTGTATATTAATTTTATACCCATCAACTAACTTTGCTGAATTCAAATATTAATTCTAATACTTTTTTAGGAGATTCTTTTGGATTTTCTATGAATAATCACATCATTTTAGAGTAGTGGTTCACAATTGGGAATGATTTTTTCTGCAAAGGGACAGCTGGCTATGTCTAGAGACATTTTTGGTTGTTGCAACTGGGATTGTTGAAATTTTGCAGCCATTTACTCAACAGTTATTTAATGCAGTACTACTAGGTATCAGGTCCTGTATTAGGGGCTAGATATTTAATGGTAAGTCAAACAGATGTGTTCTTACCCACTGCAGAATTTAGTGTCTAGTTTATACCCTGCAAACAGAAAACATAACTTCTTTCAAAGTATTCATGGGATATTTACAGAAAGTAATTGTATAATAAGTAAAAAAAAAAAAAAAAAAAAAAAAAAAAAAAGAACCTGACAAAGTTCCAAATGCAGAAGTTGTATAAGGTATATACTTTTACCACTATATTATAAACATGGAAACTAGTAACAAGTGTTTAAACAAACTAGGCCAGTCAGGATGACTCAGGGCTGTAATCCCAGCATTTTGGGAGGCTGAGGCGGGCAGATCACTTGAGCCCAGGACTTTGAAACCAACTTGGGAAATATGCAAAACCCCATCTCTACTAAAAGTACAAAAAAATTAACCAAGTGTGATGGTGTGCACCTATCGTCCCAGCTATTCAGGAGGCTGAGATGGGAGGATGGCTTGAGACCGGGAAGTAGAGGTTGCAGTGAGCCAAGATTGTGCCATTGCACTTCAGCCTGAGTGACACAGTAAGACACTGTCTCTACAAACAAAAAACAAAACAAAACAAATAAACAAACTAATAACTCCTTGCTAAATGGAGATCACATGTCCTTAAACGCTTTATATATTAAAAATAACAATAAGTAAACCTAAGATTTAACTCAGGAAGTTAGAAAAAGAACAACAAAGGAACCACAAGGATGACAGAAGGAATTAATCAACATAAAGTCAGAAATTAATTAATTGTATAGCCGAAAAAGAATGGAACTGACAAGTTTTAAAAAGCTCCTTTTTCTGGTAAAACAATAGACAAAGGAAGGGAAAAGAGTAACTTTACAATGGAGAAGCTGACAAACACTACTTGAGTCAGGTGATCAAGGTCAACGTCAACAATGAGCCACATTGACAGTATATACCCTTGCTATAATGTGACGACAACACACTTTGTCTCTGTGATCATCATTCCCCCAATCCATACTTCAGCCTAATCATAAGAAAAACATCAGACAAATCTCAGTTGAGAGACATTTTAAATAATGCCTGACCAGTATTCCTCAAACTATCAAGCTCATCAAAGACGAGGAAAGTCTGAGAAAATGTTACAGCTAAAAAAAACCCAAGGACACATGACAATTAAACACAGGTAGTTTCCTAGATGGAATCCTGGAACAGACAAAGGACATGGGGTAAATACTAAAGAAACCTAAATAAAATATGGACTTTAGTTAGTGATAATGGATCAATATTGTTTCATGCGTTGTGACAAATGCACCATTCTAATGTAAAATGTTGACAGTAGGGGAAACTGGGTACGGGGGATATGGAAATTCTGTACCGTCTTTGTAATTTTTCTGTTAATCCAAAACTATTGCTTTTAGTTTCCTAGTGTGGCAGTAACAAGTTAGCACACATTTAGTGACTTAAAATACAAATTTATTTTCCTATAGTTCTACAGGTCAGAAGTCCGAAATGAGTCTTGGGGACTAAAATAAAGGTGATGGAAGAGCTGGTTCCTTTGGGAGGCTCCAGGGAGATTCAATTCTTTATCCTTTCTAGCTTCTAGAGGGTGACAGCATTCGTTGACTTGTAGCTGCATCACTCCAATTTTTCCGTCTACTGTCATATTGCTTTCTCCTCTGTCTGAACTTCCTGTGTTCATCGTGTAAGTATCCTGTGATTACATGGGGCCCACCTGGATAGTCTGGAAATCTCCCCATCACATGACTCTTAATCTAATCATATCTGCAAAGTGTCTTTGCCTTATAAGACAACATTCACATGTTCTCGATTTTAAGACGTGAACATTTTTTGGAGAGCCAATACTCAGCTAACTACATTATTCTAAAATTAAAAGAAAATGTTTTAAGAAAAAATAGAAAAATCTTTAGAAAATCTGGTTAGGACAAAAAGAGAACACACAATTAAATACCAAAGCCCAAGGGGATAGGACAGCAGCCACAGAGATTTTAAGACTATCAGAGAAAAATACATATGAATATGAAATAATACTTTTCATTATCTAGATGAAATACATTACTTCCTGGGGCAACAGGATGTTATGGGAAAAAATTTAGAAAAAGACCCAGGCACAAATGGAAAATGTTGTCAAAGATGGCGCTTGGATAACATGTTTTTATAATGATTAGTTTCTATTTATTGAGTGCTACGAAGTAACAGACAGAGCTAGATTTCGAACCAGCATTTACCTGGTTTCAAAGTCAATGTTCTTGATGTTGTCATCATTTTGCCTCCTGTGTATGTAGAAATCAGTCCTTTAATACCTTCAAGAAGCAGAGTTTTCCTATTCTATGTACTATTCCATGGCAGAGCAGGAAACCTACCCAACTCACTTTTAATTCCCCAATACTATGTAGCAAAGGCTGTAGAGACAGCCTCCAGTCACAAGCTACATGATCTTAATGGAGTTAAGAACGCCTATGGAGCTTGGTTCCTTATCTACAAAATGTACATAATGGTACATCTAATTGTAAAATTATTATAAGAATAACATGAGAAAATTTGTGTAAGAATTTAAGTGCAGCAGAACATGGTATGAGATTGTAAAATTATCCCAACTGCCATTATTATTGTTAATAATAATAAAACTTAATAAAGAGGGAATAAAAAGAAAAAATGAATATATTTAAAAATTCTAAAAAATGCATTAGCCAATTGAATTAAAAATATTTGAAAAGAATAATCTACCACAACCAAGTAGAAAATATCACTTTGGTTATATCAATAGATCAAATAAGAAAAACCATATGATCATTAAATTTTGAAAGGCGTTGATAAAAATATTACAATCATTCTTAAAGGGAAAAGTCTTTTTTTTTCTCTCTCTTTCTCTCTGCTTGTCTCTCTCACTGTGTCTGTCTTCTGTCTGATTCTCTTTCTCTGCCTTTCTCTCTCTCTCTCTCTTTCTCACTGTCTCTTTCTGTCCATCTCAAAAAAAAAAAAAAAAGATAGAAACTACCCATGAATAGAAGAATAGTTCCTTAACACATTAAAGAATATTTTACACTGATAGCTCATACTATTATTTATTGGGAAAATACCATTAGAGACATTTATATTAATATTAGGAACAAAACAGGACTTCTGCTATCCTTGCTATTGTTTAATATTATTTTTACAAGTTTTGATCACAGAGAAAAATAGAATATGTAACCACTGGAAAAGAAGGAACAAAGTTATTATTCACAGACAGCATGATAATATACATACCCAGAAAAACTCTAGACAATCAACTGGAAAATAATTGAAATAGAGTCCAGCAAGATGAAGGAACCTAAGTACAAATGGGCTTCAAACATACTGGCAATGATCAGAAAATCTAATGAGGAAAAAATCTCTTTCACAACAGAAATAGAAATACAAAACACCTAGAAATACAAGCTTAATAAGAAATGTGTCAGACCTTGTGAAAAATACTACAAGACTATATCAAGAAACATAAAATAAGGCTTAAAAAAGACATACAATGTGTCTGTGTAGACTATCATAAAGATTTCACTTTTACTCACATTAATTTTTAGGTTTAATGCAATCTGGTAAATCTCAATGAGATTTCTTTTTCTTGGGAGTCTTGCTGGAAGAATGAACACATTAGAACAGCAAAAGAAAATTTGGAAATGCAAGCTAATAAGAGGGGGTGAACTTGTTTCACCATACAGAGGTATATTGCAAAGCTACAGTAAAGGGTAGCATTGCTACAATATGGATGGGTAAAAGAGAATAGCCCTGAATAAGGAAATACTTTATTGTATATAATGGCTTGAATACTAAAAAGGCAACATCACAAAACAAAGGAAGGGACAGATTACTCAATAAATGGAATATGGAAAATATCAGGCTAGATTCTTACCTTATCCCATAAGTCACACACAATCATCAATTCCAGCAATGTCTAAATAACACAACATATGTAGAAAATGAAACAACACAAATATACAGAGAAAATAAGGATGATTCTTAGGAGAAGGATCCTTTGGGCAAGGAAAATATCAATAGATTTGATGACAGGAAGTTTCAAATTCTGTATATCAACACTATCATGTTTTAAACTAAAAAGGAAGTATCACTAACACATAAAAATGACAAGCTTGGAAAACTCTTTCCCACTGATTATAGGCAAGGAGTTAATACCATTTGTTTTCAGAGTTCTTTTTTTTTTTATTAAACCTGTAAGAAAACTACTAACACTTCCATAGAAAAAAATGGGTTAAAAGGCATGGGCGATTATAGAGGAATTACAGATGGTGAATAAAGATGGGGAAAATGCAATTTTCTCCCAAATCTCACAAGTCTAAACATCACATTTGACCTATTGAATTGTCAACTCAGGGCTACAGAGGGTCAGGGAGACGCTGTCATGTAACCTGGGGATGGGGGGAGGTGGCGGGCGGGGCATGCAGTGCTGCTGTCTTGCTGGGGAGTATTTGGCATCAGGCTTCAGGAGCCTCTTCTAGAATTCTGTCATTAGGAATGAGAAAGAGATGAAAACAACCCTTTTTGCACAAGAATATTCTTTACATTTTATTATATTAAAAGCTGGAAAGAAATGAAATGACAACTTGTATTGGAGCAATTAGGCCGTAGTACGTTGATGTTTCTGAAGACTTCTGATTTTGATGAACATTAATTGTATGACAAATGTTTACAATATAATTTTTAGGAAAAGTGTAGAACTCAAAACTGCATCCTAGAGAGATTATCTCTGATATTTAGGATAGAGTATTTTAGCTGGACTCTTTATATGCATTTTCAATACTTTCATGTTTTCTGTAATAACATGCAGTATTTCCATAATCTAAAAAATAGTATAGTGGGTCTATATGTATTTAAGATGCAATATTTGTAGTCGATCAGTGTGCTCTTCAAGAAATTAGTCAAACTTTGAAAATTAGAAGTGGATTTAAGTGGTATTTCAGGAATGTTTTGGTTTTATTTTGAAATGTGCACCCCTCTTTCTCTCTCGAAACTTGTTCTACATTCTCCAAGAAACATGGTTCCATATGCTGCCCATTGTACTTATTACCCCCATGTTTCTTTTCTTTAAGGCAAGGAGTATATTTAAGTCTGGCTTTTATTTTTACAAGTTTATTAAAAGATTTTTAAGATTTCATCGTGCTAAAAATGAAAAGATGTTAGCAGCAGAACCATATTTGGTTGCCTAGGTAGCAGAAATGCTAACAACTCTATCAAATATAAGATTTCTAAATAAACCCAGATCTAAATTAAAGTGGTATATCCAAATGGTTAAAAAGTGAAAAAAACATGTAGAAAGCTGACGAGGAGAATCAGAAACTTGGAATGAAGAGGAAGTGCTGAATAGATATTCACATGAGCAGTTCACAGTACCCAGCACACATACATAATCCTCACTGCAGCATCTTGAAAACATATTTTGTAAATTTTTATATTTTTGTAAATTTTTACAATAATATAAAAATTTGAAATATACAGGAAAATATGGAGATTAAAAATAATCACCAATGGCCGGGCGCAGTGGCTCAGGCCTGTAATCCCAGCACTTTGGGAGGCTGAGACGGGCGGATCACGAGGTCAGGAAATCGAGACCATCCTGGCTAACAAGGTGAAACCCCATCTCCACTAAAAATACACAAAAAAATATTAGCCAGGCATGATGGCGGGCGCCTGTAGTCCCAGCTACTCGGGAGGCTGAGGCAGCAGAATGGCTGAACTCAGGAGGCAGAGCTTGCAGTGAGCCGAGATAGCACCACTGCACTCCAGCCTGGGCGACAGAGCGAGACTGTCTCAAAAACAAATAATAATAATAATCACCAATAATACTACTGTTTATTTCAGTGGAGTCACTTCTGATTTCTATTCTTTCTCTCATTCTCTACCCTTCATCCCCCATCTCTCTCTCTCTCTCTCCACACACCCCCCTACTATACACATATACTATTTTTTTTTTTTTTTTTTTGAGACGGAGTCTCGCTCTGCCGCCCAGGCTGGAGTGCAGTGGCCGGATCTCAGCTCACTGCAAGCTCCGCCTCCCGGGTTCACGCCATTCTCCTGCTTCAGCCTCCCGAGTAGCTGGGACTACAGGCGCCCGCCACCTCGCCCGGCTAGTTTTTTGTATTTTTAGTAGAGACGGGTTTCACCAGGTTAGCCAGGATGGTCTCGATCTGCTGACCTCGTGATCCGCCCGTCTCGGCCTCCCAAAGTGCTGGGATTACAGGCTTGAGCCACCGCGCCCGGCCCACATATACTATTTTTAAAGATACTTACTGATAACCCTAAATAAAATTCCATTAAGATAATAAAATATCTTAATTGCTTTTCAGAATGAACGATCTCTGAGCATGAGGGAACTTGGATGTTTGCACCCTAGTGTAAATGATTCTCCAATCTCTCATCTGGGGGTCCCCCAGGGCAGTAGCCAGCTCTCCTCATGGACAGCTGCCTGTACACTCAACCTGAGAGTTCATGAGCCTTACACAGGCAGATGAAGCTTTTATTGCTTCTTTCTTAAATATGAAGCAAAAACTTTTTTTCTACTACATAATTTGATTTTATTTCAAAAATTAGAGTATTATCTCAGTGTTTCTCCTAGTGTTCCTTTTTAAAATTTCTTCTAAAAATGAAAACAGGATACATGTGCAGAATGTATAGGTTTGTCATATACGTATACGTGCGCCATGGTGGCTTGCTGCATCTATTGACCCATCCTCTAAGTTCCCTCCATGCAAAAACATTTTTAAACAAATATTTATTAAATACCTATGAGGTGTTGAAGAGAGTTCTTGGCATTCAAGTGAACAAAATAGACTTCCTGCTGAAGTGAAGGAAGAGGGAAAAAACATAAGTAAATTATTCAGAAATTAAGAGCTTGATATTGTGCCATGGACAAATATTAGGTAGGGAAGGAAGAGACACTGAATGCTGGGGCAGGTGTGCAAATTTAGCAGGGTGGTCAGGAAAGGCCTTGCTCAGATGGTGACACCTGTGCAAAGACACTAGACAGTCACAACATTCCTACTAAAGGAGCCTACTGGGCACCAGGAAGGGTAAGTGAAGGGTTATGCACATCTAAGCTTACCTTAGTGAAGTATAGGTTGTGAGATCGTAGTTTGCAGCAGTGGGGCAGGACTGGAGGGGTGGGGGAAAGGTCACATACAAATGGATGAGATCCAGCTTAGCAGCAAATTTTTCAACAGTAACAGTGAATGCTAAAAGAAAATGGATCTATGTCTTTAAATTATGAGGTTGAAAATGCCTTCGATCTAAAATGTAATCCTCAGCCAAGTGATTAACTCAATAATAAAATCTATTTAGATATACCAGTACGTTAAAAACCTATCTTTCATACATCCTTCATAGGAAGTTACTTGAGGATGTGCTCCTCAACAAATTGAGGGTATAAATTAAGAAAGCATACTGATGGGAAAATAAGTTAGGTGGATTCAACAGAGAAAATATAAATAATAAGTGTACAGAGAGGAGGAGGGACAAGAGATGAATCACAGCCCAACTTCAGCAGAGATCCAATAACTAATGTCTAATGCAGATCAATCAAGAAATAATGGTATAACCTGAGAGATGATGGTGACCATTTCCATCTCCAATGTTTATAATCTTGTCAATAGAAACTGTAGAGCAATGTTTCACCATCCAACTGGCTGTCAATAGTGAAGGAATAAGTGAAGAAGGAGAACACAGAATAGAGATGAAGCAGAAATGCTAGAAATCATATCAGGGTTGCTGGTTTGAAGTTAAATAGAACTGAGAGGATTTCCCAAACTAAAAGGGACAGTGCTTGCAAATATCTCATGGAGTGTGGGACCTAGGAAAGGAAAGAATTCTTAAGGGCATTTTCCCTGCCAGCTTACCATGCTGACAGGAATGTAGAAAATATAAAATACACTCATATTATTTTTGCTTGTAGTTTAAATTTATATAGTACTGTGAAAGTAAATTTATCAACATTTCATTCATTCATTTAAGGTTTTTTTTTTTTTTTTTTTTTTTTTTTTTACATACCTACTATATATCAAGTCCCATTGAACTAATGGAACTATAAAGATTTAAAAAATATCTCCCACAGTGTAGAAAATAGTAATCATTTTAGGGATTCACAGATAGAATCCAATAAGGGGGGATAGGCAGATAATGATTACATTCCATAAAGTGTAGCAGGTGCTGTGCCAGAAATACGGACAGGGTCCAAAAAAGACACTAGAAAGGAGTGGCTCATTCTGTTCATGGGAAGATACATACAGGAACTGTGTGATAGATGGAATGAGAATTGTGCTGCCTTGGAAAAGAGTTCATCCTGCTATCCTTGAAAACATAATTATTATCTAGTGAATTTAGCCTTAGGAAATCTCTCTTAATAAAGAAAAAGAATTAAGCAAAAAATATATATGTATTGAAAACTTTTTTGGTGAATCAGCTTTGAAAATGTCATATAGGCCTCATCTTCAAATTAACCTTCAATATTAAATGACTCTTAAACTAGTGCAATTTCTTTATCAGTCGACTGGAGAAAATAATGCTTACTTTAAGGATTATAGTGAGAATTAGAAATACTATACATACAGTTATTAGCATGTAACAGATGTGGTTGCTGGAATGATGATGATGATGATGATGATGATGATGATGATGCTGATGATGAAAATTTACGTATAATTCTTTGCACTGGTGCAGAAGAATCAAGAATGAATCTAGCACTCCATACACTAACCTTTCAGTGAACCACAAAGGGCTGGAGCTGGCATGTGCCTTAGAGACCAGTCCACCTTTCTCATTTTATAATGGAAAAAAACTGAGGCACAAAGAAGTTAAATGATTTGTCTAACATTCTTCAGAAAAGTCTGCATGAAGCCTCAGAACATTATCTTAGAGATCCTGAGAAAGGAACTGTGTGTCTTGAGGCAAGAGATGCTGGTGAATTGAGAGCCTTTCACTTTTTCTGAATTATTTAAAGAATGTGTCAGCAAAGTCCTGCTTACAAACTGCAGACAAAATGCACTTAGGAGATTTTGTCTTCTAAAATCAGTTATTAGCCCAATCAGTCATAGTACTGATTATTCTAGAAGCTAAAATAAGAACAATAAAAACTTATATCTTGGGGTACGACACTGCCCAAATCAAGGTGATGTTTTCCTGCTTTTTAGCATTAACAGTATTAGGTCATTTTCTATTATAATTCTATAATATGTTACATCCCACAATTGGTGAGAAGGTTCAAGGAGACATTAGTGTAATAATTAGAACTTATAGAGGGAAAACACTCTATTTCCTGCTATCACTTTTTCCTTTGCCACTTCTGACAGATAGGAAAGAAATTACTTCGGTCAACACTAATCCAGAGCCATGAACAGGTTCTATGTAACTCATTGGCCTAACTATGATCTCTTCATTACAGTCCTGTAGTCAAAGGTAGGAAGCATTTACTAAGTGTGCATCTGTCACTCACAGGCTTTCTCTTGTCCCATGTCCTGTTAAAAACAAATTCTATCTCTCCTATCAATGCCTCTTTTCTCCAGTGTGCTAAAAATATATGAGCTTATATTCTTTGAACTTCAATTTTCTCAACTCTAAGTATGGAATATTAGTATCTTTATAAGTGGTTGGCTGAGATAATTTAATTAGCTACTCTAAATAGTAAAGGCTATTGACAAAATATATATATTAAATAATACCAATACTCACCTTCTTGTTCTTTCTTCTCTACTTCCTTCCTCTTTCCTTTATCCCTTTCACTTTTCCCCTCTCCTTTCTCCCTTTCTCTCTGTCTTTCCTCTCACTTCCAAACCACAGAAACACGGTGATACTACAATGATCATGTGTATTCTACAATGATCATGTGTCACATAAGACACAGTCCCTACTCTTTTTGAGATATAACTTCTGTTTTGTTAACTAGAGGAGAAGCATCCAATTAGAGGTTTGGACCAAAATACTTCCATCTCTAAAATTTTACAGTTCTTTGTTATGGAACCAGACTATCTAGTTCATGGTAGATGTATTCCTAGGGATAGTTTGGTTATAAAAAATTTTGCTTTGGGTTGTGGGCTTGACGGTTTCTGATCAAAATCACTAATTTCTTTTTCTTAAGAGAGAATTAGAAAGCTGCCTAGGTTGGGGAGAACATACATTTCCAATGTAATCTTCCACATTGTTCTGAAGGCAAGAAACTCAAGTTGATTTATGTTTCTTCATTTTCTGAAGAGAAGGATGGATACGTCATGTGCTCTTTTTACCTACAGCAAATTTTGGGTTGAAATGATTCTTCAGAAAGATACGTGTCTTGAGAACCTACCAGGAAGTTTAATGTAAGTAGTGGTGTTTGTCTCCAGATTTTTTATTTCAAATTCCTATTGAACTATACAATATTGTGCTGTGGTATTTGGTGTTTCACTATTATTTTTTTTCCCCTAGGATTTGGAGACCTGAAGATACAAAGTCAAATGAAGAAAAAAAAGGAGAAATTCTTGGAAATATTTTTACAGTAGAAAAATTATTTAGGTGAATAGTATGCTTCTTTGCATTAGCCACTGACTTCATGGAAAGAATATAGACTTACATATATCACAGCAAAATAAGTATCATGAGTATAGGAAATAAAAGAGGGTAAGAAAGAGGGAGAGAAGGAGAGAAAAGAGAGAAAGAGGAAACAGATGAATAAAAATGGATTATTTTCTGATCTCATGGGAGTAAAAATCCTGAACCATCAAAATCTAAGCTTTGCTTTGGCTACTGTAGATATTATTTACCTTCTCATCACACTGAAGTGTCAGAATGAAAGCTTAGGGTTGGGGTGGGGGTTAGGGCATTGCTATTAAAATGATATATCCGATACAGAAGAAAAAAGAGCAATATGCAGAAAGTGCTGAATCACCAAGAGGTACGAGGAGGGGAGACGGCTGAGAAGGCTTTGTCCACCCAATGTTAAGTTTTTCTGGGTTGTTCTTCTGCTCTCCAACCTCCCCAGCTCCTAATAGAGCTACCAAAGTCCTTTCTGAAGGAAGATGATCCTGGTCACGTTTTTGCCCAAACACTCATAAAATCATAATGGTGTGTCCAGATAAATGGATAAACAAAATGGGATTTATACATATAATGGAATATTTTTCAGTCTTAGGAAGGAAGGAAATTCTGACACATGCCTACAGCATGGAGGAACCTTGAGGACATTATACCGAGTGAAATAAGGCAGTCACAAAAGGACAAATAGGGTATGATTCTCTGAGGCACCTAGAATAGTCAAATTCCTGGAGACAGAAAGTAGGATGGTGGTTTCCAGAGGCAGGGGTGAGGCGAAGGGGGTAGGAATTATTGTTTAATAAGTACAGAGTTTCAGTTTGTGATATGAAAAGGTCTGTGGATAGATAGTGGCAATGGTGGCACAACAATGTGAATTTACTTAATGACACTGAACTGTACACTTAAAAATGGTTAAGATGGTAAATTTTATGTCATGTGTATTTCACCACAATAATGATAATAACAAATTATCTATTTAGGTCAGAGATAGCTGCAATGAAGAAAATTTCTTTATAAAAATAAGTTGTCTCTAGATGAACCAACACAGGGAAAGGGAGAGGTATATTTACTGCAAAAGGTTCCTGCTGTCTTGTATACACGTTAATGTTCAGCAAAAAGACAGAAAAAATATATATATGATGTCTCATATGTATATGTAATGTAGGGCAAATATCATCAGGAAACTGAGGCTCAAAGGGATTGGGAGTTATTATTCCCATTTTATGTATTAGGAAGCCGAGACTCACAGAAGCTAAGAGTGCAGTTCAAAGTAACACAATGGAAAAGCAGCCAAGGACAGATAAAACCTCATTCTTACGATCCCAGAGACAATGCTGTATTACAGAACAATTGATTCAATTCATTTAGACAATCAGAAGACAGCTTGCCTATTCTTACAATGCGGGGAAGGCGGGGTGGGGGTTTTAGGTCACATAGGAATTTGATGCCAAGTCTGTGTCAAAGCCCATACTCTCTTCCACGGCACTTGCTTTAAGGGCTAGTTTTCACTCAGTTGGAAGTACTAAAGACCATAGCTCCGTATATAGGAATATTTGAGGAAATACAAACATTGTTCAGTTGTGGGAAGAGAAAGCGGGAAGAAATGATTTCTAATAAGATGAGAGAGATAGATAATCTACAATGAAATAAGGCAGTTCCACTTAACTCCTGAAGATCATTTTGGTTTTTTTACCCATGTTGACTTCTGAATTTGAAAGCTCAATAGTATGTGATATGCCTACTTTATTCCCATACTTCCAAAGCTGGCAGAAGATCAAACGAGACCTAAGCCAGCCTTTTCTAGATGTTCTGATGATAATGGAGGGATGTGACATTCATTTTAATAAAAGACAGCATAGCTCTAATTGAATTGAAAATGTAGGGATAAGAGCTTCACCTTCTCCTTATCAATATCAACCATCTGCTGATTGTCTAAATGAAATGAGTCAATTGTTCTGTGATAGGAAGAGTGTCGCCTCTGGGATCCTAGGAATGAGGTTTGATCTGCCATTAGCTGCTTTCTAACTGTGTCACTTTGTTTTTTTTTTTTTTGAGACTGAGTCTCACTCTGTCACCCAGGCTGGAGTGTAGTGGCTAGATCTCAGCTCACTGCAAGCTCTGCCTCCCGGGTTTACGCCATTCTCCTGGCTCAGCCTTCCGAGTAGCCGGGATTACAGGCGCCCGCCACCTCGCCCGGCTAGTTTTTGTATTTTTTAGTAGAGACGGGGTTTCACCATGTTAGCCAGGATGGTCTCGATCTCCTGACCTCGTGATCCGCCCATCTTGGCCTCCCAAAGTGCTGGGATTACAGGCTTGAGCCACCGCGCCCGGCCAACTGTGTCACTTTGAACTGCACTCTTAGCCTCTATGAACCTCAGCTTCCTAATACATGAAATGGGAATAATAAACCCCAATTTATAAGATTGTTGAAGGACTGCATTACATTTAATAAGATAGTATATGTAAAAGTGCTGGGCACATTTTAATTTAAAATGAAGTGGTTGATAATTCTGTGTGAAAAAACAATTTATTTTTCAAGTAATTGCTCTTCTGTGTGTCAGAACAAGGGTAGGCAAGTTCAGGCCTCTCTATTATAGATCTCTGTTAAAGTTGCTGGTAAGGAAGGAAAATGTTTAATAAAAAACTAAATCTTTGGATGCTTTGAAGCAAAAGGGTAATTGGAAGCATATTAACGCCAAATGGAGACCTAATGAATATGTTAACATGGTGCCCTACCATTGTCTCACACCTTAGGAAAATTCTTTTAAAAAGCTTTGCATCTAAAATCTTTAGAAAAAATTTGTGGGTATTAGTTAATCATATTTATTTAAAAATGCTTTACAACACAAATATCTTATTTCTTAGCATCCTGCTTGCATAGCGAGGCAAATAGTTCACTTGACTTGAGCCAACAAGTAGCTGGGCAGATTCAGAACACATTTGTTAAAAGTGAGATTCACGATGAAAATATAAAGCCACCACTTCTTTTAGAGCTATGATTATTAGTTTCAGTGGAGCTAGAACCTGCCTTTATAGATCCTCATCAAATTTTTTTTTTTAGTAAATGAGGGTGGCTTAAAAACTAGTTTTGAATTCCTGGTCAGAACTGTCAGTCAATATTATACCTGGTGAGGGGGAGCTGGGAAATGGAAAAGTGGATGCTTTTTTTCTTCTTATGAAAATGTTGTATATCTGTATCCCTAATTTCTACATGAGTTTTGAGATAGGAAGTCTAGGCTATTGCTAAACTACCCATCCTACTTCATGGAGTGGAAATCAGAGCTGGGTAGGAAAATCATACCTGTAGAGAAAACAAACACCTAGTTCCAAAATGCATAGGTGTTGGCATGCTTACAGTCATGGAACTCATTAGCTGTTTACTGGCTATATATTTCGTTTTTTGCCCACCTAAATGAAAACAGTAATGCTACAGAGTACTGTGTGAGGCAGAGCCAGCCTGTTGATAGTTTTAACAGAGAGGAAGCAGTGCTGTGCCTTTCTGGTCAATATAAATGTTTAAACACACTGGACCTCTGGGTTAGAATTCCTAAAAGGCAAAATAGTGGAAGAATTTAATTTTTCTCTTTCGTTAACAAATGTTTAGCATTAGCACCAATTATAGGGGATGAAGACTGATGTGGCAAATGAACTTCTCTATGAATTATGATAAAATTATGTACTTATTAATAACAGCATTTAAGATCAACTGGAAATTTGGTAACATCAGTGGTTATTTTTAATAACAGTATCTTACTTTTAGTTTTGACATGTATATTTTCTGGGAGTCTTAGGAGGAAAAAAACAAGCAAAAAAATAATACCGTGGGCATTTTCCTTTCTCTCTCTGTCTCTCTCTCTCTCTTAAAGACTAGTCAAGTACAGTAGTGGGAAGGGAGAAAGAGTAGAACAAGGACTTCGATCTGTAACTGATTGTGAACAATCAACTGAGATAACTCACTACCCTTGGATCAACCTGATACTGATTTTTATAGATCAACATGTTCCTGATAAAATTAGGCTCTTCTCTTTCCTCTTTCTCCCTGCTTGCTTCAAACCCAGAGGTTAATGGTGAAACGCTGCAGGACATGAGTTGAACGTGACATCTTAATTTGATCATCTTAGTTATTTGGAATCTGCTGACTGACAAAATTCCAGTGATAATTTGATATGTGTTTAAAAAGTCAATAACAAGGAAAAAAATTCTATTCTTCTTATCCTCCCCTCTTGCCTAACTGGCCACTCAACTAATGGTTTGCACGTCTGTTCCATTCTAAGACCCAGAGCCACACCTCAAGCCCTCTCTGGCAGCTCTAGCTTCCTTCGCCAGTTTATTTTACATTTAAACAGACAGATTACTCTTCTACACCCCTGAAAGAATTTGTGTTTTTAACTAGATGCCAAATAATGAAACTTAATGTCACTAGCATTTTTTTAAACGTTAACTGCTCACTCCTTATTGTAGTTTGATATTGTTATTCAACTATTGTAAATAAATGCTAATGAACAAAATGTCAGTTGACTTTCAAAGCAGCTGCAGATGTCTTTTACTTTTCAAAAGACAGTTTCATCTTTATCAGCAACAGATGAAGAACTGCCATATCTGACAACACAGCAATCCTTTATGGCTCCAATATATGCATTTTAAATTAGGCTCAATGCACTGCCTACTGAATTATATATTTTAATTGACTTAATAATGCCTAATGCAGTTGTAATAAATGGGCATCATTGGATGAATTCCAAATACAGTTAAAAGATACTTTTTAAAGGAATCACAAAAGAAAGTGAAAATAGCAATGGTATATGAACAGATTTACATAGAATTGTCTCATATTTTCCGCATTTTAGGAATTTTATAACAAACATGTAGGCTCAAAAGGAAATAACCAAGAAATTGTTGGGGTCAAATAAATGTTTGCAGAATAAATAAGGAAACCCTACTTATGAACAACAGGAAGAACTTCACTACATCTGCAAAACTTGGAAGTTAGCAGAGGTTAACCTGAAGCTTGAAAACTCAGATTAAGGAAATATGCTTCCCGGACATTAGATTAGAAGTTCCTAACTCAGGAAATACGTGACAGCTACATTCTCTTACTTGAAACTCTGGATATAATCAGAAGTATGAACTAGGGAGGCTCAGCCCTAAGGTGTCAAAGTCATTAAACATTTAAGTAGTATTGGAAGATAATTCTCATGTATTAGAACCAAAAGCCAATTTTGGAAAGATGGAAGCAGAAAGAGAAAAATTATATATTTCTGTTATAGGAAACATTGTAATTTGGCCATGATAGAGTATCTTGTAGCAGAACAAGTCTGTTATTAAAAACACCTGGAAAAAAAAAATCCATGCAAAATACAAAATACATACGCCTTTTTTTTTTGAGACGGAGTCTGGCTCTGTCGCTCAGGCTGGAGTGCAGTGGCTGGATCTCGGCTCACTGTAAGCTCCGCCTCCCAGGTTTACGCCATTCTCCTGCCTCAGCCTCCCGAGTAGCTGGGACTACAGGCGCCCGCCACCTCGCCCGGCTAGTTTTTTGTATTTTTTAGTAGAGACGGGGGTTTCACCTTGTTGGCCAGGATGGTCTCGATCTCCTGACCTCGTGATCCGCCCATCTTGGCCTCCCAAAGTGCTGGGATTACAGGCTTGAGCCACCGCACCCAGCTACATATGTCTTATACAGCATCAAAGAGCAGCCAGGACATCCAGGATGTGAGATGCCAATCTCTCAGAGAAGAGAGAAACTAATTGAGAGGACCCCAATGTCCTCTGTGCCACATTCAGGGATTTTACTAATTTTTGGCATGAAAAAAGGTTGAGAATTGAGCAGAAGGTGGATGTTAAGAGGCAGAGCCAGCAGAGCTTTCAGCAATCTCATAGAGAGAAAAAAATTAGAGTTTAGGACTGCCAAGGGAGACAGGACCTGAGAAGCCAAGATCTCTGAGAGAGGAGAGGCATGACAATACTCTGGCTTTCACCTAGAGGTGTTAAATCTGTTGTTTCACCTAGAAGTGTTAAATTCGCTTTCACCTAGGTTGTTAAGTTTGTAAGATACATAGATAAGCAGTTAAAAGGTAAAGCAGAAAGCAGGTGAAAAACAAAAAAGAATTTGGGGCAGTCTCATGGGGATATCTCCTTAGGAGATAGAAAATGGAGCTCTGCAGGATCTGCCAAGGAGGCAGAGCTTTAGTCAAAACCCTAGGCTCTCAGTTGGTGTGCCAGAGATATACAAAGCCTTACTAAGGTTACAACAGACTTGGGTCAGCTCACTCCTTGGTTTTATCAATGTGATCTCCTTTCCTATAGCTGTCTGTAGAGGATAGGATAACTTTCTCTGGGGAAAGACAACATAATTCTAAATGTCTACAGTTTCTCATTAAAAATTCTGTACATTCCATAAACTTATTATACATATCAAGAAACAGAATTTAAAAACGAGAAACAGATTCATAGTTAACTCAGATATGAGAATTATGAGATATTGAAAAGACTAAAAGGCAGAAATGAAATCCACAGGCAGACAGCCCGGGCGCCACCCTGGGCCTGGTTAAAGATCGACCCCTGACCTAACTGGTTATGTTATCTATAGATTCCAGACATTGTATGGACAAGCGTTGTGAAAGTCCCTGTCCTGTTCTGTTCTGTTCTGATTACCGGTGCTTGCAGCCCCCAGTCACGTACCCCCTGCTTGCTCATTCGAAACCACCCCCCTCCCACCCATGGTTAAGCAAGCAGTTTGTCTAGAAAAAAAAAAACCCTAGCCGTCTGTAGTTAAAAAAAGGGCGGGAGCCAACCAGAAACTGCCGAATGTTCAAACTTCAAAATGCCAACCAATCCCAATCTTGTAACTGCAAAAATGCTCTAATATTCTGTAACCTGTTTGTGCCTTACTATAAAAAGTAGGCTTGAGCTGTGCTCGGGACCTCTCTCTTGCCCTCCTGACTACGCCTGTACGGAGAGAGGTCCGGGTTCGAACCTGCAATAAAGTGATCCCGGCCGCTTGGCTTTGACTTCGGTTTCTTGTGGTCGTCTTTGAGGGGGTCTCGGAACTCAGGGCACAATAATATGGACTTTTAGAAAACTAATATGCTCAAGAAAAATAGATGTCACGGCAAAAATCAAAATAGACAAACAGAACTGTATCAAACTGAAAAGCTTTTGCACAGCAGAGGAAACGAAGTGAAGCGAGAACCTACAGAATAGAAGAAAATATTTGCAAACTACACATTTGATAAGGGTGTCAGGCTTCTGAGCCCAAGCCAAGCCATCACATTCCCTGTGACTTGCATGTATACGCCCAGATGGCCTGAAGTAACTAAAGAATCACAAAAGAAGTGCAAATGCCCTGTCCTTGCTTAACTGATGAAATTCCACCACAAAAGAAGTGAAAATGGCTGGTCCTTGCCTTAAGTGATGACATTACCTTGTGAAATTCCTTTTCCTGGCTCAAAAGGCTCCCCCACTGAGCACCTTGTGACCCCCTACTCCTGCCCGCCAGAGAACAACCCCCTTTGACTGTGATTTTCCTTTATCTACCCAAATCCTATAAAATGGCCCCACCCTTATCTCCCTTCGCTGACTCCCTTTTCGGACTCAGCTGGCCTGCACCCAGGTGATTACAAAGTTGTATTGTTCACACTAAGCCTGTTCGGTGGTCTCTTCACATGGACGCACAATACAACATAATTCTAAATGTCTACAGTTTCGCATTAAAAATTCTGTACATTCTAGGCCGGGCGCGGTGGCTCAAGCCTGTAATCCCAGCACTTTGGGAGGCCGAGACGGGCGGATCACGAGGTCAGGAGATCGAGACCATCCTGGCTAACACGGTGAAACCCCGTCTCTAATAAAAAACACAAAAAACTAGCCGCGCGAGGTGGCGGGCGCCTGTAGTCCCAGCTACTCGGGAGGCTGAGGCAGGAGAATGGCGTAAACCCGGGAGGCGGAGCTTGCAGAGAGCTGAGATCCGGCCACTGCACTCCAGCCTGGGCAACAGAGCAAGACTCCGTCTCAAAAAAAAAAAAAAAAAAAAAAATTCTGTACATTCAATAAACTATTACTATACATATCAAGAAACAGAATTTGAAAACAAGACTAGAGAAACAGATTCATAGTTAACTCAGATATTAGAATTATGAGATATGGACTTTTAGAAAACTGATTAATATGCTCAAGAAAAATAGATGCCACAACAAAAATAAAAATAGACAAATAGAACTATATCAAACTGAAAAGCTTTTGCACAGCAGAGGAAACAAAGTGAAGCAAGAACCTACAGAACAGAAAATATTTGCAAACCACACGTTTGACAAGGGGTTAATATCCAGAATATATGAAGAACTTAACGGCAAAAACAAAAAACAAAAAAAAACTCAACTTAAAAATGAACAAAAGACCTTAATAGACATTTCTCAAAAGAAGACAGACAGTTGGCCAACATGTACATGAGAAAATGCTCAACAACACTAATCATCAGGAAAACACAAATCAAAACCACAATGAGATACCATTTCACTCCAGTTAGAATGGATTTCATTAAAAAGACCTAAGAAAACAAGTGTCGGCAAGGATGTGAAGAAAAGGGAACACTTACACATTATTAGTGGGATTGTAAATTAGTACAGCCACTAGGGAAATAGCATCAAGATTCCTTTAAAAGTTAAAAATAGAGGCCGGGCGCGGTGGCTCAAGCCTGTAATCCCAGCACTTTGGGAGGCTGAGACGGGCGGATCACGAGGTCAGGAGATCGAGACCATCCTGGCTAACACGGTGAAACCCCGTCTCTACTAAAAATACAAAAAACTAGCCAGGCGAGGTGGCGGGCGCCTGTGGTCCCAGCTACTCGGGAGGCTGAGGCAGGAGAATGGCGTAAACCCGGGAGGCGGAGCTTGTAGTGAGCTGAGATCCGGCCACTGCACCACTCCAGCCTGGGCCACAGAGCGAGACTCCGTCTCAAAAAAAAAAAAAAAAAAAAAGATAAAAATAGAACTTCCACGTAATCTAGCAATCCCATTACTGAGTGTATATTCAAAGGAAATCAAATTTGTAGACAAAGTGGTATCTATGTTACCTGTTTATTGCAGCACTGTTTACAATCACTAAGATATGGAATCAACTCAAGTGTTCAATAATCGATAAAGAAAACATAGTATACTACACAGTGGGACATTGTTCAGCTATAAAAAAAAAACATAAAATTTTGCCACTTGTGACTATATTGATGGTATTGAAGGACCTCATGTTAAGTGAAATAAGCCAGGCACAGAAAGACAAATATTGTATGATTTCACTCATGTGTAGTATCTTAAAGAAAAGAAAAGAATTTATTTCATTGATGCAAAGACTAGGGAGGAAACAGGGGAGCAGACAATGGGGAGAGGTTGGTCACGGGGTACAAAGTTACAATTAGATAGAAGAAATAAGTTCTGGTGTTCCATTGCATAGCAGGATGAAAATGGTTAACAGCAAGGCATTGTATATTACAAAATAGCTAGAAGAGAGCCTTTTGAATGTTCTCATCACAAAGAAATGATAAATGCATGAGGTGAAGGATACACTAAATACCCTGATTTGATCATTATACAACACACATGTCTCAAACCGTCAAACTGTACCTCATAAATACGTACAATCACGTGTCAAATTTTTTAAAAAAGAAAACCAGACATCAAGAGGGAAAATTTTCACCAGAGAAGCAAAGGTCATAACAGCATCAAATGAGAGACAGAGAAAGAGGGTGGAATAGAAGGCCCCACAGATCTTCTTCCCACCCCTGCAAGGATGCCAAGTTAGAAACTACGTACACAGGAAAAACGCCTTCATAAGAACCAAAAAATCAGGTGAGCACTCAGAGTACCTGGTTTAAACTTCATATTGCTGAAAGAGGCACTGAAGAAACAGAAAAAAACAGTCCTGAATTGCTGACACCACCCCTCCCCAACCCCCAGCAGCAACAGAGTGGTGTAGAGAGCACGGGGGGAGGGAGAACACAGCAGCTGTGAGACACTGAACTCAGTGCTGTCTTGTTACAGCACAAAGGAAAACCAGACCAAACTCGGCTGACACCCATCCACAGAGGGCACATTTAAATCAGCCCTAGCCAGAGGGGAATCAGTCCCAGCCAGTAGAACTTGAGTGCCTGCAAACCTCAACATGGAGGGCTACAGTGCTTCATGTCTTCAAGTAAACTTGAAAGGCAGTCTAGGCCATAAGGACTGCAACTCTTAGGTGAGTCCTAGTGATGAATTATGCCCAGAGACAGTGGACTGTAAGGGCATGCAACATACTGAGACAACAGCTGGGACAGCCAAGGGAGTGCTGGCATCATCCCTCCCCTAAACCCAGGCTGCACAACTTGTGACTCCAAAAGAGACCCCTTCCTTCCACTTGAGGAGAGGAGAGGAAAGAGTGGGGAGGATTTTGTCTTCCATCTTGGATACCCGCTCAGCCACAGCTGGCTGAATAGGGCATTGGACAGAGTCATGACTCTCCTCCTCGTTCCAGGCCCCAGATCCCAGATGACATTTGTAGACACACCCTGCGTCAGGGAACCTACTGCCTTGAAGGAAAGAATCCAGTCCCGGAAGCATTCATCACCTGCTAACTGAAGAGCCCTTGTGCTCTGAATAACCAGCAGTGATACCCACGTACTACACTGAGGGCCTTGGTAAGCCTCTGAGACTTTCTGGCTTCATGTACCAGCATGGCCACGGTAGGGCAGAGCATCAGGTGTGCTCTTGGGGTCCCCAGTTTCAGGACTTACCTCTCAGATAGCATTTCTGGACCTGCCATGGGCCAGAGGGTAGGCCACTGCCCTGATTGGTGAGTCCCAGGCCAGGCAGCATTCACCATAAGCTGACTTAAGAGCCCTTGGGCCTTAAAGGAACACTATCTGGTAGTCTGGCAATACTCCTGGTGGTCTAGGGTGGATGGATATGGGGTGAGGCTCCTCTCCTTTTGGAAAGGGGACGGAAAAGTGGAAAGGACTGCATCTGGTGGTTTGAATGCCAGCTCAGCCACAATGCAATAGAACACAAAGGAAGACTTCTAAGGCTTTTGACTCTTATCCCTGATTCCTAGACAGCACTACTGGATCCATCCAGGGCCTGGAGGACCTCACCATCCTGAAGGGAAAAACACAGGCCTAGCTGGCTCTGCCATCTGCTATTTAGAGTCCCAGAGCCTTAAGCAAACATTAGCAGTAATCAGGGAGTGATTATAGCACAGTTTGGGCAAAACTTAGCACTGTACTGGCTTCAGGTCAGACCCAGTACAGTCATAGTGGTGGTGGCCACAGGGGTGCTTGTGTCACTCCACTCCCAGCTTTAGGTGGCTCAGAGCAGAGAGAGAGAGAGAGAGAGAGAGACTGTTTTGGAGAAAGTAAGGGAAGAGAACAAGAGTCTCTGCCTGGGAATCCAGAGAATTCTCCTAGATCTTGTCTAAGGCCATCAAGGTGTACCTCTGTGAGTCTGCAAGAACCATAGTATTACTGGGCTTGGGGTGCCCCCTAAAGTAGATACAGCTTAGTTAACAACATGCAAGTTCTTTCAAATATCTAGAAAGCCTTCCCAAGAAGGACAGCCACAAATAAGCCCAGACAGTGGAGACTACAATAAATAATTAACTCTTCAATGCCCAGACACCAAAGAACATCTCTTAGCATCAACACCATCCAGGAAAACATGACCCCACCAAATGAAGTAAATAAGGCACCAAGGACCAATCCTGGAGAAACAGAGATATGTGACCTTTCAGATAAAGAATTCAAAATAGCTGCATTGAGGAAACTCAAAGAAATTCAAGATAACACAGAGAAGGAATTTAGAATTCTATCAGATAAATTTAACAAACAGATTGAAATAAAAAGAACCAAGCAGAAATTCTGGAGCTAAAAAATGTAATTAGCATACTGAAGAATGCATCAGAGTCTTTTAATAGCAGAATTGATCAAGAAAGATTTAGTGAGCTTGGGCCAGGTGCCGTGGCTCACACCTGTAATCCCAGCACTTTGGGAGGCTGAGGAGAGTGGATCACCTAAGGTCAGGAGTTTGAGACCAGCCTGACTGACATGGTGAAAACCTGTCTCTACTAAAAATACAAAAATTAGCCAGGCGTGGTGGTGGGTGCCTGTAATCTCAGCTACTCAGGAGGCTGAGACAGGAGTATCACTTGAACCCAGGAGGCAGAGATTGCAGTTAGCTGAGATCGCACCATTGCACTCTAGCCTGGGCAATGAGGGTGAAACTCCATCTCAAAAAAAAAAAAAAAAAGAAAAGAAAAAAAGAAAAAGATTTACTGAGCTTGGAGACAGGCTATTGTAAAATACACAGTCAGAGGAGACAAAAGAAAAAATAATAAAAGGCTGGGTGCATAGGCTCATGCCTGTAATCCCAGCACTTTGGGAGGCCGAGGCAGGTGGATCACCTGAACTCAAGAGTTCGATACCAGCCTGGCCAACATGATGAAACCCCATCTCTACTAAAAATAAAAAAATTAGCTGGACATGGTAGCAAGTGCCTGTAATCCCAGCTACTCAGAAGGGAGACTAAGGCAGGAGAATCACTTGAACCTGGGAGGCAGAGGTTGCAGTGAGCTGAGATCATGTCACTGCACTCCAGCCTGGGCAACAGAGCAAGGCTCTGTCTCAAAATAAAAGGAAAAGAAGAAAAAAGAAAAAATAATAGAAAACAATGAAGCATGCCTATAGGATCTAGAAAATAACCTCAAAAGGGCAAACCCAAGAATTATTGGCCTTAAAGAGGAGGTAGAGAGACGGAGTCTTGCTCTGTTGCCCAGGCTGGAGTGCAGAGTGCAGTGGCCGGATCTCAGCTCACTGCAAGCTCCGCCTCCCGGGTTCATGCCATTCTCCTGCCTCAGCCTCCCGAGTAGCTGGGACTACAGGCGCCCGCCACCTCGCCTGGCTAGTTTTTTGTATTTTTAGTAGAGATGGGGTTTCATCGTGTTAGCCAGGATGGTCTCGATCTCCTGACCTCGTGATCCGCCCATCTTGGCCTCCCAAAGTGCTGGGATTACAGGCTTGAGCCACCGCGCCCGGCCAAGGGTAAAAAGTTTATTCAAGGAGATGATAACAAAGAACGTCCCAAACCTAGAGTAAGATATCAATATCCAAGTACAAGAAGATTATAGAACACCAAGCAGATTTAACCCAAAGACTTCCTGAAGGCATTTAATATTCAAACTCCCAAAGGTCAAAGATAAGAAACAATCCTAAAAGTAGCAAGAAAAAACAAATTACATACAATGGAGCTCCAATATGTCTGGCAGCAGACTTTTCAGTGGAAACCTTACAAGCCATGAAAGACTGGCATGACATTTTTAAAGTGCTGAAGGAAAAAAAACTTCTACCCTAGAATAGTATATCTGATGAAAATATCCTTCAAATGTGAAGGAGAAATAAAGGCTTTCTTGGACAAAAACATTGAGAGATGATTTTATCAATACTAGACCTGTTCTACAAGAAATGTTAATGAGAGTACTTCAATCAGAAAAGAAAGGACGTTAAGAAGCAATAATCACCAGCAGAAACAAAACTCACTGGTAATAGTAAATACACAGAAAAACACAGAATATTATAATGCTGTACTGTGATGTGTGAACTACTCTTATCCTTAGTAGAAAGATTAAACAATGAACTAATAAAATATGATAACTACAACAACTTTTGAAGACACACTCCATACAAAAAGATATAAATAGAAACAACAAAAAGTTAAAAGCAGTTGGATGAAATTAAGGCATAGAGTTTTTATTAGTTTTCTTTTTGCTTGTTTGTTTATGCAAATCGTGTTCAGTTGTTATCAGGTTAAAATAATGGCTTATAAGATAGTATTTGCAAATATCATGATAACTTCAAACCAAAAAACATACAGTAGATACACAAAAACTAAAAAGTAAGAAATTAAATCATATGCCCAGAGAAAATTACCTTCACTATAGGAAGACAGGAAGGAAAGATGAAAGAGAAGACCCTAAAACCACCAGAAAACAAATAATAAAATGGTAGGAGTAAGTCCTTAATTATCAATAATAACATTGAATGTAAATGGACTAAACTCTCCAATTGAAAGACAGAGACTGGCTAAATGGATGAAAAAACAATGTCCATTGAGCTGTTGCCTGGAAGAAACACTCTTCACTATAAATACACACATAGATTAAAAATAAAAGGATGAAAAATGATATTCCATGCAAATGAAACCAAAAAAAAAAAAAAAGAGCAAGAGTTGCTATACTTATATCAGATAAAATAGATTTTAAGACAAAAATCCTATAAGAAGAGACAAAGAAGGTCACTGTATAATGATAAAGGGTTCAATTCAGCAAGATGATATAACAATTATAAATATACATGCACCCAGCATTGGAGCACCCAAATATATAAAGAAAATTTTATTAGTGCTAATGAGAGAGATAGGCACCAATACAATAATAGCTGGAGACATCAGCACCACACTTTCAGCATTGGATAGATCTTCCAGACAGAAAACTAACAAAGAAACATCATTCTTAATCTGCACTATAGACCAAATGGATCTAACAGGTATTTACAGAACATTTCATGTAAGAGCTACAGAATACACATTCCTTTCCTCAGCATATGCATCATTCTCAAGGATAGACCATATATTAAATCACAAAACAAGTCTTAAAACATTGAAACAAATCAAAATAATATCAAGCATTTTCTCTGACCACAATGGAATGAAATGAGAAATTAATAACAAGAGGAATTTTGGAAACTACACAAATACATAAAAATTAAACAATATTCTCCTGAATGACCAGTAGGTCAATAAAGATATTAAGAAGGAAATTGAAAAATTTCTTGAAACAAATAATAATGGAAACATAACATACAAAAACCTATGGGATACAGCAAAAGCAGTGCTAAGATGGAAGTTTATAGCTATAAATTCCTACATCAAAAAAGAGGAAAAACTTCAAATGAATAATCTAATGATGCATCTTTAAAAGCCAGAAAAGCAAGAGCAAACCAAACCCAAAACTAGTAGAAGAAAATAAATAATAAAATCAGAGCAAAGATAAATGAAATTGAAATAAAAAAACACAAAAGATCAATGAAACAAAAAGTTGGTTTTTTGAAAAGTTAAACTTTAAGATTGACAAACCTTTAGCCAGAATAACTAAGAACAAAAGAGAGAAAATTCAAATAAATAAAACCAGAAATGAAAACAGAGACATTACAACTGATACTGCAGAAATTCAAAGGATCATTAGTGGCTACTATGAGCAACTATATGTCAATAAATTGGAAAATAGAAAAGAAATGAACAAATTCCTACATACATGTAACCTACCAAGATTGAACCAGTGAGAAATTCAAAACCTAAATAGGCTAATAAAAGTAACAAGATAGAAGCTCTAATATAATGCCTACCAGTAAATAAAAACCTGGGACCTGATGACTTCACCGTTGAATTCTAGCAAACATTTAAAGAAGAACTAATACCAATCTTACTCAAACTATTCCAAAAAATAAAGGAAGAAGGAATACTTCCAAACCCATTCTATGATGTCAGTATTATCCTATACCAAAAGCAGAAAAGCAGATAAAGACACATCAAGAAGAAAACTAAATGCTAATATCCCTGGTGAACATTGATGTGAAAATCCTCAGCAAAATACTAGCAAATCAAATGCAGTAATACATTAAAAGATCATTCATCCCGACTGAGTGGGATTTATCCTTGGGATGCAAAGATGGTTCAACATATGCAAATCAATCAATGTGATACATCATATTAACTGAATAAAGGATAAAAACCATATGGTCATTTCAACTGATGCTGAAAAAACATTTGATAAAATTCAACATCCCTTCATGATAAAAACACTAAACAAACTGGGTATTGAGGTAAAATACCTCAACATAATAAAAGCAATATAAAACAGACCCACAGCTAGTATCATACTGAATGGAGAAAACTGAAATTCTTTCTTCTAAGATCTGAAACACAACAAGGATGCCCACTTTCACCACTGTTATTCACCATAGTACTGGAGGTCCTATTTAGAGCAAGCAGACAGGAGAGAAAAATGAAAGGCATCTAAATTGGAAAGGAAGAAGTCAAATTATCCTTGTTTGCAAATAATATGATCTTATATCTGGAAAAATCCAAAAACTCCACCAAAAAAAAAAAAAAAAACCTATTAGAAACAATAAACAAATTCAGTAACAGTGCAGGGCACAAAATCAATGTGCAAAGATCAGTAGCATTTCTATATGCTACTGATATAGCATATAGAAAATATACATATATTCTGAAAATATAGCACATATTCTGAAAAGAAATCAAGAAAGTAATCCCACTTATAACAGATGCTAATAAAATTAAATCCTGGAAATTAAATTAACTAAAAAAGTGAAAGATTTCTATAATAAAAACTAAAACATTGATGAAAGAAATTGAAGATGACACACACAAAAAGGAGAGATATCCCATGTTCACAGACTGAAAGAATCAATATTGTTAAAATGTCTATACCATCCAAAGCAATCCCACAGATCCAATGAAATTCCTATCAAAATACCAATGACATTCTTCACAAAAATAGAAAAAATATTCTAGTATTTATATGAAACCACAAAAGACCCAGAATAGCCAAAGCTATCCTAAGTAAAAAGACCAAATCTGGAGGAATCACATAACTTCAAATCACATCACAGAGCTTTAGTAACCACAACAGCATAGTACTGGCATAAGAACAGTCACAAAGACCAATGGAAAACTATAGAATACCCAGTAATAAATTTGCATACCTACAGTAAACTCATTTTCAACATAGCTGTCAAGAACATGCACTGGGAAAAAGACAGTCTCTTTAATAAATGGTGTTGGGAAAACTGGATCTCCATATACAGATGAATAAAACTAGACCCCTATCTCTAACCATATACAAAAATGAAACCAAATGGAATAAAGACCTAAATCTAAGACCTAAAACTATGCAACAACTTAAAGAAAACATGAGGGAAATTCTCTAGGATGCTGGACTGGGCAAAGATTTCTTAAGTAATACCCACAGGCACAGGTGACCAAAGCAAAAATGGATAAATAGGATCACATCAAGTTAAAAACTTTCTGCACAGCAAAGCAAATAATCAACAAAGTGAAGAGACAATGATCAGAATGGGAGAAAATATTTGCAAACTCTCTGACAAGGGATTAATAACCAGAATATAAAAGGAGTTCAAGCAACTCTACAAAAAAATCTAATAATTCAATCAAAAATGGGCAAAAGATTTGAAAAGACATTTCTCAAAAGAAGACACACAAATGACAAACAGGCATATCAAAAGTTGCTCAACATCACCGATTATCAGAGAAATACACATGAAAAACTACAATGAGATTTATCTCAACCCAGTTAAAATGGCTTATATTTCAAAAGACAGGCAATAACAAAGGCTGGCGAGGATGTGGAGAAGAAAGAACCCTCAAACATTGTTAGTGGAAATGTAAATTAGTACAACCCCTATGGAGAACAGTTTAGAGTTTCCTTAGAAAACTAAAAATTGAGCTACCAGTGGAATCCAGCAATCCCACTGCTGGGTATATACTCAAAAGAAAGGAAATCAGTATATTGAAAAGATGTCTACACTCCTATGTTTGTTGCAACACTATTTACAATAGCTAAGATTTGGAAGCAACCTAAGTGTCCATAAACAGATCAATGGATAAAGAAAATGTGGTACATATACACAATGGAGTACTATTCAGCTATAAAAAGAATGAGATCCTGTCATTTGCAACAACATGGATGGAACTGAAGATCATCATGTTAAGCGAAATAAACCAGGTACAGAAAGACAGACATCACATGTTCTGACTAATTTGTGGAATCTAAAAATGAAAACAATTGAAGAGTAGAAGGATGGTTACCAGAGGCTGGGAAGGATGGTGGGAGGGGTGGGAAGAGATGGGGATGGTTAATGGGTACAACAAATATAGTTAGAAAGAATGAATAAGAACTACTATTTGATAGCACGATAGAGTGACTATAGTCAATAATAACTTAACTATATAATTTAAAATAACTTAAAAAGTGTAACTGGATTGTTTATAACTCAAAGGATAAATGCTTAAGGGGATGGCTACCCCATTCTCTATGATGTGCTTATTTCACATTGCATGCCTGTTTCAAAACATCTCATGTACCCCATAAATATATACACCTACTATGTAGCTACAAAAATAAATAATAATAATAATAATGATAATAATAATAATAAAAAGTATCAAATGAAACTT
Source organism: Piliocolobus tephrosceles (assembly GCF_002776525.5). Classification (NCBI taxonomy): domain Eukaryota; kingdom Metazoa; phylum Chordata; class Mammalia; order Primates; family Cercopithecidae; genus Piliocolobus; species Piliocolobus tephrosceles. Next base: position 40,981,585 of record NC_045434.1, on the reverse strand, counting down.
CTAGAACCAAAGAATGAGACAACTGAAATTAGGACCAAACTACTTATTAGACATAGCAAAAAAGGGGGTTTGTGAACTAGCAAATACTTCAGTTAAAATATTAAAATTGAACTTCATTGAGCAAAAAGACCAAAAAATGTAAATAGCATCATGAGGGCTATATAGAACACAGAGAAAAAGTCTAACATACATATAATTGGAGGTACAGAAGACAAAGAGAGAGATAATAATGCAGAAGCAATATTTGAAGATACAATGGCTGCGATTTTTTCAAAACTGATAGAAGATATCAGGGAAGTACCACCAACCCCAAGTTGGACAAATACAAAGGAAATCACAATTAGGTTCATGATTATAAAATTTCTGCAAACTACAGTCTTAAAAGCATCAAAAAAGACTCATTACCCTTAAAGGAACATCAATAAGACTGACAGCTACTTTTTCCGAAGAGAAATAGAAGCCAGAAGGCAATGCAATGACATCTTTAAAGTGGCGAAAGAAAACATGGAAGACAAAAATTCCAACCTAGAGTTGTTTATTCAGTGAAAACATCACTGATGTGAAAATGAAATATGCATCTTTAGGGATAAGCCAAAACAGAATTCATCACCAGGGGACCCACAGTAAAATAAATGCCTAAAGGAATTCTTTGGACAGAAGGAAAGTTATCCTAGCAATCCAAGAGGGAATGAAGAGCAATAGAGAAAGCAAATGGTAAATCTAATGCATAGTTACTGTCTTATGGGGCTTAAAATATAGAGAGAATTTAGATTCACGAAAATCATAACACAAAATTAAGAGGGGAAGTGTAATTGGAATTAGTGTTACATTGTCTATTATAGGAAACAATAAAAATCCTATTGAATTTGTCAAGCCAACCCTGGGGGTTCTTGTGAAGGCATCTGGGCAGAACTCAGCCAAAGTGAAGTTAGTTAAAAAGAGGTTAGAACAAACTGAAACTGAAGGTGAAAACTTGAATTCCGCCACAGCATATCAAGAGAATTTGACCATAAGACCAAAATCCTAAACAGGACAAAGGTATCAAAGTCCTGGTTATTTGAAGAGCTTTTAGTTAAGAGGCAGAATGGGCCGGGCGCGGTGGCTAAGGCCTGTAATCCCAGCACTTTGGGAGGCCGAGACGGGCGGATCACGAGGTCAGGAGATTGAGACCATCCTGGCTAACAGGGTGAAACCCCCTCTCTACTAAAAAAATACAAAAAACTAGCCGGGCGAGGTGGCGGGCGCCTGTAGTCCCAGCTACACGGGAGGCTGAGGCAGGAGAATGTCATAAACCCAGGAGGCGGAGCTTGCAGTGAGCTGAGATCCGGCCACTGCACTCCAGCTTGGGCGACAGAGAGAGACTCCGTCTCAAAAAAAATAAAAAAGAAAAAACAAAAGAGGCAGAATGTAGCACCAAAACTGGATTGAAAATTTAAAAAAGAAGATACGTTTTCCTCTTATCCTTAGCAATATGAACACATAGTAACCACAAAGTTAGCCATGCCTTGAGAAGTCTGTGGAATTTTGGGTCCAAGGAAGTTAACTTATCATTTATCAGGTACTTGCTAATTGTGAAATATTGAACACCTCTTCTCCAAAAATTGGGCTACTGATACCTAATTCTCTCTTTTGGTGTGTCGAATCTGCTACTAAAAATATTTATTAAATTTAAAATTTTTTGATTGTTCTATTTTCCCTTTGTAGATGTTCTACTGGTTCTTCAAAGAAAAATCTACTCTGTGATTATGTTATGGTTTTCTGCTACTAAGTTGATCTTTATTTTTTTCCTTAAGAATCATAAACATTCTTGCTCTATAACTCATATATGATAATTCTAGTAGCTGAAGTATTTGGAAATCTGTTTGAGCCTAATTGTGATTTCCTTTGTATTTATCCCACTTGGTGTTTGTAGTACTTCTCTGATATCTTTCATCAGTTTTGAATAAATGGCAGCCATTATATCTTCAAATTTTGTTGACATCATGGTGTTTTGTTTACTTACGTACTTCTTTTATTTAAAAAAATCTATTAATATATGATTGGTCCTTTTGTTTACAAAATCATCTGTAGGGGTACTTAAGGACCAGGATGAACAGAAGGTGCCTTCCTTCAGCAAGAATTTATATTTGCTTCTGAAAGATGTCTGGAGGAACTACCACTTAAGACAAATTCAAGGCTTGAGAGTCCTTGACCCACCAGAGAATGTGAAAGCCACCTGCTTATATGCAGGAAGGCTGTGTCACTTCTGATTCTTTTTTACTCCTGGGGTTGGTCCTTTGAGGTTCAAGTTTATTGTATGAACAATTTCTTAGTAGACCTTCTTATGTAGCCTTTGGCTTTAAATGCTGAGCATCCCATGAAAACGTCAAAAGGAAGTTCAGTTTTGCAGGATCAGCAAATATATCAGGGCAAAAGTTGTCTATGTAATTGCTTAATATTTTCCTCCCATTTAGGTCACGTAATTCCTTTCTAGCTTGTTAGCTCCTAGATGCTTTAAGGGAGATGCTTTTTGTATTATATTCAGCATTTCAGTAGGATAATGTATCTGCTATTCCCAGAAACTGGAAGTCTAGTATAAGGAATAATCTGCCTTATGCTGATATTATCTCATGGAATTGAAAGTTTAAGTGGTTAATATGTTCCTTGTAAGCTGAAAATAGCTGCAAAATTGTCACTTATTGTTAAAAAGTAGGAGAAATAAACCCAATTATTCCCTGCTGGCTCTCATGTGGGGATGTGCCTTCTCCCCAAAATGACTCTGATATGGCAAGCTCCCACTCACTACTTAACCCAAGAAGAAAATTTATCAGGACTTTACTACAAAGCAGAGATCAACAAATTGCGAGTCAAATCTAATCTGCAACTTGTTTTTATAAAGTTTTGCTGGAACACAGACATACCGTTTCTTTATGCGTTGTCTATGACTGCTTTTGTGTTACAAGGACAGAATTGAATATCAGCAACAGAGGCTGTGTGCTCACAAAACCTACAATATTTACACTCTGGCCTTTTACAGAAAAAGTTTGCCAATCCCTGGTATAAAGTATTATTCCTGAGGTCCTACTTGATTAGTTTAAGTTCTGGGAGCAAGTCCATGCTAGCAAATTATTTTCTGCATTATTTTCATGCAGTTTTAAATACTGGGAACATGAACTCAGTATGATAGACTCTTGAGTCACACTGAGAAATTTAAACAGAAAATAGCACTAAAAAGCAAAATAAGACCAGGCACGGTGGCTCACATCTGTAATCCCAGCACTCAGGGAGGCCGAGGCAGGCGGATCACCTGAGGTCAGGAGTTCAAGACCAGCTGGGCCAACAAGGTGAAACCCTGTCTCTACTAAAAATACAAAAATTAGCTGGGCATGTTGGTGCATGCCTGTAATCCCAGTTACTCGGGAAGCCGAGGCAGGAGAATTGCTTGAACCCGGGAGGCCAAGATAGTGCCACTGCACTCCAGCCTGGGCAACTGAACAACACTCTGCCAAAAAAAAAAAAAAAAGCAAAATACGAATATCTTCAGACAGCAACATGGTAACGTGACGCAATTATTACTCTGAAACAGCTCAAAACAATTTTTTTTTCTTGCACACATTAGTTCACTCAGCCTCAACTTTTTTTTTTTTTTTTTTGTCGCCCAGGCTGGAGCGCAGTGATGCCATCTCGGCTCACTGCAAGCTCCGCCTCCCGGGTTCACGCCATTCGAGTAGCTGGGACTACAGGCGCCCGCCACCACGCCCGGCTAATGTTTTGTATTTTTAGTACAGACGGGGTTTCACCGTGTTAGCCAGGATGGTCTCCATCTCCTGACCTCGTGGTCCGCCCACCGCGCCCGGCTTTTTTTTTTTGTTTTTAAAGAGTGCATTTTTCTCTTAATTTGTAAAGTCAAGCTTTTCATTTTTTCATTAACCAGTACTTCTCTGGGCTATGTAATATAGAGAAGGCTTAGAGGAAATGAAATCTCTAATCAGCAAGGAAAGACAAATTCAGGCACAGATCACTCGTGATGGAGGGACTTTATGTACAGACGCTCAGCTCTCTTCCTCTACGCTGGGCTGGCAGACTTTGTGGGGCAGGGTGAGCAAGCAGGGCAGTTATGCCAAAGAGGGATAACTTTCCCAGGCAATTCCTGCTTCTCAGGAGTAATCATAGAAACCTTAGCAGAAAAATCAAAGAAGAAACTGGAAAAGCAAGTGATGTGCAGGGTCCAGTACTGTGCTGCTTTTCTCCTCAGCACCAGTGCTATTGAACAGATCCTGTTTCTGTCTATGATATCAATGAGGCTATGGCTCCAGCTCCCAGCTGTGCACCTGTTTTACGTATGTAGACAGGTGGTGATGGCATTTACTCTACCATTGTTAAGACTGCATCAGTGTTTCTATGTGGAATATTGGCTTAGTGAATGCCACTGAGTCAACAGGATGGCCGGGTTGATGTGCATTTTTCTGAGATGAACCAGGAACCATGAAAAATGCATTAACCCCATGGTGAAAGTGTCTGTGCTACTAGATAAAAACAAGGAAGAAAATACTTTCCCCTGACTCAGAGCCCTATTGGACAAATGCCTTCCAAGATGTGAAAGAGACTAGAAAGTAGTCCTGGGTCCAGGAGTGAAGAGTAAAGAAATAATACTATCATTTCTTTGTAGAGAATCAGCTGCTTTACACATATGCCATTTTGTTTATTAATCCATCTGAAAATTCCCTGGGGGTTTTGAGCTGGCTCTTTGCTTGCAGATGAGTCTGTAACTCTGTGACAATTAACTGTAATGACTTCGAGACAGACTCTTTTCAATCACCGCCCAGTGCTGGACTGCCAAAAGCCATCTGCACCTGGGTGGCTGGGTAACAGCACCCCCATTTAATTTGGCTTTTCATGTGGAATCGACTGTCCTCTGTCTTAGCTGGAGAGCCAAGACGACTCTAAATTCCCTTCTATGATGTGGAGTGGTAGGAAAGGAAGGGGGAGTATGTGGGAAAATCTGAGGGGCTCCCTTCTCTAAGACCAAGACACAAAAAGCCCCTCTATTCCTGACCACCTGGGCTCACCAGGCTCATTATGTGAAAGCTCAAGGGTTGACAGAGCATCAGAGAAGAGAGTTCCTATGTGGCAAGTTCCTGGTGCCCCCAGAGAGAGAGGCGGGAGACCTCTGGTAATTTTCCGGGCACTCAGCATGCACTGCAGTGCCCTTCACACAAGCACAGTGGCCAGGGAGCCAGATGGGCTCTATTCCAGGCAAAGGCAGAAAAAAGTGACCAGAGTCTGGACTCACTCAGCTCCTTGGTCTTTCTGCTGGCCCTCTGTTTTTGACACTGGATTTACCTTTCATTAGTCCCCAAAGGGAGGGCGCATCCCAGCTGGGGCCTCTGGAAGCTGTGGATTTGCTGATTTGCACCCTTCTTGTGCATATTTTTATGTGGGCTGGGAAAACAGATGGCTCCATCCAAGTTGCTGAAAACCCAGCTGGTTATTGCTGCACTAGAACGACCTGAGTTTGGGGATCTGAGTTTTCCCTGCCAGAGCCTTGGGCAAGTTGGGAAACATATTTGTCTTTGAATTAGAGCACAGGCGGATGAGGTCCAAGATGCTGCATCCCCACTGTGTCCTGTGTGCTGTGGGAAATACAAGAAAAGCAACATTAAGCACAGCACATTACACACAGCACCCCTGTTCCCTTACATCCTTTGTTTTTAATTAGGTGGGTTAAAAATTGATTATGAAACAATATTATCATCCCCCTTTTTCTCTCCCACTTTTAAAACCAAATTCACTCTATCCAATTCTAAGTAATGCTGAAATAGACTTTCATAAAATAAATTCACAAATCATATCAATCCACCATTTATTGGGCACCTACTTTATCCCAGGAATTATGCTAGGTACTGGAAATTTAAAAAGTGAATAACACGTTGTCTCTATGATCTCATAGTCTAGGAGAGATACGTGTAAAAGAAGATACGTGTGAAAAAAATATGTAAATGTTGCAATAAAAGTAGCTACAAGAGTGATTGGGAATATGAAGAGGGATATTTCTTTTGGGGGAACAGCAAGACCTAGATCTAGAGTGGCAATACTTAAGGGAAAATAAGACTTCATCTGGGGGATGAGGTGGGAGGGAAGGAAACTACGTTTGTGGAATACGGAGGACTGCATAGGACACTGATGGCTGCTCTACCGTGTGTAGTCTCGTCAGCCCTTCCTTCTTAACTCTGATTTATTCAGGGATCTACCTCTACTCACTTGATTCTGGGGAAGTTGACCCTATCACCAGCTTAGAGGCAGATCCCAATTAGTCGAAGATAAACATGGCAGTCACATTCCTGTGATTGGTGGATTTAGAAATTGGTACATGATCAAATGCTGGCCAATGAGACATGAAGTCTCTTGTGGGGTATCCAGGAAAGCTGTTCCCATAGGAAAACAACATATGAAGAGATAGTTCCCTTTCTTCCCACAGATGTTACCCTGTTTACTGCAATTAAGGGGGGTTTTCAGCAGCAGAGAGACATAGTTTGATTGTAGGTTTAGGGTAGCCAGGGCAGGAAACATCACTGGGAAGTAGCTGGAAGTATCTGGGGAAGGACCTCGGGTTCGTCAAGTTCCCACCTCCCAAGGTAAGCAGATGAGGTTATTCCCACAGTGACAATGGCATGTGACAACTAAACTAAACATCTTGACTCAAGGTGACCTTGTGCTAGAAAACAGGGTAGCCAGGTGAGGTGACATAGCTCTAAGGACAGGGGTGGCTCATTTTAGTAAACATTCTGCTAAAATGACACCCTCTATGGAAACTCTGAAGCTGTGTACCAGTCTTTTCAATGATGAGTTGTAATCACTCATGATTGAAGTAAAGTGTGTAAAGTGCTTAGCACAGTATCACAGATGTGGTAAGTGTTCGGTACATGTCAGTACCAGCATTATCACACACAGCAAAAAATCATTTCTGGAAGCCAAGGATAGCAGAATAATCTATAAAAATAATCCCACGGAGATTTCCCTCTCCTTTGCCAGTTGGGAAGTTGGTTTGCCTAGTTGTATTTTGATTTCATTCCTAACAATTACTTTAGTCTTCTCGTAAGTTTTTCCTTGCACTCTTGGGACCTTTGGGCCCACAACTCCAGCATGGCTCTGGCTGCAGGCTGCAGTTGATCTTACTGATCCAAATTCTCAAATTTAGGTTGCTGATTCCACAGGCGTGAACTTCTTGGCTCTGTGTCTGGGCTCTCTGCTTTCAGTTAGACAGGAAACCAGGGCTGGGCAAGCCTCCAAGGTTTTAGATTGGCCTTCTGTTCAGATAAGCTGCTAAGGATGTTTCTACTTGGGAACAGTAACAGCTCAAGTTCTTTCCTGGGTTTTAACTTGTGCCTTTGTGACATACCAACAGATTTAGAACTGACATTATGATTGGAGTGAAAATACCCACATGTGACTTGAATTAAACAGAACTCCACTGATCAGAGCCACAAGGCCAACTAATCTCAGGGTGTTAAGCAGAAATTCTTTGAGAGGCACCAAGCAATCTATGCTATGGGAGATAAGTCAGGGAAAAGAGGTCTTTAGCCTCTGTGCTTATTTTTAACTGAGTTCAGTTTCACGTTGGGATACAAAACAGTTTCTTTTTTTTTTTTTTTTTTTGAGATGGAGTCTCGCTCTCTTGCAAGCTCCGCCTCCCGGGTTCACGCCATTCTCCTGCCTCAGCCTCCTGGTTAGCTGGGACTACAGGCGCCGCCACCTCGCCCGGCTAGTTTTTTGTAGTTTTTTTTTTAGTAGAGATGGGGTTTCACTGTGTTAGCCAGGATGGTCTCGATCTCCTGACCTCGTGATCCACCCGTCTCGGCCTCCCAAAGTGCTGGGATTACAGGCTTGAGCCACCGTGCCCGGCCTACAAAACAGTTTCTTTAGGATCTTAGAGAACTAGCCCAGTAGGGTAGGAGTTCAAATTCCTGCTCCATCGCTTACTAGGTATGGCCAAGTCATTTCTCTGATCCTCAGTTTCTTGACTGAAACAGATGATAATAACTTTCTCATAGGATTAGTGTGAGGATCAAATTAGACATGTGCCAGAGGACTAGAACATAATAAATGCTCAATAAATAGTGGGTACTATTTCTAAATCCCCAAGGAGAGGTGACTGCTATTGTATAAATGTATTTTACAAGTTCAGAAAAAATGAGGTTAAGAAAAATAATGAAAACTAGCATTAATCAAAAATTTGCTATGTTCCAGGCGCTTTTCCAAGTATTTACATGTGTAACTCATTGAATCCTCACAACACTCTTTATTATTCCTTTTTTGTGTGTGTCTGTCTCACTCTGTCACCCAGGCTGGAGTGCAGTGGTGTGATCTCAGCTCACTGTAACCTCCGCCTCCCAGGTTCAAGCTATTCTGCCTCAGTCTCCCTCCTGAGTAGCTGGGATTACAGACATGTGCCATCCTGCCTGGCTAATTTTTGTATTTTTAGTAGAGATGGGGTTTCACCATGTTGGCCAGGCTGGTCTGGAACTCCTGGCCTCAAGTGATCCACCCTCTCGGCCTCTCAAAGTGCTGGGATTACAGGCGTGAGCCACCGTAGCTGGCCTATTATTCCTTTTTTTTTTTTTATTCCTATTTTACAGACGAGGAAACTCAGGCACTAGGAGATTAAGTAGCCCATCTAAAATGGTGAGCAAAATAGGCCTAAGCTATTAGTCCTTCTGATAGACCAGTTTGCTTGAGAGAACAAATTCTTTCGGACATTGTCATTATACTTGATTCTTTCTGGATCTTTCATATTGGCTACCCAGGCTTAAGAATTTCCCTGTGCTCCCTAGAAGCAATATATTAGGGAGAAGATGGTTCAAGCACTGTTAAAACTAATACTGGTATTTTCCACCTCAGTTGGGAAGAATGAATTTTCCCTGGGAAAGGAAATTCTTGTTTTACCTTTGCAGTCAATTCAGCTTTATAAAAAACATAGTACAACAAACAAACCAACCTTCAAAAACTAGATAACCCTGAACAAATCAAAAAAAGACTCTCTGGCTGCATCCAACTTTTGCCCCTTTTGGAAACAGAGCATGGATCTTATCCGGACATGGCGATCTCGTCATTCAGGTTCAGCTTTATTTAAATATGTGAGTTGAAGTTATCGATGAAGATTTGTTCGGCAAACCATTGAGCATGTAATATGTGTACAACACTAACAGACTCAGTGGTTGTAGAGAAATAACATGTGCCTTGGGTCAGGTCTGAACTTGAGGGACTGACTCTAAGATAAGGTGTTCCCAGCCAAGAATCTGAAATAGAAGATTCAAGATTGTTCATCTCTAAGAAGAACCACAAGTCCAGCCTTTGGGGGCTGGCACTCCTCAAAACATGCTCTTGACTGTCTCTTACCCATTCCGTCAGCTGTCTTTCCGGCCTCATTTGAGTCCTTTGATTTTGTTTTCATTTATTGATTATCTGAGAAATGGCTCTCAAATATAATTTATGGGACTCAGGTAAGCCCAATTCCTTAAAGTTTAAAGCATTCGTGCTTAAAATTGGATGGTAATAATACATTTTCTAGACATATAAATAACTGCTTATTTCATCCCATGATTTCAAATTCCAAGCAACTTGCTTCTCTTACCATTATTACTCTACCTTTTCCCTCATTCCTCAACCCTGCAATGTTTTCTCTCTGCCAGTCAAAATCCTGCATCTTTTCTCAAGGCCCTGATGCCATGAGTCAATTCCACAAACCATAAGGCAAAATCAATTTCTAACCATTTTACCACTATTATATTATTGTATTCTCACCAGTTTAGGCAAGGTGTTGAAATGCTTTTGAGGGAGAGCAGTTGCAGAGCAGCGTCCTTTTCCCCTCAATTCTGTCTAAGGGTAGAAACCCAAGAACCACTTGTCTAATAAATACTCTCCACTTGCCAGGATTGCCATTAGTAACTGTAATCAAATGAACCTTTGCTAGATGCTACAGGGGAGCTGTGATGCAATTATCACTAACTGAATTGTTCCAGTTGATTCCTGGGCGTTACTGGCTTTGTTTATGGCTCAGATGAGCACATTTTAATGATCCAGAGAAAATGAGCACAAGCCGCCACTTCCAGTAAATATTAATTTTGAATAAATAAATGCAAATGGAATTGTTGGTGACAATGAATTCTTTTTGATTTTAGCCTCCCTGATTTACTTTTACATTAGTGGGCACTCTTGCTAAAAGAGGAAAGAACTGTTGCTGTTAGAGATGGTGGCCAGCTTTCACCTAAAATCATTTCAACCCTGCAAGGTGCAAGTGAACCCAAGTTAGGGTTTCAGACAACAAACCTTCCAAATGAAAGTATATCCTGTATTAGCCAGGAAACATCTGAGGAGATGTCCATTCTCAAAAGCATGCCATTTGCTTGTATAACAACGCTGAGAACATACAAATATTATACATTTCAACAAAGTTCCACACATTAGAGAACAGACTCCTAGATATCTGAGATGTTCAACACGATTCAGTTTTATTTGACATATTTCAAGTCTAGCGTTTCAAACAAAAAGGAAATTCATTGCCTTAGGCCAAGTTTTTACTTCTCCAATTTCCTAAAGAGAATTATCCTGCAAAATTTTGAAGAATTTGCAATCAGGACTTTCTCAAGAACTTTCAAGAGTTTCTTTTTTTCTTGTGTAAAATGTTCAAACCCTCAGGCCTACACAATCTGGCGCCAATGAACCTTTCTAACCCTCCATATTTTCTGATACTCTTTCCCTTTTCCTAGTACCTTATGCTCCAACTAAATAGCATATAACTGACTATTGTCTGAAATAATCCTATACTTTCCAATTCTATGCAATTTGTTCCACTGAGCACTATCACTCTATTCTACACTTCCTCTCATCCCCCAGTACCCTACAAGGTCCTACCTCTCCCTTCCAAAAATCCTGCATCCCCTATCAAGGCCCAGATTTCATGAGTCATTCCATAAACCATAAGCCAAAGTAAATTTTTAAAAGTGCTACCACTATTATAATATTACCCACATATAACTACCTATTATAGTTATTTTCTGCTTATAGTTTATTCTCTTTTGAGGTCCTCTGCCATGTCCCAAGGCTGTCACATGGTACATTCTCATTAAATGTTCTCATGTGTGTTGAATTACATTGAAATGATGGTTATAGTTTACTGTTCTTATTATTTATAGCATTATCAAAATAATTGATCTAACAAGTATCTTAATTATATCAAAGTTATCATATACATGATTCTTCCTTTACATGGCCTAATTTTATTTTCCCTACATGAATTCAGAGCTTGTGTCTCGGTGTTTTATACCCTTTCAAACTGGCCTTTTATAACAACCCGATCTATTGTATTGAATAAGGTATGTTTTCTTTCTTAACAGATGATGAGCATCAATATGTTTGCTGGATACAATGTGATAGGCAAAGCGACGAATACGAACAAAATAGTATATGTTGTCTCAGAAGTTTACAATCAAGTCAGGCAAAAGATATTAAGACATAAAGAATTTTTAGGGAACTATAAGTAGTCATGGTACCAGATTATAGTGCAGAAGAAAACTGAGGAAAGAAGAGACAAGTGGGGATTGGAGTGGTGGGGTAGAGGTCCTGGAAGAGATGGAGTTGGGATAAGCCTTGAAGACAGGCAGAAAGTCTGGCATAGCATAGAGAGGAGGGCATTGTCTGCGCAGTGAGGAGCTGGACAAGGCCACATGCTGGCATGTGCATGAGGAAAGTGGGAGGGATGTGGGCAGGCTGATGGGACAGGAAGGGAAATAGCCAGCTAAACTGCAGTGAACAATCTGTGTTGGGTAGATGGGGCAAGAAGCAAAGTAGTAGGTAGATTTAAGTTAAATAGTTTGGATGCGGTCAACCAATGAGGCATTTTAGGAAAGGCATTTTAAGAAAAACAAACACAGAACAAAGAACAAAACAAAAAGGCATTTAAGGAAAAAAACAAAACAAAACATTGACAGGGAACCATTATAGATTCTTGAGTAAGTGCAAGGTGAGAGCAAGCCTTTCCCTTTATGAAGATTAGTGTGAACACTGATTGCAAAATTGGTTGGAGAAGGAGACTAAAAACAGGGGAGGGAAGTGACAGTCCAGCACTGCGTTGCAACGGGGAGGTGAGGAGGTGAAGCCCTAGAATGTCAGGGAAGGCCTGGAGAGTTGAAGATGACCACAAGGCATTCCAAAGGAAGAGGGAATCACTATAAGCTTACTCATTTCTGAATTCACAGCCCTTAGCAGTTTATAGACACTTAATATATTTTTGATCAATATATAAACTCAATATATAATGGTCTAGCCACCATCCAAACATGTTCTGAGAAAAAACGTTTTCTCTCTCTCCCCTAATGGACAGAAAAGTCTATCTTCCTTGCTACAGAAGTCACCAGGCTGGAACCCTGGGTCTTTCTTTGACTCCCCTGTCTCCCTACAATGAGCCTCTCTTCCTCAATAAGTTCAAATTCAGTGGTGGGTGTGGTCATAGGGAGAAACAGTGGATACCATCAGGACTCCATGGTCCCAAGGAAGACTTTCTGAAGGAGGTAACTTAAGATGGCCAGAAGTGAGTGAAGAGGGTGGTTGTGAGTGAAGCCTTTCAGGTGGAGGCAGAAGCTTGAACAAAGATGAATAGGAGTGAGAAACAGGTTTGTAAGTGGGTACTGATGAGTGGCATTATGCGTCTTGCAATATGTTTGCCAGCACAATGCTTTGATAAATTGCACTCCTGCCCCGTCCATCACTCAGCACCTACACCAGAACTGCAAAGGAATGCTAAACAGCAAGAACAATGCAGGTATAACTGGAATCAAAGAACCCAGCTCTGAAATTTGCCATAAACTCTGAAAGACATTTTCACTGTTTCACTATTTATCTACTCTGTAATTGATCTTGAACTATTTAATGATGCATATCCAGACAAGGTGAAAACATCCTGCAGAGAGAATACAAATGTGAGCCCTTCATCTGACAGATGAGATAGGGCAGGAAAACTGTAGACAGAAATGAAATTCTGTAAACCCATCCTACTGCCAGTAGCCCCTATGAATGTGAAACATTGATTTACTGCTACCACCATTCTAAATTCTGAATAAATTTCCTCGATACCATCTAAGCATCTGGTGGGTTGAAATTATCAGGGACAAGATCAAAGATGTCCATCAGTTATCAAAAACATACTGAGCTTCTACTAAGTGCCAAGCACTATGACAGAATCACAATGGTTGGGAGAAACAGCAACAGTAGGTGGGTATCAACATTAATCTGATACCAATTTTTTTTTACAGACAACTCATTGAGGGTAGGTATTCTTCAGATAGATCAGGTAATCAAAGGATACTGCACAAAACTATGCTTAACATAGGAGTGAAGAAACAGTATCTCCACAAGAAGAGAATTTCTTAAGGAGTTCTTAGATTCTAACTGAAGTCCATTGGGAGTCAGTGGATGAGTGGCAGGTAGCTGGGAGAACACTTGAGGAATCATAGACAGTTTCAACCTAGCTTTTACTCTCTCTCTCTGGGTGCAAGTGAGCTGTGGGTGCAAACAAGCCATGGGTGCAAGCCGTATGTACAACATCATCAGGGTAGTTATACCTTTTACAGATAATAGTGGCTCTGAGCCAAGCACAAGCTCATGTGGGTGATCATCTAATGTGTCTCACATGGCATAGTTACTTAACTTGTGGAGTTGTGCGCCTGTGCTCCAAACTCGCTGAGTCATGCTGGACTGGATATCTGCCTTGGCCTATTCTTGACTGCAGCACATCCATTTTTCTTACACTCCATCCCCTAGACCAAGGGAGATGTAGGCATTAGACACACAGGTCTGACACATAGGCCTTATACATAGGCTCTGGGCACACAGGCCCTGGACACACAGGTTCAACACATAGCCTTTACATTCCACCCCCAGGCTGAGGGAGTTTTGTAGTGGGGAGATGCACCCATGGGGTGGAACTCTGTACCCGAAGGCCACAGCAGTAACACAGGGAGCAACAACTCCAGGTTATAGCAGGCAACCACCCCATGGTGATGTTACCCCAGTGTTGCTTTATACACTAAGTCAGGTTTTTATTTCCCTACTGTATTAGTCAGAGTTCTCCAGAGGGACAGAATTAATAGGATATATATATATATAGGTGATATATAGATATATATATATTTCCTATTAATAAGATATACATCTTAATAATATATCTTATAAATATATTATTTATTATATATAATATATAACATATAATTTTATATAATATATTATTATATAATATTAATATATATTAAGATATATAATATATAATAAATAATATATTAATAAGATATATATCTTATTAATAGGAGAGATATATATATCTCTCCATGAGTTTATTAAGTATTAACTTACATGATAACAAGATCCCACAATAGGCTGTCTGCAAGCTTGAGGAGCAAGGAGAGCCAGTCTGAGTTTCAAAACTGAAGAACTTGGAGTCCAATATTCAAGGGCAAGAAGCATCCAGCATGGGAGAAAGATGTAGGCTGGAAGGCTAGGTCAGTCTAGACTTTTCATGTTTTTCTGCCTACTTTACATTCGCTGGCAGCTGATTAGATGGTGCCCACCAGATTAAGGGTGGGATTAATCTCAAGGTTAACCACAAGGCTAAGCCTTGATAAACTGCCCAGCTATTGGTGCAGATTGTCATAGGTGTCACCTCCTTGGTGATCACCATTCATATTGCTCTAAGTTCAGCCCATTGGCTACTTTGCCCACACCCAGTTTCAAACCATATGGTGTCAGTACTAGGTTAGACTGCAACAGTGGTCCAGTCCAGGCAGCAGCAGCACCTCAACTAGACCCATCTGTGTACCATGTACCATCGGGAATGGGGGCATGCCCTTCCTTAGATGGTGAAGGCTCAGGGTCTGGGGGTGCCTCAGGCCCCATGGCTTTAGGCCCCATGGCCTTATCTTGCATTAGGACCATAGGTTCCAAGACCTCTTTCAACTCTGCTGCAAAGGGACTTGCACTCAGTGTACTCTGCTGCTCCAGGTAGGCACCCCACTTTGCTGAAGTGGATGTCTGTGCCATCCCAGTCCAGGGGATAACAATAACTGTTATCCCTGAATGCACCCATCTACTATCAGATAAGTCATTTGCACGATGACTGTAGCTTGTCCTGCCACAGTCTCATGACCCTGAAGGGCAACATATGCAGTTTCTAACTGCTTTCCCTTTCCAGGGGGTTATTGTCCATGAATGCACCCATCCTGCTATCAGGTAAGTTGATGACTGGCCTGTCCTGCCACGCTCTCATGAGTCTGAAGGGCAGCGTATGCAATTACTAACTGCTCCTCTACCAATGAATACTGGGGCTCAGTTCTTTTCCTTATTTGGGACCAAAAGCCTACTGGTGTTCTCAAGCGCTCCAAGTGCTGCTATAGGCCCAGCCAATACTATCTGTGGTCACATGCTCATTGAGTTTAAATGAGTGCCTCTGGTTAATTACCCATAGGGCTTGTGACTGTTGAATAGCCTGCTTAGCTGTTAGAAAGGCTGTCTCAGCCTCATCATCTTAATTCTAGATAAGGGGAGCATTGCTGCTTCTAAATCTGCAAGAGAATCAGAGGTTAGCATAATATCGTTAACAAGACCATGACATGTGGTAGGGCTGTGCACGTAGCCCTGCAGCAACACTGTGAAAGTCCATTGTCGCCCTCCCATGAAGGCAAGCTTCTTGGCTCTCTGGAAAAGAATGCATTAGCCAAGTCCACAACATAGTGGTACTGTCCCAGTTCTGTCAAGTGGTCCATCAAGTCTGTGATAGATGGCACAGCTGCCAAGCCATGTAAAATATCCCCCCAGAATGTATCTGCACTGGTGTCTACCTGCCCAGTACTTGCTGTACATTGGTGGGGGACCAGTAGATTGGCAATTCCACATGTGGCCTCTGGTTGTCTGGTGTCCCCCCAAGTCAGGCACCTTGGTCAGTTCCCTAATCAAACAGAAAAGGCTCTACATTTCTACCTGGCTACAGTAAGTAGTCTTTGAGCTGAAGCACCCGGTGGGACTGGGTCACACAGCAATGGCCTTCCCCATGGGCATTTTCTGGAATTGCTGCTCCAGAGACAACTGTCTCTACATAGTTAAGAGTACTTCATTGGGCTGCTTGTCAATTTTCTCTCAGTCAACCCTGGCCAAAATCAAGTATCCCTCCACATCTGTGAACATATCACTCATTGGGGCCCCCTTTTCTCCCGTGTGGGTGGCCCCTGTCAGCAGGGCATCTTCCCCTTCTTTATGGTGCAGACTTAGACCAAGTGGGGGTCTCCAGCTGAGACGACGGACCCAGTCCTGCATTCACAGCAGCCTCTAATTCCTTTTCCAAGCTCTGTAGCCAGGCCTTCGGGCTCCCTGCCTACTCCATTCACAGCAGCATCTAATTCTGTTTCTGAGCTGTGTAGCTGGGCCTCCAGGTACCCCACCTGTGCCTGGAGGGCCCTTACCTATGCTGCATCCCTCAGGGACTGGTTGTGTGGCATAGTCAAAAACACCCATCCAACTCTACCAGCAAAGGCTCACTCCTTCTTGGTATTCTGTGCTTCCAGCTGCTTCAGCACTTTTCCATGCTTGGGGGGACCCACCTACTGCCGCCTAGGTCTCCATTGGAGCCCATCCTCACAGCACTGCTGCCACCCGGTACCACAACCCATGTTGTGGCCACATGGCTGACCTGAAAGCAGCGGGGACAAAAGGCTCACTCACTCCGGGATCCTGTTCATGACACCAATTGTCATGGCAAGTGTCAGGTTTCAGCCCAAGCTGAGGTTGGAGGGGAGTGGGTGGACCAGTGGCAGATAGCTGGAAAAACACTCAAGGAATCATAGACAGTTTTGACATGGCTTTTACTCTCTCTCTGGGCATGATCGAGCCACGGGCACAAACAAATTGTGGGCACAAGCCGTATGTACAATGTCAGCAGGGTAGTTATACCTTTTACAGTCAACAGTGGCTCTGAACCAAGCAGGAGCTCACGTGGGTGATCACCTAATGTGCCTCAGGTGGAGTGGTTACATAATGAGCCTCACGTGGCATGGTTACATAACACATGGAGTTGTGCACCTGCACTCCAAACTTTCCGAGTCATGGGGGACCAGATGTCTGCCTTGGCCTATTCTTGACTGCAGCACATCCATTTTACTTACAGGAGTGTATTATATGTTAAGGACATGGTATTGTAAGCTAGGGTTTTTTTCTTCCTTTGTGATTCTCCTGATGTTTTGTGTGTTTTAAGTTAATTTGCCACTGGAAGAATACAGTGGTTCATGGCACAGTCAATATACAAGGCAATTCCTTCTGGAGCCCACTTGCTCAAGAGATTTAACTCCCCACAGATGGGGCTGGGGCATTGGTATTTTTAAAAATGCTCCTCAGGTGATTGCAATGTGCAGCCAAGGTTGAATACCATCAGTTCAGAGTAAGAGCACTACTAGAAGGTGGGCGTTTGGATGTTAGGTGTTAGCCCTGCAGGTGAAATCAGCATGGTTATGATCCTAGGCTTTCATACGCCATGCAACATGACCCTGTGCCTTTGAATCTGGCAGTGAGGAATGGGAGTCTTAGGCCCTAGGGTTCTGTTTTCCAACTATTGCCTCAGATTGTTCTGCTTTTCATCTATTCTTGCTCCCAATCTTCGGCTTCTCCAAATAGGAGTGGAGCATTGAGGGATTAGGGCAAGGACCATGAGAGGCAGATCACCTTATTGGGCTTCTTGGATACAAGCCGACTGCAGCTGGTGGGCAGCCTCTGCTGAATGGCTCAACAGGATTGAAAGGGTGGGGCTTTTTTGTAGGTGTTCCTCTCCTGCTTTTAAATGGATTTAGTGTCCTGGGATGACATGTAATCCATGCATGCACATACAAATTGCTGGCATCTCTTTTGAGAGCAGATAAATTATTCCCATCCCACCCTACCCAAGAAGAGGAAACAAGAAGGTCTCATGCCAGCATGGATGGGACAAGGGGAAGGGGCTCCAGGTGGGAGGGTTGGCTTCTAATTTCTGAAGACATGAGAACCAAAATATAATTTTAACAAAAACTTTGAAGGTTAACCACATTTATGTTTCTGAATTCTGCTCTGTTTGATAGGGAAAAGCCTTCTATGGCATTGTTTTGTCTTCAGCAAAGTAGCTGTACTTACAGTCCCAGCCTTTTCACTCTTATTATATCTCCTGTAAGGAAGACAGAGATTTGTAACAGGCATATAATTGAAATGAATGACAAATTACTGCCTGGCTTTCTCTCCTTCTGGACTGTAAAAATACTGTGAGACCTGGGAGGACCTGAGTGCTTTGCCAGGTCACTGTCCTCATTTTACAGATGAGTGGACAGAGCTCCTCAGAGCCTAAGTGACTTGTCTAAAGTCACACTGTTCATTGGTGCTAGACCCATCTCCTTTAACCTTCTCTCATAGGTATGATTTTCTAGCCCTTCAATCAACTCGACAACTTTCCTCTGAAGCCTGTCCAAATTTGACTGCACGTCTTAGCTGTAGCTCCTGGAATTAGACACATGAGCCCAAAGGGGTCTAAAGAGAAGATTGCCTGAGTATTTCTCCATTCTAGGTATGCATTCCAATGCCACACTTGCTCCAGGGGTTTATTTTCTGACAATGACCCTCTAGTCTATTTCTGACATGCTTGAACACATTCTTCCATCTCACGTGTCTCAACTCTGGTTTTCTTCTCCAAGTATAATGATGCCTTTATTGAGTCACACCAGGCAAATGATAAGACCTCAGACGTTCAAACAACTTTCTTTCTGGAAACACAAAGCACCTTTCTAAGACTATCAGTTCCTTGATGCTTCTGTAAGGGAGGATAGGCTGCCAAATTCCAACTTTGTGGACAGACTGAAGCCCAACATTTAATTGATTTAGCCCAAATCACCTAATCAAGATGGGTGAAGATTATTCTGGAGAATGGAGAGATGACTTTATCTAGTCAGCACTCAACCAATTAGTCCATACTTAATACCCTGTCCCAGTTGTCACCCAAAATGGCCTGCAAATGTCCCTTTCTTTACTATTGTAGGAGTTCCACCATATTCAATGTTCACATGCTTTCAACTCCATGACAGTTATGATATAGAACAAGTCAAATAGGCTTAATCATTGCCCTTGCAGAGTTTTGCAATTTTTTAAAAAGCACCAGGGGTCTGCTATTTTCTAGGTCCCACCAAGCTACATTCCTATAAACAGGAATTTGGGGCCCCTTTGGGATCAAGATAAACTGCCACTTGGGCTCTCTGAGTGTTTTGTACATATTATTTTCTGTTACTGCACATATCCCATTGCCTTGTATTTACTCATTTACCTGTCTCTCTTGCTCTTCTTTTCCCTACTCCAGGCTCTAGACCAGGAGCTCCAGGCCCCATAGGGATAGCCTATGCATGTTTATGTCTACAGAAGACCCCCTCTGCAGGTCCACCCACCTATGTGGGCCATGACTTTGCTTTTCCAGGTGTGTCCCAGGAAATCACAAAAACACTCTTTGTAGGGGAGCTTATGAGTTCTGCTGAGCAGTCTGGGTTTTGCTTCGTCCTCAAGGCCATGAATTTGGTGGTTGACTATATCAGGGAGCAGTCATCTCCAACATTGACTGCTGATGCCTGTCCTCACTGTCTCATGTCAAAGGGTGATGAAATGGTACATTAAGTAGTGTGACCAGAGTGTAGCGGAAGTAACTGACACTAGGCTGACCCCAAGAATGGAATCATTTTTGCATCCAGCAAAGTGCCCTGGAGATAGGACATGTTAAGCCAATGCTTACTGATGATGGTGATGGTGATGGTGATGGCCTCATTATCTCCCTAGAAACACTCAAAAGAGGGCTCCTGTCTGCTGCAGTTTCTCTTAACTAATAAAGTCTGAAGCCAGACTGCTGAGGACACAGCATTCTAAACACTGAGCTCTCTTGGGACAGTGCCCAGAGCAAGGTTCTGGGAACACAAAATATTTATGTAATCCCTGGGGTGAGGCTACTGATGGAACCAGCTGAGATGAAATCCCAGCAAGGGGCTTGCGATTCCCCAGCCTTCTGTCCTCCTCCCTTCCAGCAGGAATAATAAATAAAGCCAGCAGTCAGCCTTCTGGAGTTCCTCCTCCAAAGGAGGGATAGCTATAAATGTTGACCAAAGCAATGACCAGCTCAGCACTGCCACAAATTCTGATGTGGGAAGATAATGTCGCTAAAATAATCCTACAAAGAGCTCACACTCATCTGGCAATTGTTATGAGTCAGGCTCATCTTGCCTTGACTGTCTTATTTAATACAATGCTATGAAGTGGTATTTTTATGCCTGAGTTGCAGATGAGGAGGGTACAAGGATTTCCAAGTGTTACACAGTTTAGTAATTGTAGAATCAGGAATTCTGACCCAGGTAGGCTCGGTGCCCACAGACCATCATGCCTTTATTTCCCGATGCCGACGCTCCCTCCCTGATGATTGGCAGGGGCTTTTGGAAGGATTGCACCAGGGGACTCACCAACACAGCAAGATGGCAAAGTGGTAAGACCCAGAAAGGATGCTTCAAGTGAGAAAGTCTTACATTTTTTCCTGGAGAGCACCTCCAGAGAAAAATAAAATCTTCTAAGCCACTTGAACTAAACTCTGAGATTGTGAACTAGGCAATACAAGACATCAGATGAGAGAAAAAGTTTTGCCAACTTCAGAGAGTCACATACCACAGTTCATCCCCTCCATCTTAGAACGGATCACATTTGTTTTGGCTCCCACTGGAGCTTATAGATTCTTTTAAAGTTGTTTCAATAATACTTTATCATACATATTTGTTAATATCTATTTTTCACTTCTTAAACTATAAGCTATCTAAGGGGTGAGTTTGTACCTTCAATACTTAACATGGTGTCTATAAACATAGGAGGAACTCATTACTCATTTGCTAAGTTAGTCCGTTAATTTGTTATTTTTGTTGCCCTCCATCTATTAAGCCAGATAGAACATGCTGCGTCTTCCTATGTCTGAAACATGTATTTCAGTTGTCATGAACTAACGGGAATCTAGAAGTTGTTCTTTCAAGGCAGTCATAAAATGAGCCCAGGCATAGAATTCAGACGATGCCTGGTTTGGGTTTGATTCCTGGCTCTACCACTCACTCAAAGATTACTTGATTTTTCTACCCTTTGGCCTCTTGCTTGTAAAATGAGAATTACAGGAATTTCAGAAAATGATTACACTAAATGATACATGTAAGGTAGAATATTATTTCAATACAGGAGCCATAGTGATATTTTTATTTTTTAAAAATAATTTCAACTTTCATTTTAGATTCGGGGGTACATGTACAGGTTTATTACGTTGGGTATATTGTGTGATACTGAGGTTTGAGGGATGAATAATCCCACCACCCAGGCAGTAGGCATAGTACCCAATAGGTGGTTTTTCAGCCCACGCCCCCTCCAGTAGTCCACAGCATCTATTGGCCCCATCTTCATGTCTATGTCTATGTCTTAGCCCCCACTTAAAAGTGAGAACATGTGGTACTTGGTTTTCTGTTCCTGCATGAATTCATTTATGTTAATGGCTTCCAGCTGTACTCATGTTGCTGCAAAGGACATGATTTCACTCTTTTTATGGCTGCATAGTATTCTATGGTATATATACCATATAGTGATGTTTTTAAAATGTATATCAGACCATGTCACTTGCCTGCTCACATCTCTCCAATGCCTTAGCATTTCACTCAGAATAGAAGACAGACTCCTTTCATTGCCCTGAAAGGCCCTGCAGGATCTGGCCCCAGTTACTTCTCTCCCCTGTCCAGCCATGCTGGCCTCCTTGTTGTTCAATGAATACTCCAGCCATCTTCCTGCTGTAGGGCCTTTGCACTGGTTGCTCCTATTGCCTGGAGCCCTTTCCTCCAAGACACTCATGTGGCCAAACTCTTTTGCTTTTTTTGAAATGGAGTCTCACTCTGTTGTCCAGGCTGGAGTGTAGTGGCGTGATCTTGGCTCACCACAACCTCTGCCTCCTGGGTTTAACAATTCTCCTGCCTCAGCTTCCCGAGTAGCTGGGACTACAGGTGCGTGCCACCATGCTTGGCTAATTTTTGTATTTTTAGTAGAGACAGGGTTTTACTATGTTGGCCAGGCTTGTCTCGAACTCCTGACCTCATGATCCACCTGCCTCGGCCTCCCAAAGTGCTGGGATTATAGGCGTGAGCCACCTGCTGGCCAGCCAAACTCTTTAGCTGCTTGACCTTCTCAGTAAGGGCTACTACCACCACTTGATTAAAAATTGCATCCTGAACCCCATTCCACAATCCTGACCTGCTGTGGTCTGATCTATTATTTTTCTGTAGCACGTATCCCCTTCTAACATATTCTCTGAGTTCCCTATTTATATGTGTGTTATCTGGGAGTCTCCAGTGTCGCTTTCACTCCCAAACGTAGCTTCATAGGAGCGAGGATTTTGGTGTGTTTTGTACACTGATGTATCTCAAGTGCCTAGAATCGTGCCTAGCACACAGTATGGACGCTGAACAAACAATTGTTGAATGAATACAGGTTGAATGAAGAGAGCATAGTGCCTAGCTCACAGACAACCTCAAAAATGGTAATCATTACCACCACCACCGTCATCTTCTTCCTCACCATCACTGGGACACTAGCAGCCATTCATAAGGCCTTGAGGAGAACAGATGAATTCAGGTATATAACATATCTGGCACAGGGTTTGTATACACTAAGTACGTGGTACATGACATTTCCTTTCTTCTTCTCTTTTGTGTCTTTCTTTGTTGCTTCTTTTTTATGGAGGTCCCTCAGGACATAGCTGTAAAGCAAAACCAATTGCTCAATCCACGTGTAAGTGTCATGTAGGGACATTTACAGAGCATTTTAAAGCTGTTGATTTATTATTATTGCTATTATTATTAGCCAAGTGTCACCACAGAATTTTTGTGACTTCGCATTCTACAGATTATGATTCTCTATTTAAGCACACTTTCTGCTATTTTTTTTTTTTTTTTTTTTTTGAGACGGAGTCTCGCTCTGTCGCCCAGGCTGGAGTGCAGTGGCTGGATCTCAGCTCACTGCAAGCTCCGCCTCCCGAGTTTACGCCATTCTCCTGCCTCAGCCTCCGGAGTAGCTGGGACTACAGGCGCCCACCACCTCGCCCAGCTAGTTTTTTGTATTTTTAGTAGAGACGGGGTTTCACCGTGTTAGCCAGGATGGTCTCGATCTCCTGACCTCGTGATCCACCTGTCTCGGCCTCCCAAAGTGCTGGGATTACAGGCTTGAGCCACCGCGCCCGGCCACTTTCTGCTACTTTTACTACAACTCACTAAAAAAAAAGAATAAGGAGGAGGGGCAGAAAGAGGAGGAAGAGAAAACACACAAATAAAAACATACATATTTGTTTTTATAACGTTTGGGTTTGCATTTATATTGGGGTAAAATATATAGAAAAAGAAAATCCTATTCCCAATTTATTCATTTATTTATGTATTTATGTATGTATATATGTATTTATTTTTGGACAGGGTCTCACTCCATTGCTCAGACTGGAATGCAGTAGTGCAATCACAGATCATGCAGCCTTGATCTCCTGGGCTCAGGTGATCCTCCCACCTCAACCTCCCGAATAGCTAGGACTACAGGCGGGCACCACATGCCTGGCTAATTTTTTGTATTTTTTTGTAAAGACAGGGTTTTGCCATGTTGCCTGGGCTGGTCTCCAACTCCTGGGCTCAAGCAATCCATCCATCTCGGCCTCCCAAAGTGCTAGGTTTACAGGTGTGAGCCACCATGCTCAGCCCCATTCCCAATTTAAAGTTAAGCTTTCTGTAGAAAATTTGGAAAGTACTATAAACATAAAAATGATACTGAGAAATAATTAAATATTTCTATGCTGGTGGCTAGAAAATCAGGCTATAAATGTTTTCAAACCAGCAAAAGTGTTCACTTTTTGTTTTATCTTTTCTTTTCTCTTTCCTATGTCAGCCTAAAGGGAATCATTTTGGATGATAAGCATGTGAAGGTTCACAAATTCTGCCTATTGATAGTTAACATAAAACACATTAGTGACAGCTCATTTTCTTTGCCTCTTGGAAATGCAGAGAATGTGGCTGAGATCTTGGGGAGGACCAATCATCAAGATGAGTTATCTCTGGTTGTCGAATCCAATGTTCACCTTAGGCTAGAAATGCACTCTACTGCCCTCCTTTCCTTAAAACCCCAAGCATCAGCATATGGCTCTATTGTCCTTACACTTCCATATAGCTTGTTTCTTATTTGTTTTTTCCAAATCAAGGAATTCTTGAATGCTGCATGGAACAGCTCCAGCAGTTGTTGACAGAATTGTCTGTACTGCCAGCCAGTCATGCTATTATATTTTTCTGTAAAATGTTTTTACAAGAAGTCATACTTATCATGTCACATTAGAAATTCAAATGACTCTCTTATAAATTTAATACTTCTTTGGTTGGAACTCATGCCCAGATGCCAACTCTTTTATCATGCCAAAAATTATATATTCTGCATAAAATGTAAATTATCTTAACTTCCTATGCGCCACCCATTCCCAAACTTAGGGGATAGCCAGCATTGGCATAGCCGTGTTGACAGCCAAGAACTTGTCATCAGGCGTGGTTTCCTGGGGACAAAACTAGATGTAATTCATACCTATGTTTAAGTATAATCAAGGCTCAAGTAAACAAATATAAACATTAGTCCCAAAGAAGTAGGGTTGAAGTTAGAATTCTAAAGCCAGGCATAGGACTTATGCGGAGCAACAGTGAACCAAGTTAAAAGGGTGTGGCCAGAAGGGCAATTTTTGGAAAAGCTGGAGAGTGCACATGGGTGAGTGTGTTGGGCTGTCTTTTTTTTTTTTTTTTTGAGACGGAGTCTCGCTCTGTCGCCGGGGCTGGAGTGCAGTGGCCGGATCTCAGCTCACTGCAAGCTCCGCTTCCCGGGTTTACGCCATTCTCCTGCCTCAGCCTCCCAGGTAGCTGGGACTACAGGCGCCCGCCACCTCGCCCGGCTAGTTTTTTGTATTTTTTTTAGTAGAGACGGGGTTTCACCGTGTTAGCCAGGATGGTCTCGATCTCCTGACCTCGTGATCCGCCCGTCTCGGCCTCCCAAAGTGCTGGGATTACAGGCTTGAGCCACCGCGCCCGGCCTGGGCTGTCTTAATGGGCAGGAGGCAGGGCACAGGTAAAGGCAAGACCCAGTGGGCAGAGTTTAAGACTAAAGATGGACAATTTGTAGTTTTTGTTTTTAAATAAACTTACTGAATGCCATACACAAAAATAAAATGGATTAAAGATTTAAATTTAAGGCCTGAAACTATAAAACTTCTAGAAGGAAACATGGAAGAAAAGTTTCATGACACTGGTCTGAGCAATGATTTCTTGGATGCAGCACCAAAAGCACAGGTAACAAAATAAAAAATAGATAAGTGGGACTACATCAAACTAAAAGGTTCTGCACAACAAAGGAAATAATCAACAAAATGAAAAGGCAGCCTATAGATTGGGAGAAAATAATTGCAAATCATCTATCTAATGAGGAGTTAATATCCAAAATATGTAAGGAACTCACACAATTCAACTGCAAAAACAAAAAAATGGGCAAAGGACTTGAGTAAACATTTATCCAAAGACATACAAATGGCCAACATGTATATTAAAAGATGCTAAATGTCACTGCTTATTAGGGAAATGCAAATCAAACCCTCAATCCTGTATCAGCTCACACCCATCAGGATGGGTATTACTGGAAAAAAAAAAGATATTAAGTGGTGACGAGGATGTGGAGAAATTGGAATTGGAATTTTTGTATACTGTTGGTGGGAATGTAAATTGGTACATCATTACTAAAAACAGTATGAAAGTACCTCACAAAAGTAAAAATAGAACCACCATATGAGCCAGCAATCCCACTTCTGGGTATTCATCTACAATAATTAAACTGAGAATTTTGAAGAGATATTTGCACTTCAATTTCATTGCAGCATTATTCACAATAGCAAAGATATGGAAGCAACCTAAATGTTGGTCAGTGAATGAATGGATAAGAAAAATGTGATATGTACACAAAATTGAATATTATTCAGCTTTACACAAGGAGGAAATATTGCCATACAAGACCACATGGATGAACCTGGAGGACATTATGCTAAGTGAAACAAGGTAGGCATAGAAAGAAAAATACTGTGTGATTCCACCTATATGAGGTATCTAAAATAGTCAACTACATACAAACAGAGTAAGATGGTGGTTTTCAGGGGCTGGGGGTAGACAGAGAAGGGAAATTGATATTTACCAAATATAAAGTTTCAGTTGTGCAAGATGATTAAGTTCTAGAGATTGGCTATACAACATTGTACCTCTGGTTAACAATACTGCATTTTTCACTTGAACTTTTGTTAAAAGGGTAGATCTTGTGTTAAATGTTCTTACTACAATGAAAAAAACATGGATTTTTCTCATCACACATGCATGATCTTTATAAATATTTGGAAAATACTTTAAGCATAACAAAGAAAATAAAAATTACTTATAATTCTGCCAAGAATTTCAATCATCAGAGAAAGTCACAGATATCATTAGAAAAATTACATGCCTTTAGAGAGACTACCTTCGTGATTATTAAGCAGTTATTATATGATGAACACTGATTTAGTGACTTTATATGTAGTTAGCTCATTTAATCATCAAAACATTCCTTTGAGGTGGAAACTATTATCAGCCCTGTTTTGCTCATGAGGAAAGTCAGGCACTGAAGAGTTAGGTAATGTCACAATGCTACGCAGCTAATAAATGACGGAGTCAGGAATCAAGATGATGTGTTTAACTCTAGTGTCCACTTCATATAATTTAATTTTAGAATAAATGACACATTCATATGTCTCATAAACCCCAAGACTATTTTAAAAAAGGTATCAAATAAAAGGTTGGCCTCCTACCTCCATCCCCATCTGCCCCATACCTCCAATATCATAGGTAACCGCTTCTGTGAATTTTCTGAGTACCTTTCAAGGGTTTCCTATATAAATGCAACCAAATGCAAATATGTTCTCTACTTTGTTTTGTTTTAAACAATCAACTTTATTTTTTAGAGTAGTTTTGGGTTCACAGGAAAATTGAATGGAAAGTAAAAAGGGACTCCTATGTGTCTCCTGTCCCCATCCATATACGGCACCTTCCCCACCATCAGCATCCCTGCCAGAATGATTCATTTGTCACATTTGACACATCATTATCTCCCAAAGTCCGTAGGTCATACTCGAGTTTACTCTCAGTGTTGAATATTCTGTGGGTTTTGACAAATGTATAATGACATGTATCCATCGTTACAGTATCATATTGAACAGTTTCACTGCCCTAAAATTTCTCTGTGCTCTGTCTACTCAGCCCTCTATCTCCCAACCCCTGGAAACCATTGATCTTAGTTACTGTCTCTACAGTTTTGCCTTTTCCAGAGTATTATAGAGCTGTAATTATACAGCGTGTAAGCATTTCAGATTGGCTTCTTTCACTTAGTAATTTGAACTTAAGTTTGCTCCATGTCGTACATGGTGTCTTAGTTCATTTATGTTGCTATAAATGAATGCCTGAAGGTGCATAATTTATAAAGAAAACAGGTTTATTTGGCTTATGGTTCTGCAGGCCATACAAAGATGGCCCAAGCATCTGCTTCTGGTGAGGATTTCGGGATGCTTCCACTCATAGAGGAAGGTAAGGGGACATGCAGAGATCATATGGCAAGAGAAAAAGCAAGAGAGAGAGGTGAATAGGAGATGCCAGGCTCTTTATAACAACCAGCTCTTAAGGGAACTAATGGAGTAAGAACTCACTCACTCTACCCTCCACCCAGGTAGGTCATTCATCTATTCAGGAGGGATCTGCCCCATGACACAAACTCCTCCCATTAGGCTCCACCTCCAGCACTGGGGATCAAATTTCAATATGACATTGGGGCAGGGGGCAAATATCCAAATCATAGGACGTAGCTTGATAGCTCATGTCTTTTTAGTGCTGAATAATATTCTGTTCTCTGAATGTACTAGAGTTTCTTTATCCATTAATCTACAAAAGGACATTTTGGTTGCTTCTAAGCTTTGGTAATTATTAATAAAGCTGCTATAAACATCTGTGTGCCAGATTTTATGTAAACATAAATTTTTAACTCATGAGAGTAAATACCAAAGAATGTGATTGCTGGATCATATGGTAAGTACATGTTTAGTTTTGTAAAAAACTGCCAAACTGCCTTCTAAAGTGTTGTGTCACTTTACATTCCCACCAGAAATGAATGAGTTCCTGTTGCTCCACATTCTTGTCAGCATTTAGTGTCATCGGTGTTTCGGTTTGACCATTCTCATAGGTGTGTACTGGTATATCATTATTTTTTAAATTTGCATTCCCTAATGACATATGACATTGAACATCTTTTCATATGCATATCTGCCACTTGTTTATTTTCTTTGGTGAAATGTCTGTTCTGATCTTTTGCCCATTTTAAAATTAGGTTTCATTTTCTTTTTGCTGGGTTTCAAGGGTTCTTGGTATATTTTACTTTATTTTATTTTTTAATTTTTGTGGGTACATAGTAGGTGTATATGTTCATGGGGTACATGACATATTTTGATGCAGGCATATGATATGTAATAATCGGGGTAGATGGGGTATCCATAATTTCAAGCATTTATCTTTTCTTTATGTTACAAACAATACAATTATACTCTTAGTGATTTTAAAATGTGCAATAAATTATTATTGAGTGTAGTCACTCTGTTGTGCTATCAAACTCTAGATCTTATTCATTCTATCTACCTTTTTGTACTCATTAACCATTCCCATTTTCCCCCACCCTCACCCCACTACCCTCCTAAGGCTTTGGTAACCATTATTGTGTTCTATCTCCATGAGTTCAATTGTTTTGATTTTTAGCTCCCACAAACAAGTGAGGACATGTGAAGTTTGTCTGCTGTGCCTGTCACTTAACACAATAACCTCCAGTTTTATTCATGTTGTTGCAAATGAGAGTATCTCATTCTTTTTATGGCTGAATAGTATTCCATTCTGTATGTGTACCACATTTTCTTTCCTTATTTGTCTGTTGATGAACACTTAAGTTGCTTCCAAATCTTGGCTATTGCGAATAGTACTGTAATAAACATGGGAATGTAGATAACTCTTCGATATACTAATTTCTTTTGAATATATACTCAGCAGTGGGATTGCTGGATCATATGATAGCTCTGTTTTTAGTTTTTTTAAGGAACTTCCAAAGTGTTCTCCATAGTTGTTGTACTAACTTACATTCCCACCACTAGGGTACAAGGGTTCCCTTTCCTTTACATTCTTGCCAGCATTTGTTTTTGCCTCTCTTTTTGGATATAAGCCATTTTAACTGGGATGAAATGGTATCCCATTGTAGTTTTGATTTGCATTTCTCTGATAATCAGTGATGTTGAGCACCTTTAAATATGCCTGTTTGTCATTTGTATGTTTTCTTTTGAGAAATGTCTATTCAAATCTTTTGTCCATTTTTAGATCAGAGTATTAGATTTTTTCCTGTAGTTGTTTGAGCTCCTTATATATTCTGGTTATTAATCCCTTGTCAGGTGGATAGTTTGCCAATATTTTCTTCCATTCTGTGGGTCGTCTCTTCACTTTGTTGACTGTTTCCTTTGCTATGCAGAAGGTTTATAACTTGTGATTCCATTTGTCCACTTTTGGATCTAGTTGCCTGTGCTTATTGGGTATTACTCAAGACATTTTTGCCCAGACTGATGTCTTGGAGATTTCCCCCAATGTTTTCTTATAGTAGTTTCATAGTTTCAGGTCTTAGATTTAAGCCTTTAATCCATTTTGATTTGATTCATATATATGGTGAGATATGGGGTCTGGTTAAATTCTTCTGCATATGTATATCCAGTTTTCCCAGCATTTATTGAGAATGTCTTTTCCCCAGTGTATGTTCTTGGCACCTTTGTAAAAAATGAGTTCACTGTAGGTATGTGGATTCGTTTCTGGTTCTCTATTCTGTTCCATTGGTCTATTTGTCTGTTTTTATGCCAGTACCTCGCTGTTTGGGTTGCTATAGTTTTGAAGTATAATTTGAAGTCCAATAATGTGATTCCTCCAGCTTTGCTTTTTTGCTTAGGATAGCTTTGGCTATTCTGGGTCTTTTATGGTTCCATCTAAATTTTAGGATTTTTTTTTCTACATCTGTAAAGAATATCATTGGTATTTTTATAGGGGTTGCATTGAATCTCTAGATTGCTTTAGGTAGTATGGACATTTCAATAATATTGATTCTTCCAATCCATGAACATGGAATATCTTTCTACTCTGTATTTTTTAGATAATAGCCCTTCATCTCATATGTCTTTTGCACATATTATTGTACCCTGTGGATTGTCTTCTTATGCTCTTGAATATTCTTCACTTTTACTTTTTTTAATATAAGTGGTTGCGTTTGTTATACATTTTTCTGGATCTTATTTATTCACTTAATGTTATATGTTGGAGATCCTTTCATCTAAGTCTGTAAATAATTGATCATTATTTTTCAGCTGCATACTACTCCATTGTGTGGCTATATCTTGATTTATTTAACCAGTTCGTTACAGAGAGACACTGAGTTGTTTCCCGTCTTTTGCTAGAACAGTCAATGCTCCAATGAATAACCATGTATACACAACATTTGGTATGACTGCAGGTGTGTCTGGAGGAGAGAACTACATTTCACCACCATGCTGTGCTATGGCACATTGGGAAATGGCTGCTTATTTACTGCATGCCTAATATCAAGTGGACTGCAAATGCTCTATAACCAAGTTTCACTCTGTTGTCAGAGAATTATTTGATGTGCAAAGACTTCCTGGGGATCCCAAGAGAAGAACTTCAGGCTCTGCTCTGAAGACACACTAGCTTACTGGTTCCTTCTCACTTCTGGGCTTTCCCACAGGCCGTACTACTTGCCTCTCACTCTTCCCCTGGATAACTCCTGCTTATCTCAGCCTAAGTTACCACCTTCTCAGGAAAGACTCCCCTATATCTCCCAAGTGGCATTGCATCCCTCTGTTACTCAGTCTCATAGCTCCCAAACCTTGCCTTTATAGGACCTACATCAATCATAATTCATGTTTACTTATATAGTGATTGTCTTCCATTGCCCCATGACGGCAGTGACCATGTCTGTCTTATTCTACTTATTCCATTGTATCCCTGGCATCCAACCCAGTGGCTTACAGGTGGCAAGTAATTGATAAACATTTGTAGAAATTCAGATTAACTGGGCAACTGTCTCTTTGTCCTTCAGATCAATTCAACCTTTCAGAATTATTTATTTATTTATTTATTTATTTATTTATTTATTTATTTATTTATTT
>NC_045434.1:40912158-40950176 GCF_002776525.5 Piliocolobus tephrosceles | reverse complement strand
TTTATTTATTTATTTATTTATTTATTTATTTATTTATTTATTTATTTTTTGAGAAAGAATCTTGCTCTGTCGCCCAGGCTGGAGTGCAGTGGCGCGATCTCGGCTAACTGCAAGCTCCGCCTCCCAGGTTCACACCATTCTCCTGCCTCAGCCTCCTGAGGAACTGGGACTACAGGCACCCGCCACCAAGCCCAGCTATTTTTTGTATTTTTAGTAGAGACAGGGTTTCACCGTGTTAGCCAGGATGGTCTTGATCTCCTGACCTTGTGATCCGCCCGCCTCAGCCTCCCAAAGTGCTGGGATTACAGGCGTGAGCCACTGTGCCCAGCCAAAATGTTTTAAACTTTTGAGATCTTGCTTGTATTAAGTCAGGTTTGAGAAAAATCAAACACTTTGATTGGCTCTGGATTAGGTGATGTAACACTTCCAAAGAGATAACCTAAACATTAGCATCTGGCATCGAGAGTATCAGCTTATATGTTTCCCATACATAGTCCCTTAAATGGGCTACTAACCGAAATGGTACTAAGGCACTAGACAGCCTCGGTTTCCAAAGATGATTTGCATGCCCTGTCAGCCCGATTCTAAAGACTGGGATCACCACTTTATATCCTGGGGCTATAACTGCTAATCCCAAGAATCTTCTGAAGAGAAGTAAGGGAGGTGAATGTGCATGTTATGGCTTCATGGTAGTAGAAATGATTAGGAGAAAAACCAGTGGAATTTTGCCTTTAAATAACCATGCTATTGCTGAGGGAGGGAGGAGAATCACATATTCACCTTCTGAGCAAATCCTGATCCTCTGATAAAAAACAGCTGAGTGAAAAATTGTAACCACTCATGAGAAGCAACCCCTGGTGAGCTATGTATAATCACAAAGGAATTCTGAGAACTAAAGGGATAACCTTTGTAGTTATAAAAGTTCATGTTTCTGAACATGGGAAAAAAGAGATCACAAAAAATGCTGTCAAATCTCCTGTGTGTATTTTCCATGTAAATGGATTTATGCTGATTTCGGCCAAATGACATTTTCTTTTTCCCAAATCCTTTACTTTCACATAAATAAAACGGACTCCTGGACTACTCCAGAAGGGATCAATGATTTGGTTTAATTACTTCTCCAGGGGAATGGGGAGAAGCTTAGATAAATAGAGTTGGTTTTCTCTATGAGAGCAAGCTCACATATATTGACACATTACCTCCTCTCCCACAGAGGCCCTAAATGGCATGCTAGAAGAGGGAAAATAAGAGACTTGAGATGTTCTGCCTCTTCACAAGAAGGTGTATTTTAAAGATAAAAAAGCACTTACTATGAGAGCTTCACAGTGTCAGGGAACTTCATGTAAAATAAAGGATTTGGTATTGGTAAACGATGTGCTTTCTCCTAGCAAGATAATTTTTGAGAATGCATGAGGCTTCTTTACCCCTGCATATTTATTCGTTCCCCATCACAAATCTATATAACACATATTACAGGACAGTAAATGAGATTTCTATTACCTATTTGTCTATAGTTAATAACAGTTGTAGCTCAACCAATGGATCGACAGCTATTGAGTGTCCTCTGTGTGTCAGGGTACAGGTGGAGGCAGTATTGGATGTGATAGAGAGCATAGGTTCTGGAGGAAGGCAGATGTGTGCCTCATCCTAACTGTGAGACCTTGGGCCATTTACATGACCTCTCAGAAATTTTGTGTTTTCACATGAAACAATAGATACAAAGTGTTTACCACCTTACCTGGCTAGGCATATAATTAGCACATGATAAAGAACGGCTGAGCTCTTATCATCATTATTATTATGAGGCACTGAAGAGAAAACACAGTCCCTGTCCTCAAAAGTCCTAAAACCCAGTGGCAAAACAAGACTTGGGCAAGTAAGTGCTGGGATAACTAAAAGTGCAAGGCACTGCATGATTCTTGGTGCAGATGGTTTGAATGAGGCCGTGGCATATCCTGCTACAAAATCGGAAAATTGTATGCAGTAGCAGATGGAAGAAAAATCATACTTTCATGTAATATTGCCATTTTTTTTTCATTTTTTAGAATTATTAAAAATGTGGCCCCCTCTGGAAAGCTGGGGGAAAGGTGCACCTAGTCTCCTCCCTTATCTTCGTGATGTACAAATGACATCTTTTTGTCTAGTTAATTTCAGCTTCCTACAGTGCAATTTGAGCCCACTAGGTCACTACACCAGGTTAAATGTTCCTTGTTAAATGTATGGGGTGTTATAAAAATAAGTGAAATAGAGAGATGTAGGAAGCGAGTATGTTCGTAAAGTAAGATAGGATGCCCTACCAGTTCTAGTCCCCTAGGAAGCAAAAGCCAAGACAATAAGTGTAAGAGATGATCTGGGGGCAATGACTTTGGAAGATAAAGGCGAGAGGGAACAGGAGTGGGCAGAGAAATATACCTTCAGACTGTGATGCAGGTCTAATAGGCTATGAAAGGAGAGGGGAAGGAAAGAGGACTGGAAAGGAAGAGCTCCAGACTGTACTGTAGCTCTAAGAAAATCTCAGCCAGCACTTTGGAGTATCCCAATGGACAGAAGCCACCAGGCTCTGGAGTCTCCACCATGCTCAGTCATTGGCTGGGGCTTCCCAGGGAGCGATGGCATGGATTCAATGCAGCAGGGATTCCAAGCATACCACACTTGGAAGCTGTCAGTTAACTGAATCCTACCCAGCAGATTCTGCTTAAAGGGAGATCTGAGGGTGCACCTCCATAGTTGCCACAGATGTTCTACAAAATCAGACAGAGAAGAAGAGCTCTTAGAGAATAGAAGGGTGATTACTGAAGTTAAACATTCAATTGAAGGATTTACAATTAAAGTGGAGAAATTTCTCAGAATATGTAAGTCAAAGAGATAGAAATATGAAATATACAACATAAAAAAGAGACATTAGAAGAGCAATCCAGTAACATCATTATCCTATTAATAAAAATTTCAGAAGAAAAGACAAAAGAAAAATTTCTAAAACTGAAAACCAGGTAGAGTGTTCAGTGCAATGAATAAAAAAGGGCCAATACCTGGATACAGCCTCATAAAATTACAAAACACTAAAAAGAAGCTTTCAGAGAGTCAAGACAGTTCACTTACAAATGAATAAGAATCAGACTGTCATCAGACTTCTTAAGAGTAACAGTGGATGCTAGTAAACAAAGTATGTCTCTACCAAAAATAAAAATATATTAGCTGGGCATGGTGGTGCACGCCTGTAGTCCCAGCTACTGAGGAGGCTGAGGTGGGAGGATCCCTCAAACCCGAGAGGTTGAGGCTGTGGTGAACCATGATCACATCACTGCATGGAGCTTCATCAACAGAGTGAGACCCCATCTATTAAAAACAAAACAAAAACAAAAATAGAGTGCTTCAAAGACTCCTAAGAAAATTATTTTCCTACTGAAAATTCTTTCTGGCCAATAATGAGAGAGTAAAGCATGCAAGCACTCAGAAAGTGTGATTTGAAAGCAACTGGTCTTAGGTACTAGAGGACATTACTCCAGTGTCATTGAAAGCAAAAAGAAAAAGGAAGACCTGAAATTCAAGAATCCGTGAATTCAAACCAGTAAAACAATGATGAGAATCTTCAGGATGACATTTGCAGCATATTTAAAGAACTTCAGTCCAGACTAAAGCCAGAAGCAAAACAAACCAGGAAGGAAGTCTGAATGGAGTAAAATGTATGATCAAAACTGGTAATCATTGAGGAGATAATAAAAGCCTGGGCTGCGTGCAGTGGCTCATGCCTGTAATCCCAGCACTTTGAGAGTCAGAGTCAGAAGGATTGCTTGAGGTCAGGAGTTCCAGATCACGCAACACAGCAAGATTGTATCTCAAAAAAAAAAAAAAAAAAAAGAAAGAAAAAGAAAAAGAAAAAAAAAAGTCTGAAATGACCCTCTTCTCTCAAATAAGAGGGACAAAAAGGACTTCAGAAAAAATAAAAATCCTATTATAAAAGTATGGTACATTAACAAGTAAACAAAAATGTCATATCTATTTAGGCAAATGAAATAGTGGGGAAAAGGAAAATCTATTTGGTTTTAATGCTAGGAATAGTTATTTTTTAAATGTGACTCAGGAATCCTGGCATTGAAACAATAGAAAATCAAAAGTAATCCTAACACACTACTCGACCAAGCAGTAAACTACATTTACATCATGATAGTAATGTAAATATTATTCATGTTCAGATTTAGAGTCAATCCATGGATAAGGTAGGAATTTTGGTGAAATTTTCAGACATAATCTAATTGTTAATAAATATTTGACAATGTAAAATAACATAGAGCTGACAGAAGATGCAATGTGAGGGAAAAGAGGAATGTGGAGGATGAGTGAGGCCACTTTCCAACTTGGAAAGATATAGAGAAAGTTGATGGAAACAAATAATTTTAACCATATTATTTAATATTATGAAACTAACTAATGGAAAAGTTAAAAATAATATGAAATATTGGGAAGAGGATGAGAAGGAAGAGATTACTGCGAGATAAATTTTCATTTCTCATGTGTTAATTGATAATGACTATAAATGAAAAATCAGGATACAGAATTATAATTATATTAACCACATTTATGAAAATAACTAGCCAAAGAATTAAATATGGAAACAATCAGAAGAAATGACCATATGTCAAAGACTGAATGGGAAAATATCAATTTTCTTGAGTTCTTCCACATTATTTTATTTTCACCAAGTATGAGTATTGTTTTGATAAAAATTATACTTAAAAACAAAAGAAGGCCAGATTCGGTGGCTCACAGCTGTAATTCCAGCACTTTGGGAAGCTGAGGCGGGTGGATCATTTGAGGTCAAGGGTTTGAGACCAGCCTGGCCAACATGGTGAAACCCCATCTCTACTAAAAATACAAAAA
Organism: Piliocolobus tephrosceles; assembly: GCF_002776525.5. Classification (NCBI taxonomy): domain Eukaryota; kingdom Metazoa; phylum Chordata; class Mammalia; order Primates; family Cercopithecidae; genus Piliocolobus; species Piliocolobus tephrosceles. The sequence goes on along the minus strand of NC_045434.1, from coordinate 40,945,298 downwards.
TTAGCTGGGTATGGTGGCATGCGCCTGTAGTCCCAGCTACTTGGGAGGCTGAGGCAGGAGAATCACTGGAACCCAGGAGGTGGCAGTTGCAGTGAGCTGAGCCTGGGTGACAGAGCAAGACTCTGTCTCAAAAAACAAAACCAAAGAAGAAACCCTTTTAATCTTATATTGTTTAAGGCAATAGTGGTTGCCATAACAATTTTATACCATGCCAATTGCCAAAGACGGTGCATGGCACGTAGACACTCAATAAACTTTTGCCCATCCCTTGACATCAGACTATTTTAAACTATATCCTAGAGGAGTTCACTTTAAACTTTTAGATTCTCTGTCCCTTTAGTGAGGGCAGAATGTTGTGTGAATCATCTGTCTGATTCTTCTCTTCTTGCACCCCTCCTCTCTTTCTTCCTCTCTCTCTCTCACACACACACGCACACACACAGTATGCCATATGCCAGAACAGATGAGAAAATTGGTCCATTTCTCAAGGAAAGACAAAAATAGTGGTCATCGTTTTAAATTGCCTGTCATTATTATTATTTCATGCTCGAAATAAAAATGTGCAGACACTGGGACATTGTGGGCATTAAATCTGTGGTAACGTAAGAATGAGGAGAGTATTCCATAGCTACTGATCTGAACATTGCCCAGCTTCTCGAGCTCATTCCTTTTCCTAGCCTTCTCTTCAGGCTTTATGTGGCTCCAAATATATATATATATATATATATATATATATATATAGTTTTTATCTCACTTTCGGCTCAATAATCAATTTGGTTAGGGAAATGACTTCCTTTGTTAACATTATCATCATAGCACACAACGACAGTTTTTCTGTTATTCACAAGCAGCTTACTTTGCTCCCAGCCTCTTCCTATAGCATAAATGGTTGCATCCTGGAAAATCTAGAGTATAAGCTCCCCTGTGGGGCATTCGTGTACTTGAGGCAATAATTAGCCCAATGCCAGACATCCTTTCTGTAAGCTTTGACTTACACAAGTTTCCAGAAGCCAGAACAAAAATCCTCTGCCACACCCTGTACCGAGATTAGAATAATTACCCTTTTCTTTTATTCTGATGTCGAGGGATCAGTAAATGTTCACTGGGTGTCTATGTGCCATGTACCATGTTAGGCAATTTGCATCTTATTTTATTTCTACAAGAATCTTAGGAGGCAAGGACTATTAGAGCCATTTTTCCAGCATGTAAACCAAGATTTATAGAATTCATATAGGTAGTAAGCAACGAAACCAGGATTTAAAGCCTGTCTGCTGGTTACAAATCCTGCCCTGAGAAATGCCCTCCAGTCTACTGTTAAGTCTTATGGTTTGGATTTAATCACCATTCTTCTTCTGCTCTGTATTACTCAATATAAAATATTAGCAGATACTTTATCAAATGTACTATTCTGCTCTGCTTATATCATCTTGTTTTATCCCTATAGGCTCATACTTAAAAAAAAATTTTTTTAGTAGAACTGACTAAAATTAACCTCACAGGTTTAGCGTCTCCACTGTTTGTACACTGAGACTCATCTCCTCTGTCTTTTTCTAGCATTTTCCTATCATTATAATATCACAAAACCTCAGCCAGAGTCTGCTTTCATCCACAGTGAAAGCATTTCTTGGGAAAGGAAGAACTAATTCCAAACAATCATAGCTGTTAAGTAATTTAAGCTATTTTGATGCCACATGGATTATCTTAAATTTGTCTATATTGGATAAAATTCTCAGCACACTTTTTATAAATAAGATGAAATTTTACATCACATCCAAAATATCGGTTTTAATTTTTTAAATAATTAGGCAGGAAACAAAATGGCAAATTATAAACACAACATGTTGTTTTTATAGCACTTTCATATTCGCTTATAATATATGAATATTTTAAGGGTAGAATCTTATTTGCAATTTTAAATAATATGTATTTCAACATATAGTGTAGTAACAGTGGTATATAATGTCCAATGAATAGATGCAGTAACTGAGGCATTCTATTAAGGGATTCAAGATTCAGTGGCAGCAGAAAATGTGTAGTTGGGTGGATTTCATGTGAGTGAATTTGACTAGGCTGAAGTCTGCTATTTAATATGGAGAAAATAGCAAGCAACATATGTTACAGGCATATCTCGGAGATACTGCAGTTTTGGTTCCAGATCATCACAATATAGTGAATATTGCAATAAAGCGAGCCACACATTTTTTTTTTTTTTTTTTGGTTTCCCAGTGTATATGAAAGCTTGGCTGGGCATGGTGGCTCATGCCTGTAATCCCAGCACTTTGGGAGGCCGGGGCAGGCTAATCACCTGAAGTCAGGAGTTCAAGAGCAGCCTGGCCAACATGGTGAAACCTCGTCTCTACTAAAAATACAAAAATTGGCTGGGCGTGGTGGTGCATGCCTGTAATCCCAGCTACTTGGGAGGCTGAGGCAAGAGAATCACTTGAACCTGGGAGGCGGAGGTTGCAGTGCACTGAGACAGTGCCACTGCACTCCAGCCTGGGCAACAGACTCCATCTCAAAAAAAAAAAAAAAAAAAAAAAAGCTACATTTATACTCTATTGTAATCTGAGCCTTCAGGGAGTTGTAATCTTTTTTGCTGGTGAAGGGTTTTGCCTTGATGCTGATGGCTGCTGACTAGTCAGGGTAGTGGCTGATTGCTAAAGGTTGGGGTGGCTATAGCAATGTCTTTTTTTTTTTTTTTTTTTTTTTTGAGACAGGATCTCACTCTGCTACTCAGGCTAGTGTGCAGTGGCATGATCACAACTCACCGCGGCCTGGAACTCCTGGGCTAAAGCAATCCTCCTGCCTCAGCTTCCCAAGTAGCTGGACTGCTTGGCATGTGCCACCATGCCTGGGTAATTTTTTATTTTTTGTAGAGATGAGGTTTTACTATGTTGTTCAGGTTGGAACAGTGTCTTAAGGCAAGGCAACAATGAAGTTTGCTGCATTGATTGACTCTTCCTTTCATGAAACATTTCACTGTAGTATTTGATGTTATTTGATAACTTTTTTATCCACGGTAGAACTTCTTCCAAAATTGCAGTCAATCCTCTCAAACCCTGTCATTGCTTTATCAGTTAAGTGTATGTAATACTCTAAACTCGTTGTTGTCATTTTAACAATGTTCACAGCATATTCACCAGGATTAGATTCCATCTCAAGAAACCACTGTTTGCTCATCCATAAGGAGCAATTCCTCATCCATTCAAATTTTATCATGAAGTTGCAGCAATTAAGTCACATCTTCAGGCTCTACTTATAATTATCATTATTTTGATTTTTCCACCACATCTGTAGTGATCTCCACTGAAGTCTTGAACCCTTAAACTCATCCATGAGGGTTGGAATCAACTTCTTCCAAACTTCTGTTAATGTTGATATTTTGACTTCCTCCCATGAATCACAAATGCCCTTGATGGCATCTGGAATGGTAAATTTTTTTTTCAGAAGATTTTCTATCTAGTTTTCCTAGATCCATCAGAGGAATTATTATCTATGGCAGCTATAGCCTTATTAAATTTATTTCTTTTTTTTTTTTTTTTTTTTTGAGACGGAGTCTTGCTCTGTTGCCCGGGCTGGAGTGCAGTGGCCGGATCTCAGCTCACTGCAAGCTCCGCCTCCCGGGTCCACGCCATTCTCCTGCCTCAGCCTCCGGTGTAGCTGGGACTACAGGCGCCCGCCACCTCGCCCGGCTAGTTTTTTTTTGTATTTTTAGTAGAGATGGGGTTTCACCGTGTTAGCCAGGATGGTCTCGATCTCCTGACCTCGTGATCCGCCCGTCTCGGCCTCCCAAAGTGCTGGGATTACAGGCTTGAGCCACCGCGCCCGGCCTAAATTTATTTCTTAAATAATAAAATTTGGAAGTCAAATTTACTCCTTGATTTATGGGCTATGGAATGGAAGTTGTGTTAGCGATTAAAATAATGTCAATCTCCTTGTTTATCTCCATGAGAGCTCTTGGGCAACCAGATGCATTGTCAATAAGCAGTCATAGTTTGAAAGAAATCTTTTTTTTTCTGAGCAGTAGTTCTCAAGAGTGAGCTTAAAATATTCAGTAAACCATGTTGTAAACAGATGTGCTGTCATACAGGCTTTCTTGTTCCATTTATAAAGCACAGGCAGAGTATATTTAGCATAAATCTTAAGAGCCCTAGAATTTTCAGAATGATATATGAGCATTTACTTAAATTCAAAGTTACTAGTGGCATTATCCCCTAACAAGAGAGTCAGCCTACCTTTTGAAGATTTGAAGCAGGCATTGGCTTCTTTTTAGCTATGAAAGTCCTAGATGTCATTTTCTTCCAACATAAAGTTATTTTGTCTACATTGAAAATCTGTTGTTTAGTGTTGCCACCTTCATCAATTATTTTAGCCACATCTTCTGGGTAACTTGCCGTAGCTTCTACATCAGCACTTGCTGCCTCATTTTGCACTTTTTTGTTATAGAGGTGGCTTCTTTCCTTAAACTTCATCAACCAACCTCTGCTAGCTTCCAGTTGTTCTTCTGTAGCTTTCTCACCTCTTTCAGCCATCACAGAATTGAAGAGAGTTAGGGACTTTGGTTTAAGAGAATGCTGTGGCTGGTTTGATCTTCTATGCAGATCACTCGAACTTGCGCCACATCAGCAATAGGGCTGTTTTGCTTTCTTATCATTCATGTACTCACTGGAGTAGACTTTAAATTTCCTTCAAGACCTTTCCCTTTGCATTCACAACTTGGCCAACTGTGTGGCACAAGAGGCTTAGTTTTCAGCCTGTCTTGGCTTTTGACATACCTTCCTCACTAAGCTTAATCATTTATAGCTTTTGATTTAAAGTGAGAGACGTGCAACTCCTCCTTTCACTTAAACACTTAGAGGCCATTGTAGGGTTTACTAATTGGCCTAATTTCAATAGGGTTTTGAGGAATAGGGCCTGAGTTGAGGAAGAGAGATGGGGGAATGGCTAATTGGTGTAGCAGTCAGAACACACACAACATTGATTACATTTGTCATCTTATTGGGGTGCAGCTCATGACACCCCAAAACAACTACAGTAGTAACATCGAAGATCAGTGATCACAGATCACCATAACAGATATAAAAATAACGGGAAACATCTCTGAACCTATTCTGGTTTGGGGGCTGCCTGATAAAAATAATAATATTAATTATGAAGAAGTTTAAAAGTGTAATAATATTAATTACAAAGAAGTTTAAAAGTGTAATAATATTCATTATGCAAAAATTACCAAAATGTGACACAGAAACACAAAATGAACACATGCTGTTGGAGAAATGGCATCGACAGACTTGCTTACACAGGGTTGCAACAAACCTTTAATTTGTTAAACAAAAAATCTGCAAAGCACAATAAAACAAGATATGTCAGTATTTGTAGGTACACAACTCTCAATTTGGAGTCTAGTTCATCCTTTTACAGAAAGCAATAAAAACCAGACTTATAGGAACTAAAATGTAAAGAAAGACTAAAGACATAAAAATAAGGCAAAATAATTAAGTTAGAATGTTTGAAGTATTAGAATGACTAAGTATCACTTCTAGTTTTGTAAGTCAACATTATTTAGAAACAATTTACATATAACAAAATGTACAAATTTTAAGTGAAGTGTGATGAGTTTTGACAAATGCATACACTCACTTAACCACCCTCACAATCAATGCATACAATATTTCCACCATTCCAAAACTTTTCTGTCCCTTTCTCCAATCTCCTCCCACCACTCTCACCCTAGGAGAACACTGAATTGTTTAACACTATTAATGAGCTTTGACTTTTCACATGCCATACCAAGTAGTTTGAGTATGGCACATCACTTGACTCTGCTTGAAATTTATTATGCTTCTTGGCCGTGTAAGTCAATGTTAATCATCAAACCTGGGAAAATTGGGGCCATTGTTTTTATGAATTTTTTTCCTCCATTTTTCTCACTTTCCTTTCTTTTTTGGGATTTCAATTACGCATGTTCTTAATATTTTATAATTTCTCTAAATCTGTCTTCAAGTTCCCTGATAATTTATTCTGTAATCTTCACTCTGCTATGAATCCTTTTCCATGAACTTTTCATTTCAGTTATTTTATATTTTAGTTCCAGAATTTTTATCTCATTCTTTTTAAAAAAAAAAAAAAAGTTTTCATTTCTCCATTGAGATTCCCTGTATGATCTCTCATTAAGACCATATTTTATTCTAAACCTTTGAAAATATGTATAATTGCTGCTTTAAATCTTTTGGGCCATCTTTTTTCTCAGTTATGGCTTACATTTTTGTATTTTTAGATTATTTTGATTCTATGACCTTCCTCTGAAGAGTGTTGACTTTTGTTTTAGGAGGTAGTTTAATTACTGGCTTAGCACACTGAACCTATATATTAGTTTTATGGTTTGCTATGGCAGACATGTGCAAAGTGTTTTCTAAGACTCTCTAACCTGGGTTGAGTCAACTTCCAAACTCTGATGCCCCACAGATCTCATTAAGTCTCATTTTTAGGGTTTGTTGGGGTGGGTCTATTGTAGGTCTTGCTTTAGAGTGGTCCTTCCTCCTAAAGCATGGCCTTTCTGGTATCTCATCTGGGTACCCAAGGTATTAACAAGGGCTCTGCACTCTAGTTAAGCCAGCACTCTAGTATCGTCCAACACTACTCCATCTCTGATGCCCCTTTCTCCTCTCAATTCCATGGTGGCCACTACCATAAACCTAGTATGGACTCATCCTAAACATGCACAGTCTAGATCTTAGCCAAGGATTCATGAAGAACCCCTACCCAGATTTTTGAGTCTCCTTTCTGTTTAGCTCTTTCCTCTCTGGTGCCCTGCCTTGCTCTAAAGATCCCAACCAGTTCAGCATCTCCAAAGTCTGAAGTTGTGCCCTGGTCAACAATATAGAGATTGTGGAGCTCATCTCTTGAGTTTTCCTTCTCTCAAGTATTATTGCAGTTTTGTGCAGTCTATTGTCAAATGCCTAAAAAGATGTTGCTTCATATATTTTGCAGTTTTAGTGTTGTTTATGGCCAGAGGGTTAATCCCATAGTTAGTCTCTCATGGGTGAAGCCTTATCACAGCTTTAAAGAGCTACCTGATGAAACCAAAGTTTCATTAGTAATGAAATCTGAGGGTTTATGGTGATATTCAGGTAACTGAGAAAGGAAGGTATTGTAAGTTTTTTTTTTTTAATGGTAGCCAAGAGATAAACCAGATGATTATGAAAACTCTAAAATGAATTTTGTAGGTTTTGTCTTCCAGTACATCTTCCTTGGGACAACCTCCCTCTCCCCACTTCATGGATTATGAATGGCTTTCAATTTCAGCGCTTTCCTAAGCACTCCAAGTCACAAATGTGTGTATGTTTGCGTAGAAGGAGTCAATCAAAATACACCACTCTTAGACTTCACTGATGAGTACAGAAATGAGCACCCAAACGGTGTCCATCAGCATCTTCCCTGAGCTTAACACATGGGTAATGGTAGAGAGACATTCTCTTTCTATTGAGGTCACTGGCTGGGAAGCTGTGAGCTGGATCTCTTGACAGATATCTTACTCACTAAAAAGACAGAGTCTATAAGATAGGGGTTTGTCTTTCTTGGGCTACTCAACATCTAAACCCTCTTCCAATTTGAGATCTCTACTGTGTAGCCCTTCGCAGGAGGCAGGGTCCTGACACTCACTCTATTAATAAAAGAGAAGATACTTTTTTTTTTTTTTTTTTTTTTTTTTACAGAGACTCACTCTGTCACTGGCTGGAGGGCAGTGGTGTGATCTCGGCTCACTGCAACCTCCACCTCCCAGGTTCAAACAAGTCTCTGCCTCAGCCTCCTGAGTAGCTGGGATTATAGGCACCCACCACCATTCCCGGCTAATTTTTATATTTTTGGTAGAGACGGGATTTTACCATCTTGGATGGGCTGGTCTTGAACTGCTGACCTCATGATCCACCCGCCTCAGCCTCCCAAAGTACTGAGATTACAGGTATGATTACAGGTATGAGCCATCGCACCCAGCTAAGAACAAACATACTTTCTCCCTACCTCTGAAAGCTGTGACTCAATCAGACTGAGTCTTGTCAATGTGACTCTCCTACCCACTATTTCAGATATTAAGGTTGTGATGTAAAACAGCAAAAATAGTGATTAACTACACAAAAATGCTGGAGTGAAAAATCCAATGACAGCAGGAAATGTTCAGTTATGGCACTTCCAGACATATTTGAAACAAGCATCCACCTTCAGTAGCATCTTAACTAGACCATTTCTGGGGCATGAACTTGGTTGTATTCACAGCTATCTAGAAACCCTTGGGTATTGCCTGTTTCATATTCCTACCTCTGAAGCATTCTAATAATCCTATAAACTACTTGATATCCTTCTATAAGTGTTTTCTTGCTTACGTTTGTTTGGCAGACTGGTAGTTGTTATTCAAAATCTTTTCTTTCCTTCTTCCCAAGTATGGGACCACACAGATATGAACCAAATTTTCTGGTCTCTTTGCAGCTATATATGAATAACTATGTGAAAAAGTTTAGGATGTGAGCAACAGTAAGACATGCAACTACTTGTTTAATTTTAACTTGAAAAGAAGTTGTGGGACTGGGCGTAGTAGCTCACACCTGTAACCCCAACACTTTGGGAGGCCTAGGTGGGCAGATTGCTTGAGCCTAGAAGTTGGAGACCAGACTGGGCAACATGATGAAATTCTGCCTCTACAAAAAGTACAAAAATTAGCCAGGCATGGTGGCATGTGCCTATAGTCCCAGCTACGTGGGAGGATTGCTTGTACCCAGGAAGTTGAGACTGCAGTGAGTCATGATCCCATCACTGTACTGCAGCCTGGGTAACAGACCAAGACTCTGTCCCAGAAAAAAAAAAAAAAAAAAAAAAAAGATTTTGCCATTTCCCTCTTTACTCTAGTTTGAAATGCCCATATGGCTGTGATATGGCCTCCACTATACAGACAAGTTCAATGCCTTAGGAGATGACAGCAGAAACAAAACAATATGTATATGCCAAAGTTTCTTCTGAATCATGTATAGGACAAAACACAAAGATTTAAGGGATTAGGAATCTTGGAGTAGATTTAGACTGGGAACCTACACACCCACCCTCGAATTATATTCCCCAAGAGGGTCCAGTTATCACCAAACCCACCCAGTACATTGGTGAGGGTTGCTCTTGCCAGCATCTTTGAACAGCACTCTAGTGGCTGTGCTCTGCGAGCTTGGGATAGCCAGTGGTGGGGTAAGGAATGCCAAAATTGTCTTGGCTTCCATAATTTCAGGATCCTGGGATGTCATAAAGTCAAATAACAGTATTTAACCAGCAGAGACAAAGTGAATGTGGCTACCATAATAGGCAGCAGGTCCAGTGGGAATAATTGAAGATTTTTCAACCACAGTGGTTAATTGATCACAGGGTCCCTAAACTGAAATTCATGGACAGCAACTAAATCTCAATTTGGTTGGTTTAACTAAAACCTTCCAGTTCTATAGAAAAAAAAGCCCTTACTTGAACAAGGATGACTCTCCCATTTCCCAGACCTGAATCAATTCACAAATCCCAGAGCACTCTGAATGACGGGCAACCTAGAAACATTTACTGAAGTACACGCTGTGACTCTTATCTCCAAGCAGTCCCCAAAGGCATTCATGAATGTATACCAGGGCAACTGTACAATACTTCCTGGGGAGGAGGGATATTTGGAACCTGGCTCTGAACATTTATTCCTGAGGACCCAGAATGCCACTGCCATCCACTGGTCAAAGTGAGGTTCATGGGGGTAAAGTAAAAAGTGAGCCGCAAACAGATGCATGTCGGTAGTAACTGCAGACACTCGTTATGGCTGTTTACCTAGTTCCTGAGTGTGGAGTTAGAATATGTTTTATCACACAGATCTGGAGAGAGTGATGCAAAGGTTCAGGGATGGTGAGAATTCACGCCCTCTGGCAACAGCAGAGTTGAGTTCAGCGGCTCTGTGCCAAATGCCTGGCAATCAAGAGTCTCATGGTAATGAAGTCTTTTCCTGTAGCTGCTCCTGCCTGTGCACTCGGCTTCTCAGCCTCCTTTACTTGCTGATTTACAGTCTTTCCAAGACTGCTTCTCTGCCTTTCCCCTCAATTCTGTATACTACTCAGGATTCTTCTCATCAAAACCCTTTCTGTTTCGCTTCACCATATTTAGCTTCTGATTTTTGCAGCCACAAACCCTGATTAGTACAGACCGCATATAAAATAAAACAAAGTGGATATAAGAGAAATTGAGAAGTGGAAGGAGAGGTTTCTGGTGACACATTTTTATCTCTTGGTTCCAGTTTTACCCAAAGCATTCCCTGTAAATAAGCCAACAAATACCACTTAAATACCTGAAGTACCCAGAATTAGGATTCTTTCATATGATACAGAAATAAATACAAATTACACATCCTCCTCTTTCTAGTCTCTTTAAAGAATTAGCAGATGAGGAATTATTAATGACTAGCCTTATTTGTCTAATAGGAGTGTGGGTCAGAGATACATCAACAAAAATGGGTGGAGTTGAAAGACTGAGTGGACCTGAATGTTTTAACAATCTAACTGGAGAAAATAAAACTCAGCACACACAAGAAATTAATCTATGGTCACAAAAGAAAAAGATAAGAGAGAGGAAAGAAAGAAGGCAACACCCATCCTTTCTTTGGAGTCAGGCAGGATTCATTGTCTCTGTGGCAAAACCATTAAAGAGCTTGCTCCTGTATTATATATATTCCCAAGAATTCTGAGAAAGAGGTAGAAAGAGCAGGAAAGAGAAGAGAAAATATGCCACCCTGAAAGTTGTACACACACATGCATACATACACATACATGACATAACACACACAAAAACACACCCCAGTGGAGATGCTCCCCTTTTCATTTCTCTAATATGCCTAGGTGATGGACCCGTGTGTGAACCATTCAGTGATTTGCCACTGTTTTGTATGCTCTGCAACGTCTTGGCTTTTCTTGAACAGATAATCTCCTTTTACTTGGCATTCACTGCTTTTTGATTAAGCGCTAAAGGGTAGCCTTACCCTATCCTTAGGAACGAGCTTGTGGGAAGATATTCTTTCCTACTCTCAGCCTGATATGGCCCTTTCTTTTCTCATTCAGGAAATTGGTCTTCCTCTGTCAGAGACTGATTCTCAACAGCACTAAAGAGCTTTAATGCCAGACTGAATGGGTGGTCTTCATGGAATGATAACTCACTTCTGAATTTCTAGGCAAGTCAACACTGGCTTAGGGCTGATTCTGCTACATAAGGATAACTAGAATTTGTGTTGCCCAGGAGTAGCCTGTAGATTTTCCTTTTCTCATTACAATAGTCTGTTAAGTCAGTATCAAGATTTTATGAAAACCAGTTTTTGCAGAGCACCTATTCTGTGTCCCGCCTTGGAGCAGAAGGCAAGACTTAAAATGAAATAGGCCGGGCGTGGTGGCTCACACCTGTAATCCCAGCACTTTGGGATGCCGAGGCAGGTGGAACACCTGAGGTCAGGAGTTCATGACCAGCCTTGCCAACATGGTGAAACCCCATCTCTACTAAAAATACAAAAATTAGCCGGGTGTGGTGGCAGGTGTCTGTAATCCCAGCTACTTGGGAGGCTGAGGCAGGAGAATCACTTGAACCCAGAAGGCAGAGGTTGCACTGAGCCAAGACCATGCCACTGCACTCTAGCCTGGGTGACAGAGTCAGAGTCCATCTCAAAAAAAGAAAAAAAGAGTTTTATGGGAGATTCAATAAAGCACACAATAGTTCTTAGCCCAGATTTCAATACCTGCAAGAATCTACTCGAAGAAGGTATAGTCTGTTACAAGTCTTGAAAAATAGGCAAGTTAATGGTGTAGAGAGGTAGTCTGAATCTAAAAAAGAGCATTTACAAAGGTACAGAGGCCAAAGAGAGTTGTAACCCTGTGGAAGGCAGTTCAACATGATTGTGGCATGAAGGAGGAATGGAGAAGGATGAGGCGGGAGAAACTGGCAGAACCCTTATATCTTGAAGGGCCTTGCATGCCATTCCAAGGTATATGGATTTTACCCTCAAAGCCCTCTGAAGATTTGGGAGTAAAATGGCCAAGTTTTATCTAAAGAAAGGTCATGTAGCTTGCAGTGTGGGTAATGGATGAACTGATGAGGGGTAAAACAGTGGGCAGAGCAATTCATTAGGAGATGGGAGATGACAGTGACTTGAACTAAGGAAGTGACAGCAGATAGGGAAAAGTGAAAAAATTCTAGAGGATTAAGTAGGAACAACTGACAAAAATTGATTAATAACTTGATATGGATGATGGGAGAGGGGCCTATGTTTCTGTTTTGGGCAAATGCTTGCATGGTGGTGGGAATGTAGGAGATAGAGCTGGTTGAGAGAAGGAAGGAGAAAGTGGAGAGCTCAGTCTGAGGTATAAATTAGAGGAATCTCTGAACCATTCACATGAAAATGTCAGGAGGTCTGTAGGTATTGAGCTGGAGAGATACCATCAGGGAGAGAATAAAGAGTTGGGTGTCACAGGCATACATTTGGTAACTGAAGCTACAGGAATGGACCAGGCTACTTGAGGTGAGGTTTTCCAATGAAAAGAAAGCCAAATCTAGATCCCAGGGGAACACTACTTTTAAGAAACACGCAGTGAGAAATGAGTAAGCCAAAGGGAAGACGGCAAGGTAAGAAGAAAATTACCATGGAGTGCCTGCTTAGGCAACAAGAGCAAAACTCCATCTCAAAAAAAAAAAAAAAAAAAAAAAGACTTAAAAAGAAACCAAAAAGAATCACATTTCCCCACTCTTGTCCTTAGACAAAGGATATTTAAATTTCTCTATTTTCTAGTGTCTTCCTAGTTGGGGAAAGGAAACAAACAGCTGATTCCATAGCTGATGACTGAGCCCTTTTCAAGGACCCTGACTTGGGAAGCAGCTGTTCCTCATTCTCTGGGAAATTTACCAGCACCAACAGGAGGTGGGAGGTGGAGAACAAGTGATACTTGCTTTTCCCAGCACAGGAGGAGACCTTCCAACCCCAGGGACTTAAATCACTCACATTTCTCCTTAGTAAATCAATGAGTAGTTTAGAACTGATTCTTATTCTATATGTTTTCTCTTCTTTTCAAGTCTTCACATGGCCTGGAGGAGGAGAAATACCTCCACAAAATCAAATATACAAACCATAGAAATGCTGGGGTTTAGTTTTTGAATAATATATTCCAAAAAAGACTTTACCTCTTACAAAACTTGTTTTTCAGAGACACCCAAGTGATATCAATTACAAGCTTTTGAAATTGTCCTGGGTAAGACTTTCCTGTAGTCGAGATTGGATTGGCTCCCTAGAGCACATTCAATGCTCAGGATGCCAGGAACTGGGTTTCTTTCTAAATGTTAAGTTAGAGTTGGGAATCCCAGGGTGATCAAGACAACTAGGACTTCTCACTGTTCCTACCTGCTCCTGAACAAAGACACTAATTTTGGATATTTATCTGAAATACCTCCAGATAATACAATGCTTACAGCCCCTGCCCCAAAATAGCTGGAATTGCCCAGAACTCCAGGATGCCAGCCTATTTCACAGACCCTTGTATGTGTGCTCCAGGCTCAGTCACAGAGCCTGAGGGGTGGGCTTCTTAACAGGTGAGGCTGCTGATCAACCTCCCACAGCCGGGGCAGTCCATTAGTGATGTGGTTAGATAGTTAAAGCCTGGATTTAGTATTCAACCATATCCCTCTCCTGGGACTCCTTATCCCATTAGAGAATTCTAGATGCTCAGAGGCTCCTGCTTTTCTGAGCATTGAGGTTCCTTCTCCATCCACCCTATACTCCAAATTAATCCTTCTTCCACAGAGCACAGTAATTCCTCTTTAAAACATGCCTGCCTTGATCAGCAATTTTGAGCAAAATATTGACCAACTTAATGCATTATCCTTTTGTGAGAGAATTTCCATTTTAATGAAGGGAATGTTTTACAGAGTAGAATATAAAGACTAAGATTAAATCCAGGTTGTTTTAAAGACCAATAGAATTGGGGCCAACAGGGTGAAAATGACAAGAAGATAGAGCCATTCTGAATATGTAAAAGGCCTTTCTAGCAATCTGAGATGTTCCAAAAAATAAGAAGCAGTGTTTGAGAAGTAATACCCACTCTACAGTGGGTATTTTTGTTTTGGTGAACTTTTGACCGGTTGAATTCTACAATTATGAATCACAGTATCAGAAGTACATACCAGGCAAACTACTAGGATGCCTTTCAGAGATCATTAAAAATGGTGTAGATATTCACCCTGCAAAGGATCTGAAGGAGAGGGAATGGCATGGGGATTTCTAAAATTTATTCTTTTATCAGAAAAGTCTTAGTATCAGGGACTGCCTGGTACTAGATGATACAATAATGAATAACTGAAACACATCCCTGCCCTCAAAGGGCTTACAGTCCAATGAGGGAAAGAGACAGCAACAGGCAACTGCAATATAATTCAAGTAGAGGGTTTTTAGTATGTTGGTGGAACCTAGGCTGGAAACCTACCACAGCTGCAGCCACAACCACAGTCTCGGGGGTCAGGGAGTCAGTCAGGGAAGCTTTCCTTTAGGAGGCAGTGTGAGACAAGCTGGAGGAGTTAGTCTGGGGAAAACAACAGACCCTGAACAAGAGACAGGTTATATATGTTTACTAACAGTTACTATATTTGTGACTGGAAGGGTTTTTTCCTCATGTCTGGTGGGAAGGAAGGCAGATCTATATTACGGGGTAAGAGGCAAACCATGTTAAATAAGAGAGGTTTATTTGTCTTCTAGAGACTACTTGAAAAATACAAAAGGTCTCAGCTTAATTCCACCACGCACTCCAGGTAGAACCTCCACGTGTGTCGATCTACTGGGTAGATCCACGTGTGTTCATCTTCCCAGATGAAGCCAGGGACATGTTCCACTGAGTAGGAAGGACAGAGGATAGAAAAGAAAAAGAGAGAAGAAAGTTATAGGATAAAGGGTCTCCCAGGCTTCAGCAGAAGCTGAATCCACAAGGACCAAACAGCAACCCAAAGGAGAAAACCTGAAGAAAAAGTGTGGGTATATTCAGGACCACCCACTAGGAGGGCTTTTTTTTATTTCTGGCGATTTGTTGTCCTTACATGACCACAGGGGGCACAACAGTGTTCTTATCTATTGCTGTGCAACAAATCACCCCAAAACCTAGTGGCTCAGAACAACAATCACTCCGTTATTATCTCTCATGTTTTGGGGATGGACTGTGCTCAGCCAGCCAGCTCTTGCCCAAGGTCTCTTATGTGGTTGCAGTTAGATGATGGCTGGGGTGAGAGTTGTCTTCACTCACTTGTCTGGCAGTTGTTGCTGGCCGTCAGCTGAGAGCTCAGCAGGGTCTGTCAGTTGGAACACTACTTGTGGCCTCTTAATGTGATCTGGGTTGCCTCACAGCATGGCGCCTGCATAACGGAAACGAACTTTATGAGGCCCAGGTGGAAACTGTATCACTTTTTATAACCTATTTGGCAGTCACATAGCATCACTTTCACCGTAGTCACAGGCCCTCCAGATTCAAGAGGGGTGAGAAAATGGACACCTCTCTGTGTGTGTATGTATGTATTTTTACTTGTATACACCTAAAGTATACAACATGATGCTTTCATACACATATCCATAGTGAAATGATTACTGCAGTCAAGCAAGTTAGCATATCCATCATCTCCCATAGTCACTCTGAATCTGTATATTGCTTTGCGTAGAATGCACATTTTGACAATATTAATTCTTCCAATACATGAACTTAGATTTGTCCATTTATTTGTGTCATCTTCAATTCTTTCATCAATGTTCTATAGTTTTCAGTGTACAGATCTTTTACTTCTTCATTAAACTTATTCATAAGTATTTTATTCTTTTTTTTACTGTGAGATAGTCTCCTTGATCGCTTTTTCAGAGAGGTCGTTATTAGTGTAAAGAAATGAAACTGATTTTTGTATGTTGATTTTGTATCCTGCAACTTAACTGGACTCATTGATTAGTTTTAAAAGTTTTTTTTATTTAGTTGTTTTTCTTTTTTAACTTTAAGTTCTGGGACACATGTGCAGAATGTGCAGGTTTGTTATATAGGTATACATGTACCATGCTGGTTTGCTGCACCTATCAACCCATCATCTAGGTTTTAAGCCCCACATGCATTAGGTATTTGTCTTAATGCTCTCCCTCCCCTTGTCCCCCACTCCCCGACAGGCCCTGGTGTGTGATGTTCCCCTCCCTGTGTCCATGTGTTCTCACTGTCCATCTCCCATTTATGAGTGAGAACATGCGGTGTTTGGTTTTCTGTTCCTGTGTTAGTTTGCTAAGAATGATGGTTTCCAGCTTCATCTATGTCCCTGCAAAGGACATGAACTCATTCTTTTTTATGGCTGCATAGGTTTTTATAACAGGGAAAAAAAGATGGACTACACATTTTTATGGAAGAAGTATCAATACCTTGTAGGAAGTGCATGCAGGATGAAATGTATTGTACTAATGTCTTTGGAAAATATAATCTGCCACACAGAGGGATTATATTTAGATTGAAAGTACATTATAAGGTTGTAACAGAATTGTAGCACGGACCCTGGTATTAACTGCTACCTGCCCATCGGTAGGGCAGGTGTACCTGGGATAGGATGTTTTTCTTGACTCTGTCCCTCTTTTTTGTCCTTCAGGGGCTTTCCATCTTCTCTCTTCCTGTTGCTGTCTTTTAATTCTACCTTAGTCTATGGTAGAGTCACTTCCGGAGTAGTGTGAGGAGCACTGTATCTTTAGATAGAAAGACCTGGGTTTGTTTCCTGCGAGGACCATTTTCCAGCTGTGTAGCTTTGAGCAATCTACTAAACTCCTGTGCTTCAGTTTCTTACTTTGAGAAGTTGGGGAAATAATAGTACCTCCCTGATAGGGCCGTTGTGCATAGTAAATAAGACATAATGCAAGGAGAACAGCTGGAGCATTGTAAGCACCTTATAAATATTCCTTTTATTAGCTGACACATTCGCTGATGGATACTCTTAATGTTATTTGAAATGTTTACATTTCAGTCTCTTACAGCAATGGTCTCCAAATTTTTTTTTCCTTTTTTTTTTTTTTTTTGAGACGGAGTCTCGCTCTGTCGCCCAGGCTGGAGTGCAGTAGTCGGATCTCAGCTCACTGCCAGCTCCGCCTCCCGGGTTTACGCCATTCTCCTGCCTCAGCCTCCCGTGTAGCTGGGACTACAGGCGCCCGCCACCTCGCCCGGCTAGTTTTTCTTCGTATTTTTAGTAGAGACGGGGTTTCACCACGTTAGCCAGGATGGTCTCGATCTCCTGACCTCGTGATCCGCCCGTCTCGGCCTCCCAAAGTGCTGGGATTACAGGCTTGCGCCACCGTGCCCAGCCGGTCTCCAAATTTTTAAATCAGGCACTTTGGTCAGAAAAATGTTTCATCCATGCACCTCCAATATGTGAATATTTGTACATATGTAATTTTTATGCATATGTCATAGTACTGTCTAACTTGCATAACATACTCCCAAATAGCTATTAAATAGGATTAGTTAAAATACATAGAAATTACCATATTGTATTCCATGCCATGGTAAATCTGGCATTCCCCTCCACTTTGATGACCATGCCTTAAAAACAGATCTTCTAAAGTTTTAGAGGAGTATCTATAACCATATTCCTGTATGTGTAAGTAGCTGGAGATAGATATATGGAGAATATCTATGGAGAGAGAGAGAGAGAGAGAGACAGAGAGAGCCAGAGAGAGACAGAGAGAGGGAAGGGAGAGGACGGAAGAGAAGGAAGGAGGGAGACAAAGAGGAGAAGGAGAAAACTTTTGGTTTTCACTTTATATGGTCCTGTACTGCTTAGACGTTTTAGAATAATAAGCATGTACTGTTCTTAACATTAAAAAAAATGTACAATGCAAGAGTTTAGTTTGACCTCCATAATCCAGACTTCAGTCATTGCATGTCTAAATACTCTATTTCTTTACCATTGAAATTGTTCCAAATATATATTGTTCCAATGTATATGCCATGTGGATGTCTTGGGAAAGGTAATTCTTCCCTGAACTTCACTTGGACTCAGAGAGCAACTGCTCTCTGTAACATCCTACCCTTCCAGACACTTTGGAGGTAGGAATTTTTAGGCCTCTGTGGTTTGAGGAAGGAAAAAGAATTTATTCTGCACAGAGTTTTCCCTGGAAGACTCTCCTGTTTACTGAAATGCTCTTTCCTCTACAGTTGTGTCTGTCTCTCACTAGAAAATTCTCCACTGTGAAGGAAACTCCTTTCCCTGAGCACGTACTTGGCCGAGCTGGTGGGTTTTGGTTTTGTTGGGTTGGTTTGTCCTTTTTTTATGCACATGGAGCATGAGTGACAAAAACATGCATATCAGCTCCTTTGCTTCCGGACCTACTTTTTGGACCTATACCTGCACTGTAGTTATTGGAAAATATGGTGTCATGTGTCTGAGTAACCTTACTGGCAAGATGAAAAAGCATTCATATAACCTAAATGCACTGCCAGACTAGCATTTTATCCTGAATGTGATGACCACCACTATGTTTATTTATAAAGTCCTGGTCAAATGATGAAAAAATTATGGTTTCTTCATGGCTACATCCTCTGAGTTGGTGCTATCATCACTGTGATGGAATGAAATCCCTTTTAGTTCATGGTAGTGAAGGAATAAATCCATGTGATTCTTCCCTCATTAAAACAGATAAAATAACTTACATCCCATATTTCTGTATGTATGTGCTAACTCTTTACTTTTATTAGTTGTTGATGTACACATTCTATAGTGGAACTTACTATTAATAGATAGGACTCGCTTTAGGCTTTGCCACTCAAAAATACTTCCCCATAACTTCTACTTATAGATTAATTTGAGTTAGGCTGGCTATTTTAAAATAAAAATGCCATGCTGGGTGGTAGTCCCATTTACCTTTTAGTAGAAATTATTTAGTTAAATAGTATGCAGGTTATAGTCCGTCGGCTCTATAGATCTATTATTCACCCTTTCCCACCTGCTTCATGCCCTAGGATGCTGACTTTCTTTGGCTACATCAACTCTGCTCCTTTGCCTTCTGCCTTGTGCAGGTTTGGCCAATGGGCAGCACTGGAAGGAGACCAAAGGGTAGAAGGAGAGATTCAGGTGTCTGTTCCCCTAGTTACTTCCCTGCTGGGCTTTGGCTTGGCACTGGCTGTGATCCTTTACCTAAGGCCACAGCCATCACTTGGTCCTGCTAACTGCTTCCCCCAATCCCTGACCTTTCCTACTGTCATTGTCTTTTGGGTGCTTTATTATCCCTTGTGGATTTCCTTTCCCTTGCCCACATTTTTGCAACTGTCTCTTCACCAAATGTTCTCCAATCATTCCTTTTGAGTGTGCCATTTATTTCCTGATAGAACCCAGACTAATAGAATAGCCTTATAGAAATGGCCTCAGGAGGCCGGGCGCGGTGGCTCAAGCCTGTAATCCCAGCACTTTGGGAGGCCGAGACGGGCAGATCACGAGGTCAGGAGATCGAGACCATCCTGGCTAACACGGTGAAACCCCGTCTCTACTAAAAAATACAAAAAACTAGCCGGGCGAGGTGGTGGGCACCTGTAGTCCCAGCTACTCAGGAGGCTGAGGCAGGAGAATGGCGTAAACCCGGGAGGCGGAGCTTGCAGTGAGCTGAGATCCGGCCACTGCACTCCAGCCTGGGTGACAGAGCGAGACTCCGTCTCAAAAAAAAAAAAAAAAAAAAAAGAAATGGCCTCAGGAAACAGACCCTTAAAATGGTATTGGTATGGTATTGTGTGGTAGGCAGAATAATGGCCTTCAAAAGATGCCCATGTCCTAATCCCTGGAGCCTGTGAATAGAGTATGTCACATGACAAAGGGGAATTAAGTTTGCAGATAGCGTTAAGGTTGCTAATCAACTGACCTAAATATAGAGATTATCTTTGTTAACCAGGTTTTGATTACCCAATGCAATCAAAAGCGTCCTTAAAAGTGGAAGAGGGAGGCAGGAGAGTCAGTGTCAGAGTGACGTGATGTGGGAAAGACTGAGCAGCCATTATTGACTTTGAAGATGGAAGGCCATGAGCCACAGAATGCAGGCAACCTCTAAAGATGGGAACGTCAACAAAACAGATAATCCCCTAGGGTCTCTAGAAAGAATGCAGTCTTTTTGACACCTTGATTTTAGCCCAATGGGACCTCTATCCAGACTTTTGACCTGCACAACTGAAGGATAATAAATGTGAGTTGTTTTAATCCAATAAATTTGTAGTAATTTATTACAGCAGCATTAGAAAACTGATACAAGTTGCTAACATATTTGATGAGAACAAGGTTTCTTGACATAAGGAAATGGGATATGGATAATCCATGCTATGTTACTCAAATCATTCCTAGTAGCAGAGATTGGGATGCAATGTAAGTAGAGGGCAAGGTGTTGAAAGATCAATTAGCTAGGGTTCTTAGTTGCTACAGTGACAATGGCAATTATCAAGATTGTGGTGTGACTGGTGTTTCTGTGAGTCCTAGATAATGTACACAGATGAAAGGAAAAATTAAAAACTTTGTAAGTCCATTCAGGGCACAAGTATATGAGAAACCCTTAATGGCAGCTTTAAAAGAGCTGCTTACCAACCACCTTGAAAAAGGTATAAGTGAGGACCAGTCCAGCATCTGAGAACTGCATCACTGCCTGTTTTGTTATGGAGCAGAGAAAAGAGTAGAAACTTGAGACCTGGGATGGGAACATTTAGGGGAACACAGACAAGACTAAGAACTTGGAACCCCCAAATTGTCTCAAAACTTTTCTGCACATAAAGAACTCCATCCAGCAGAGGGGCTGGGAGAGCATGGGATGGAGGTGACCTGTGTTGGGGACACAAGTTTTTCACTTAGATAAGAGGATGCTGTGGTGAAGTGTGTCTCCAGGTTGATTATCTACCTTTCTGCAGCCTGCTTTTGTCCTTAGACATTGATCTGTATGGACTGCATCAGCCAGACTTCTTTGTCTTTAGCTTGTGGTTAGCTTTGGCCAATTCAAGGCACTGGCAGGAAAATAGAGGGGAACTGAGAGGGCACAAACAGGGCATTCATTCGCCTGACGCCCACCTTGCTGGGTCACTGTTGGCTGTGTCTGCCATGGTCACTAATTTAGAAACACAGGTAGAGATGCCAGCCTTGTTGGGCAACCCTTGTCCACAGCCTGCTGTTCTTTCTAGCCCTGGGGTCCCTCACCCATCCCTTGTTCATCTCCTTCACCCTCCCCTCGCTTTTCTAATTAGCCTTGCATTAAACTCTCCTCAAACACTTCTTTTTTTCTTGCCAGAACCCTGACTGATAGCATCATCATCATCACAGCTGACATTTATTGAGCACTTATGTGCCAGACACATGCCCAAACACCATCCATAAATTAGCTTATTTTATCCTCACCATAACTCTGTGAGATACATGACTATTTTTACTCCATTTTACAGATCAAAAAATTTAAAACTTAAAGTTGGCACACAGCTTACCCAAACTTATCCAGCCAGTAAGTGCCAGAGGCAGGAATTGAACCCATCTATAGAGTTAAAGGAAGCATAGTAGAGTCAGTATAAAAGATGTACTTTGTAGTACAAATATCAGATGTTGACATGAGCCAAGACACTTAATTCCTGAGCTTAGTTTCTTGATTTCTAAGATGGGAGCTACATTCCCTCTGTCAGTTAAGAAGAGTTCTTTGTTTGTAAGTAACAGAAGCAACACTGCCCAATCAAAATTACAGGAATCTAGAGAGTTCCAAAGGATCCAGGTGCAGGCACTAATGAAAACATTCTTTGAGGTCTCTATGTTGTCAACTCCACAATTTTCAATTCATTACTGACTGTGTTCATGATTAGAATTTCCTGGACAGAGTGCCTACTTGACCTCGCTCACTTGGGTTATTTGTCCACACATTTTATCAGGTAGGATAGGGCATCAAGTCTGTATTCAGTGATGGTGGGTGAGTCTCCCTAGGAGAACTAGTATGATTTTAGCTGGAAAAGGGGTAAGCAATGCTGTGAATGCAACAAGCAAATAAATACACACTATAAATAAACACACATGCTTCTTGCAAAAAGTGAAGGAGATAATCCAGGCAAAGGACTTGGCACAGGGTTCAGAATTTCTCTTCCCTCCTGCCAGACTGTTAAGAGAATAGGATTTTGATTGTAATAGGAGGAACAGTGATAGAAGTCATTTATGCGTCACTAGCTGTACTTCTGACAGTTTCTCACAGGAACTGTTATGTCTACTCTTCTCTTGTTTTGCCCAATTAGAGCTTCCAATCTTCACCCTGTAATGCCATGCTTCTATGGACTTCTCCCTATTGTCTGCAGGCTTCTTCCAAAAGTGTGTCAGTGTACCGCCTCTCCCTCATCTGGCCCATCTCTTTCCAAAAGTGTGTCAGTGTACCGCCTCTCCCTCATCTGGCCCATCTCTTTTATCTTCAAGATTGTTTTACTCCCCAACATTTTATTTCGAAAATTTTCGAACATAGAAAAAATTTTAAAATTAGACAGTGAACACCCATAAATATACCATCTAGATTTTAACATTCATATTTTAGTTTATTTGCTCTTTTGCATTTCCATCCATCCATCTAGCCAGCTATGTATGCACCTAAGCGCCTGTTTGACCATATTGTTTTAATGGGTTTACAAAGATTTTTTTTTTTACAATGAACCCAGATCTCTTATATCAATGTCAGCAACGAACCAACGGAAAGGAGTCTCAACAACTCTTAGGGGCTGGACAAGTTTCCTTAGTTAATGCTGTGAATAGAAGTTTTAAAAGCATTTATTTCTCACAAAAAGTAACCATCTGTTCTTTATGATGGCTCCTATCATTTGTAACTACGTTTCTGAAAGAAATTTTTCTGAGAGCTGCTTTGGAATGCCGGGGAAGAGTTCTTAGGAAAAACTCACTGGCTGAAGTGACCCCAAACCAGAGGAGTATCTGGATGGAGCATATCCTAGATGATGATGATGATGATGATGATGATGATAATAGATTTTGAAAAAAATGCCCAATATATGTTCCAAAATTACCAGAGATTTTTACGTCTGATCGTCAAATCCTGGGATCCTAAGGGGGGAAACTTCCAATCTTGAGAATCAGATAAGCATCTCAACTCCTGGAAGCTATTTGAATACTAAGATAATTTTCACATCCCAAGTTGCATTAGATTCTCATGGGACTAGGTTTTACTGTGAGATTGGTGGTTCTGGTTTGAGCCGTTAAATTCAAGATTTGGGCATTGGAGTTCTTGGTAATTTGCTTACTCGTTGACATAAAGTTTTGGGGCAGTGCTGGTCAAATTGCAAGTGTAAAGGGAATAAAGTGAAAGAAACATACCATATCCATTTTGGAAGCATAAACACAAGTCAATTTACATTTGCCTATACAATATGAAGTATCTACTGTTGGTACCATCTGTCTGTGTTGTGGGATGTGAACATGGGACTTCATCGCATGCATTTTATCTTGATGGATGAGTAGGAATGGAAGGGTGTTTGGGAAGTACCATAGGGAAGGTGGAATTAACAGGTGGCTGGGGAAAGCTTCCAGAAAAAAAGAGATTGAGAAATAATCCTACCAGTAGGGGAGGGAAGGTCTAATCTGTACTAATCTGTACTGCAAAGAGGACTGGAAGGCAAACAGAATCCCAGGACATGTCAAAGAAAAGAAAGTGATATGGTTTGGCTGTGTCCCCACCCAAATCTCATCTTTAACTGTAGCTCCCAAAATTCCCACATGTCATGTCATGTCATGGTGGGAGGTAATTGCATCATGGGGGCGGGGCTTTCCCATGCTAGTCTCATGATAGTGAATAAATGTCACAAGATCTGATGATTTTATAAAGGGGAGTTCCCCTGCACATGCTGTCTTGCCTACCACCATGTAAGACATGACTTCACTTCTCTTTTACCTTCTGCCATGATTGTGAGGCTTCCCCAATCATGTGGAACTGTGAGTCCATTAAACCTCTTTCCTTTATAAATTACCCAGTCTCACGTATGTCTTTCTTAGCCGCATGAGAACAGACTAATAAAGGAAGTGACGATGAAAAGTAGGTAACTTATCAGAGAGAAGTGTGGAAATTCCTAAGTAAACGAATACAGACCAAATAGAGAAGAGGCATTTATGAATTCAGCTGGAAAATTCTCAAGTAACCCAAAGATGATGTGATAAGGCCTGGCCTGGGGCCTGGGATATGATAAAATAGGGATGTGTACTAGAGACGTTTGGTCTGTTGGTTGCCTACCTAGATGTTTTTAACCCCTCTCCCCATCTCTTCCAAGCAGTATCCCACATTATTGTTCAAGTGTTCACCTTTCCCTCATGCTTCATATTATATGCCTGGGAAGAAGCTGTTCTCACCCAAAGCTCTAGAGATGGGCTCTCATTTGCTTCAGCTGATCAACACATCCACTGCCTAGCCATGGTCATTGATTTAGAGATGGCTATGTGACCTTTTCTGAAATGGTTGACAAGAAAAATATCTCTCCTGGATGGTTTGCTCTGTGGATGTAAAGCTTGAAACAGTTCAGCCACATTGACACGATGGGGATGACAGTCTTAGGATGAAAGACAGAAAAATCCTCTCATTGAGGACAACATTGAGCCACTGGATCGACTTCTCTGAAGTTCAAACAACTCCGAACTTACCAAATCTGACCTCATCACTAAGTAGCTAGAAACTGATAACAATGTTGTTGTAGCCCACAAGGTATTACTAGCAGTTAACAGTGCAAATTTTACTCTCTTATTAGAAAATAATCTCTGACCACATTCTTTGGCACATAGGAAATGCTCAACTAAAATATCACATGCCTATAATCACAGCACTTTGGGAGGCTGAAGCGGGTGGATCATCTAAGGTCAGGAGTTCGAGACCAGCCTGGCCAACATGGGGAACACCTGTCTGTACTAAAAATACAAAAATTAGCCAGGCTTGGTGGCGCATGCCTGTAATCCCAGCTACTCTGGAGGCTGAGGCAGGAGAATCGCTTAAACACAGGAGGCAGAGGTTGCAGGGAGCCAAGATAGCACCACTGCACTCCAGTCTGGGTGACAGAGCAAGATTCTGTCTCAAATAATAATAATAATAAAATTTTTAAAATGGAGGAAAACGGCCAGGTGCAGTGGCTCATGCCTGTAATCCCAGCACTTTGGGAGGCCAAGGTGGGCAGATCATGAGGTTAGGAGATCGAGACCATTCCGGCTAACATGGTGAAACCCCGTCTCTACTAAATATACAAAAAATTAGCTGGGCGTGGTGGCTGGCGCCTGTAGTCCCAGCTACTTGGGAAGCTGAGGCAGGAGAATGGCGTGAACCCAGGAGGCAGAGCTTTCAGTGAGCTGAGATTGCGCCACCGCACTCCAGCTTGGGCGACAGAGTAAGACTCCGTCTCAAAAAAAAAGAAAAAAAAAAAAGGAGGAAAAAATCTCATTCCACTCAAGATGTGTTATTGCTAAAAGGAAACCAAAGCTAGAAGCAAAAGTAAAATATCACATTTGTATTAGCAGAGTGGTGATGGTGATGGTGGGGAGGGAGGGCAGGGGGTGGCAATTATGATAATTAAGATGGAGTTGAAGGAAAATCTTATTTGGAGTATGTTTTCTCCCAATCACTCTCTTGGCCAGAGATAAAACACCTGAGAAGATAGGAACAGTTGTCAGTAAATGGGTTTTCTCACATTTTCTCATCTACTCTTTCAAATTCTATTTCTGACAGCCAGAAGCACACAAGAGGGGTAAGCTAGTATACTTATCTTCCTATTTTTTTTTTTTTTTTTTTTTTTTAGGACAGAGGGAACTACCTAATAGAAAAAAGAAATTAGATAGGGTCATATTAGAGCTCAGGTCTGATATTGACTCATCTAAGAAACCACTGTGGCCCCAGAGAGCCTCCTACTGTTAGTAACTGCCTTCTCTTCTCCAAAATGGGGTCAATAAACTAATACAGTCTTGCTGAGATGTTTGTAAAATCTGAAAATACAAATTATTTGAGAAATAGGTACTGGTTGGAGAAAGAGAGAAAAAATTATAACTTAGAAGGAATAAAAACTGCAGTTTCCTTGGTCTCATTTCTAGGACTTGTGTGCAAGGCTAATATATAAGTTGTCAGTGATGCCCAGGAGCCCATTGCTAATGATCTTAAACAAATTTTAGAAATCAAACCAGGCATCATTCTGGCTAACAAAGGAGGCCATAAAATGAATACACCAATTTTCGAGCTACCATTGTGTGTCAGGAAGATTTTTCTTTATGGGACGAGCACACTTACTTTTTTTTTTTTTTTTTTTTTTTTTTTTTTGAGACGGAGTCTCGCTCTGTCGCCCAAGCTGGAGTGCAGTGGCCGGATCTCAGCTCACTGCAAGCTCGGCCTCCCGGGTTTACGCCATTCTCCCGCCTCAGCCTCCCAAGTAGCTGGGACTACAGGCACCCGCCACCTCGCCCGGCTAGTTTTTTGTATTTTTTTAGTAGAGATGGGGTTTCACCGGGTTAGCCAGGATGGTCTCGATCTCCTGACCTCGTGATCCGCCTGTCTTGGCCTCCCAAAGTGCTGGGATTACAGGCTTGAGCCACTGCGCCCGGCTGAGCACACTTACTTTTATGGTGGTTGATTTCCTTCTGAGAGTAGTAGTGTATCCCATTTATCAAGACTTTGTGTAGCCTCAAGATGTGTGTGTTGTGTTACTGGAAGATAGAGAGTTAATAAATATGATACAAATTAGAAAGAGTGGCTCATCTTTGGGGAGGAATAAATGAGATGAACGGGGTGATTAAGAAAGGAAGTAGCTTATTCAGTGACTCTGTACTGTGGTAAGATCCTCTAGAGCTAGAAGGAGGCCTGGATGTAAGCAGCAAGAAGGCCAGAGATTAGCCACAAAGTAAATACGAGGAGGAATAAATTAAATGAACGAGGTGATTAAGAAAGGAAGTAGCTTATTCAGTGACTCTGCACTGTGTAAGATCCTCTAGAGCTAGAAGGGACCCCGGGTGTAAACAGCAGGAAGGCCAGAGATTAGCCACAAAGTAAATATCTGGTGACCTCTAGGGCTTAGCCCGGGAGAACAAGGGTCAAGCTAATCATGGAAGTAATTTATCAAGGGCCCAGTTACTACATGCACAAAGTGTGTAAAGAGGCAAATGAGAGGATCTCTGCCCTCCAGAGACTTATACTCTATTAGGGAAACAGATATGCACATATAAAGATGATATTTCATACTCAATATTGGCAATTAAAGGCTAACAGAGTTATAGTCCTGATGTTGCAGGAGCTCAGAGGATTGCTGTGAGCTTGGATAGCTGGGGAAGGAGAAGGGCTATGGTTTTGAGCTGGACTTTGCAGAGATAGTGCTAAAAGGTTGGGTAGGTGAGAATGTGTGAGAAAGGAAGTCAGAGAGGTAGAGGGAAAAGACAGGAGAGATGGTGCCCTGTGGATTCTGGGACATCTGTGGACTCCCTGCATATCCACAAATTGTTCCCTCATTTCTTCCTTTTAAACAACTATATTATATGTAAAGGAAGATAAGTTCAATGAACAAAAAGAAGACAAAGTGTTAAGGAGACCTTATAAAAATACTTAAAAAGAACAATTCTATTGTGTTGACTTTCTATGACTTATACTTGCTACCTCAATGCAAGAGATAGGAAAGAAAGAAAAAGTAACTCTGACTATGACGGTAGCCCTTAGTTGACTAAAATGTGACAGCAGTCATTCCCAAGAACTTAAGAATAGCAGTAACATCATTATCTGAGATTTGAATTCACTTCAGGCACAATAGAAAATACGTATTTTTTAATTTTCTGGACATCTTTGGAGGATATTTTAGATCAGAAATCACATTAAGGAATTAGACATTAAGCACCAGGACAAAGCCATTCACATGTCAATCTTTGTTGTCATCTGTCCTACTGCCAACACGGGCCTCAACATTATCAAGTGGACAGAGGGAAAGAATGATAATGTGGAAATGATGACTACATCTTCTGGAAGTGTTAAAGACTGCAGAGATCTTTCCTGGAATTGCTGAATGGTTTCTATCTTCTTAATGAGTAACGCCTTTTTAGGAAGGCAGTAGTTGATGTCATTTGGACGGTCGAGTCCTGTTAAAGATGAGATCAGTATCAACTCAACTCCTTTTAAAGGAGTTTGAGTTCTCAGCCCTTGGAAAGTTCAAGCCCAGCGTACAAAGGTTAAGTCATGATCTTATCCTTTTTATTTCTTCCTTCACCTACAGACCAGCCTCTGCCAACCTTCCTTCCTGGAGAATGGCATCACAATCCATCCCATGACCTAAGCCCCAAACCCCAGACTCCTGCCTCTGTTGCCCACCCTGATCCCTGCTTGTCTCATGTCTACTCCCTTAGCATTTCCCCAGTCTGCCTCTTCTACCCATCTCCACTGCTGCTGCCCCTAGTCAAACCCTAACCATGGTTCAACTGGAATAGCATAACAGTCTCCTAACTGGCCTCCCTTACTCTCCTGCAATGATTCTCCATCACAAACCAGGAGTTATCCTTCAAAAACACAATTCTGTCCATGGTACCCCCTAGCTGAAATCTTTCACTGCTTCTAGGATAGGGTTCTCACCACTCAGCTGGCATATTCATGATCTGGCCCTAGCCTACCTCATGAACCTTACCTCTTTCCACATCATCCATTTTCTATGCCCCACAGTCCAATCGGGTCAAATTATTTTCATGATCTCTGGACACACCCCACTTCTTCTTTCTTCTATATCTTTGTTCAGGCTGCTCTTGTCTGGAATGCTCTTGGTGAGTGTGTCTACCTGACCAACAAAGCTTGTCTTTGAAGACTCAGCTCAAGAGTTTTCTATGAAGTCTTTCCAGGCTGCTACTATAAGTAAGAAGACTCTTTTATTTTTCTTAAGAGACGGCATCTCATTTTGTGCCCAAGCTGGAGTGCAGTGGCGTGAGCATAGCTCACTGCAGCCTCGAACTCTTGGGCTCAATTGATCCTCCCACCTCAGCCTCCCAAACCTGGCTAGTTTTAATTTTCTTTTCTTTTCTTTCTTTCTTTTTTTTTTTAGATACAGGGTCTCCATATGTTGCCCAGTTTGGTCTCAAACTCCTGACTTTAAACCATTCTCCCACCTTGGCCTTCCAATGTGCTGGGATTACAGGCGTGAGCCACCGCACCCAACCAGAAGAATCATTTCTCATTTAGCACTGCCCTCACATCTGTACAGTCTTCTGGTATGACATATACCTATTGTGCTTTCCGGTTTACATGTCTGTCATTCCTTTTATGCTGAAGATGAGAGAAGATGCCACATTCATTCCTGTGTTGTATTTATATTTGTATTGCCAGTTGGTTCCATGTTAGGCTCTGCCAAAGGAAGTGCTAGAATGAAGCTGCAAGACTGGAGGAGAAAGAAGAGACATGCTTCTTTTTGGCTTTTGGTCTACCTCCCGTTCCTGTGAGCATCACTCTGGCAATGTTTCTTTGCCTTCCTGCATCAGCAGCTGAGTCAGGTCTGCAATTTCTCCAACTCTTGCAGAACCAGCATCATTGTGCCCCCCAGACACCAGCATGGGCCAGCACCCTCTCCTCAGAGCTGCTTCCTGCTGGTGCTACCT
This sequence comes from Piliocolobus tephrosceles, assembly GCF_002776525.5. Taxonomy (NCBI): domain Eukaryota; kingdom Metazoa; phylum Chordata; class Mammalia; order Primates; family Cercopithecidae; genus Piliocolobus; species Piliocolobus tephrosceles. The sequence goes on along the minus strand of NC_045434.1, from coordinate 40,915,658 downwards.
CCATGAAATGGCAGAGTTTTCTTATTATATTTTTAGTTACATAGTTAACTATATCTAGCTAACTATTCTTTATATTACATTTATTCTGTTAAAATAATATTTTTGTGGTTTCCGTCTTTTGACTGAACCCTGACTGATACATTTGTTGAACCAAAGAGGAAATTCTTTAGCACGGGGATGTCAGATTCAGATTTCTATGAAAACACAAATGGATTTTTAAAAATTCAACAAACACAGAGCCATCACATAAAAGCTTACCTCCAAAATATTCACTGAATTTGTAATGTCTTAGCAGAGGTAATGTTATTCAGGACAACTTTATCCTCTAAATCTAAAATTTGAAGTCTTTGCTTTAGAGAACCCCTGGCTAATTTATGTCAGTTACTTTCTGCAGGGCCTAGGCCAGCTCTGTGTGACTAGTCCCATCCTGGACCAAGCAAATCTTACATCTCAGTCCAGTCCTTTTGTGACTGGGTCCACTGTCCTGAGCATCAGATCATATCCTCTACAGATTTGCCCTTTGTATGTTTTCTGCCCTTTCCTCCTTGAGACTGAGAGCAGCATCATTTCCACTATTTCTGTGAATCCTCCAAAGTTCAATAAATATTATACAAATAAACAATTGAAGGAGTGAAGTGAAAAATCAGACAAAGAGAAATCCCATTTGCTTTGAGTTACCACTGTTTACTCAGTGGAAGACCTTGGACACAGTAGTATTTGATAAATACAGTATGACTGATTGAGCAACTCACCATTGTAATGGATGATCCCAGCTTCTCATGAAGACTCCTGCTTTTCCATTGTTATTTGGAGCTAGATCTCTTCTAGGTAACATTATTTTAATTTGTATTCATGGTAACAGAAGGAGCATGAGTATCGAGTCAGAGAAGCCTAGGTTTAAATTCTGAAACTGCAACCTACTCCCTGTATGTCCTTGGGCAACTTACTTAGCCTCTCAAAGCCTCAGTAACCTCATCTGTAAATTGGAGTTATAATAATAATAAATGTTACTAAGCATTATGTGTCAGACATATTCTCATTGTCATACATGTGCTAAGTAGTTTAATCCTCACAAAACACTGCAAGATATTTACTATTATTATTCTCACTTTGCAGACAAGGAGATCACTCTCAGAGAGGTAAAATAACTTGCCCGAGATCACCCAGAGACGAATTCTTGGGGTCAGGATATAGACTCAGGCAGTCAGACTCCAGAGCCCAGCTTTGTAACCATATGCTCTACAGCCTCTTTTCTTGTGTGTTGTCCACAACAAGTCTGCTTGAGCTGCCATAACAAAACACCATAGACTATGTGACTTAAACAACAGAAATTTATTTTCTTACAGTCCTGGATGCTAGAAGTCCAAAATTAAGATGCCAACATCATTGGGTTCTAGTGAGGGCTCTCTTCCTGGCTTGCAGACTGCTGCCTTCTTGCTGTGTTCTCACATGGTGGAAAGAGAGAGGGTACATGCACAAGCTCTCTGGTATCTCCTCTTATAAGGACAGTATTCTTATCATGAGAAACACCCCTCAATCCCATCATGACTTCATCAAAACCTAATTACCCCAAAAGACCCCATTTCCAAATGCCATCACAATGGGGGTTAGGGCTTTGACATATGAATTTGGAAGGGACACAATTCAGTCCATAGCCTGTGGCTACTAGGAATCTCATTCGGTGAGCTAATAAATGTTGAGGGCATGGCCCGTATAAAAGCTGGATAAGGCCGGGTGTGGTGTCTCATGCCTGTAATCCCAGCACTTTGAGAGGCCAAGACAGGTGGATCATTTGAGGTCAGGAGTTTGAGACCAGCCTGGCCAACATGGTGAAATCCTGTCTCTACTAAAAATATAATACAAAAAAAAAAAAAAAAAAATTAGCTGGGCTACTACAGAACTTACTCGGAGACTGAGACAGGAGAATCGCTTGAACCTAGGAGGCAGAGGTTGCAGTGAACTGAGATCACTGAGATATATTATCACTGAGATAATATATATATGCTACAAAAATGATAGCTATTCTGGAGCTCTGCAAGGGAATTCAGAAAGACCTTGGATTCAGTAGCTTAGTTTCGAATTAGATTTACTATTGAAATGACCTGGCTGAGCAGACTTATTTTTGGGTTGAACAATTTGGCATAAGCCTCTGGCCTCAAATAGTAGCAGAACATTTTCCTGCCATCCTTAGTGGTCAACTTGGTGAAGGTATTTGGTTCTGTACTGTTTGTTCTCTGTTCTGTTGCTAAGGAAAAGGTGATGTAGCCAGATAAAAAGGTGTGAGATGAAAGTTGAGCTATGGAAAGGAGGCATCCTGAGCACACCATCTGAAAGAAGACAGTTTACACTGCTTTATTTTTCTTCCCAGCACCTATCACTACCTCATATATTTATTTGCGTATTGCCTGTCCTCCCACAAACATATAGGCTTACAAGGGCCATAACTTTGTCTATTGGGTCCCTGCTGTATGATCTTTTCCTGAGACTGGATTCTGCTCAGCATGGGTCTTCAGTATTTGCTAAACAATGGACAATGTCTTCAACATCAGTTTTTCAGAAAATGTGGAAAGATTCTCCATGTGCTATTGCTCCTACCCATTTCTGACTAGAACTGAGCATATCATCTTAAAATGCAATCCAGAGAAAGTGGGTACAGGGAAGTGTGGAATCAGGGCTCACATTTCCTTGAGCTCTTGAGAATGAGTGCTGTTGTAGAAATGGCAGTCAGGCAAGAACTCTCAGAGGAAACATTCGAGGACAGATCGGAATGAAACAATGAGGGTAGAGTGTTGATGTTAGCACCTTCACTAGGGCCCAACTTTGGAAATTCCTTTTGTAATTTAGTACTAGGAAAAAAGTTGTCTCTCTCAAAAAATAATGAGGACTAAATAACTCTGTGCTATGTGTTTTTTTCTTTGGCAGTTTAAAAGCTTAAATCAAACTTAATGCTCGTTAGTAGTAGTGATACTGGCCTAGTGTATGGTTTTAGAATATTGATTTCTTTCTCTATTTTTTTAAAAATCGATTTCTATTTTAATAAATTCATGATATATATTTCTTCTATTGAAAACCATCTCAAATTTAGAAAGTGGGATATAAATTTAAATAACTGAAAAAAGAAATAAAGAGCAGTCCTATAGAAATAAAGGCGCGGTGGCTCACACCTGTCATCCCAGCACTTTGGGGGGTCGAGGTGGGCGGATCATGAGGTCAGGAGTTCGAGATCAGCCTGGCCAACCTTGGTGAAACCCCATCTCTACTAAAGATACAAAAAAAAAAAAAAAAATTAGCCAGGCATGGTGGCACGTGCCTGTAATCCCAACTACTCAGGAAGCTGAGGCAGGAGAATTGTTTGAATCTGGGAGGTGGAGGTTGCAGTGAGCTGAGATCGCACCATTGCACTCCAGCCTAGGCAAGAGGGTGAGACTCTGTCAAAAAAAAAAGAAAGAAAAGAAAGAAAAAAGAAAAGAAAAGAAAAGAGAAAAGAAAAGAAAAGAAAA